>NW_016107344.1:5616760-5629731 GCF_001604975.1 Cebus imitator
AAAAAAAAAAAAAAAAAGAAAGAAAGAAAAGAGAAGAAAAGAAGACCTAAGTAAGTATTTATATTGTTTCCTAGATATTAATCACCGCTTGTGATTGTCCTTTTAAATTTTTTCTTTTCAAATTTTACCTCCTATTTGGACTATCTGCAGGTAGGCAATCTACAGTATGATGAGTGTGCCAATATACCTTGATATCTTTGCTAAATTTTGCTGAAATAAATATTATTATGACTTCATCTTCCTTGAATCTCTTTAACAAGAGTGTCAGCAGGTGTCGAATGGGACACAGCTTTAGCAAGAGCAGGAGATGAGGGTGGAGCCCAAAAACAAAGTTTGGCAAAGCAATGTAGGGAGGGGAATGGCATGACTGATTTTAAGTTTGGAAAGATAATCCTGATTTGTGATAATAATGGATTAATCTGTGGCAAGACTAGAACCAGAGACCATTACCGATGCTTGAATGCAGTCCAGTGTACTGAAGTACTGTCACTGAGGAAGGAAAGGCATACAGAAACTGCCGTAAGTGGAAGAAACAACTGATAACTGACTGGTTCTTAGTGGAATAGGAAAAGTCAGGGTTTCAGGATTATGCCTAAGTTTCTAGTTTTGTCAACCATGTGAATGTTTAGACTATATACTACAATCAGAAGTGAAAAAAATAGTAGATTTGAGGGAAAAATAATGAATTCACTTTCCAAACAGCCACATCCAGACCCTGTAATGGGTGAAAATACATAATCAATGGGGCAGGCCGAGGCATGTAGGGAACCTAAGAGTCAACCAAAAGTAGTAAACATGAAATAGTCACGTGTTACAACTATAACACGAACAGTGCCGGAATGATTAGCAGGAATTCCACGAGAAGACTCTCCAACTTTCCCCAAAGACACTACACAAATGAAAAGATTTTTAAAGGGACCTAAAAACAAAACAAAACAAAGAAAACCCCAGAAACTTCGTTGTGTTGGGGCAATTGCAAATCCAATGAACAAACCGAATGCTTTTTCCTGGACCAGCAAACACAAAGTCTCCTGTTTCTTTTCAGGTATCCTTTGAGCTGGGGCCATTGGCATTTAAATTAATGGGAAAAAAAAAAAAAAGAAAACAAAGCAAGGCACCGGAGCTTCTGGAAACAAGCCCTTCTGATGGAATATAAAATAGGTGCTCCTTCCCTGAACTTCTTTGTGGGAAGATGTGAAAACTACAGGGCAAAAGAAGAATCAAGGTAGCTGTTATCTATCTCTGATCCTCCACCTTCTAGGAGGAAGTAGGATTACAAATAGATGCTCTTTGGACACAGAGAGGGGAAGGACACACACTGGGGCCTGTTGGGGTTGGGGGCATGGGGGAGGGAAAGCATCAGGATAAACAGCTAATGCATGCAGGGCTTAATATATCTAGGTGATGTGTTGATAGGTGTAGCAAATCACCATGGCACATGTTTACCTATGCAACAAACCTGCATGTCCTGCACATGTATCCTTGAATTAAAATAAAACAAATATAAGTTTCCTTAAAAAGAAGCTCAATAAATACTTTTAAATAAATAATGAGTGCCCCAAACTTTCAGTTCTGCTGATTTTTTTTCCAACTTTATGCAAGTAAGATTGATAAATACAAAATTGTATTATAAAACAACAAAAACAAATAAGATGCTCTATAAATGTAGCCTGAAGAAGTTACTTTACCTCCTTGAGTCTCAATCAACAGATAAAGTAAAGTGGAGATGATGATAATGATACCTTCCTCATAGAAGTCCTTTGATAATGGATAATTCATTTTATCCAAAATATATAAATACAAAAAAGAAAGGCCATGCGTGGTGGCTCACACCTTTAATTTCAACATTTGGGGAGACTGAGGATGGAGGATTGCTTGAGGATCAGGAGTGTAAGAGCAGCCTGCAGCATGCAACAAGACCTCTACTCTATGAAAAAACTTTTGAAACTAGCTGGGCATGTTGGTGTATGCCTATATTCCCAGCTATTCAGGAGGCCGAGACAAAAGGATCACTTGAGCCCAGGAATCTGAGGTTATAGTCAGCTATGATCACACTACTACACTCCAGCCTGGGGTAACAGAGCAGGACCCTGTCTCATAAACAAATAAAAATAAATAAATAAAAACAACTGGAAATGTGCTTTTGCATTAAACTATAATATTAAAGGTTTAAACATATTAGACATTTTTCTCAATGATAATTTTTCACGTACATATAAAAAAGAACATTTTTCCTTTGAAAACATCAGGAAAATAAAAGAAAACTCATCAGGGATATTCGTTTTTTTTTTTTTTTTTTTTTTTTGGGAAAACAGTGTTGGCTCATAAATCTATTTACATATCTAGGTTGGCTCTTACATTTGAAATCACATATTTATTTTGTTGTTTATTGTCAGTACTTTCTAGAGAATCAGAAAATCTACCAGGGCAGTAATCACATCAGTTTACTAGCCAGTGATTAACAATGGCATGCTAGCACAGAGACACTCCTGTAGGAGGCCACAATCCACACTGTTAATGAATGTAAGAATGGGCAGGGAGTGGAATCTGTTGCTATTACTTTCCAGTTTTCCTGAGCTTTACAGTTACAACTGCTTCTCTGTATCTATTCTATTATCATTTTCTCATGCTGACTAATGCCAGATGCTTCTTTACAATACTTTGGCAACCTAAGTTCTGCTGTTTGTTGCTGTCAGTTGTTTTGTTTTTGTGGCTGTTTTGACTTCTGCTGTTGTTTTTAATGTGTCACTAGAAGATCCTTAGAACAGGCAGCATATTAAAAGTAGAAAGCATATTTTAGAGAATGTTAATAGGAATATAATTTCAAAGAATGTTGGCTAGCTTCTTGGCCAACATATCCAATTTAATTTTAATCTTGTAGGAAATGACATCAAATACACACCTCCAGATGTGTATTAGATGTTTGTATTAAAGATACATCTTTAATACAAAAATGTTCCATCTTTAATACCAATTTTCTTAATTCTTTACATATTTTTTAATATATAGAAATCAATTTACATTGTGTTGAAATGTTAACATAAATCTAGGTCCTGAAGATTTAACTCATGATTTCCCAAAATATAAATTTATGGCTTAAAAAAATTCGTTATATTTCACAAGAGACCATGTACTTGCCTCAATTTTTAAGCGATGTAAGTAAAATGTAGAAAAGAAGCGTGAAACAAATCATATTTCTAATTTCTACTTACAGCCAAGGCAGAACTCTATGATTTGTGAAATGTTGAGAGAAACTGCCAATGCCTCCATGCTGAAAATGTAATGTATTATGTTAAAGTAACCAGTGCTAGTTAGGACATGTTGGTATGCCCAACCTATTAACCCCATTCATATTTTTACTGGCTTAATCCTTTCTGAAAGCCCCATTTAATCAATAATATTGCAACAGAATTAACTGTTATTGAATCCTAACTGTATTTGTTTTTTTCTATGGGAAATGAATTGTGATTTCTAAGTAAGAACTTACTGAATGCATTCCTGAACTAAGTCTATTTATATGTTGGAACTTCTCAATGAAACCCCCTACCCACAAGAAATGGCAATGTAACTTAATAAAGTAGACACATCAAACAGTAGCTAACTATAAGAGCTATAAAAGTAGAATGTGACAAATGCCAAATTAGTGATCTGCCTAGTGAGTGTTTCTAAGGCTCGAAGGAGTAAGATTACTGAAGCGAAAACTGGCTTCATAGAAGTACTGAGTTTGAGGGCTTTTTAATGATGAGTATGAAGACTTGGGGAAAAAGACACTCTACAAAAGTACAAAGGCGTAGATATCCAAATCTATAAGCCTCTCTTAAAGTTAACTCAGAAAAGTATCATATTCAAGGTTTATTGGAAAAAAAAAACAACAGAGTAGATAAAAGTATTATTTATTGACAGGTAATTATTCCCTGCTCTCTTTTTTTTTCTTTCCGTGACAGATGTGAGGCACACAATTTAAAGCTGGCTATAATCCTTTTCTCACACTGATATAGTGAGCAGAAGCCAGGAAGGTCTTTGTGCAAGGCACAGAAAGATCTACAACTTTCTATTTCCTCCTACGACAGTCCTGCACCGTGCCTAGTATTATAAAGCAATCACATAACTACAACTTAAGCAAGCCAAGCAGATTATTGGGAAACATCCATGTTGAATAAATGGAATATCAAGGTTCAGGCAGCCTGTGACAACTTTCTATTAAATTCAGAAAACCATAACTATAGAAATTAAAAAGAATCAATATGATGGAAAAATGCATGTATGTAATATCATGTCATACACTTTGGGGATATGTGTAATCACAGTGCTGTCCTTGACTGCTGAACTTAACACTGCTTCTCCCCTTCTCTTTCTGTCATCTGATCACCTTTTGATTTTACTTGGATTTTTTATCTTACTCTCTGATCCAAGTTTTACTCCTGTGCTTATGACTTTCAACCTCAGCTTCTTTATTTTCCTGATCCTGAGTAGAAGTGTTAGGTTTTTTATCATGCTTCCCATTTATTAATCTCTAATTCTACTTCAACTCTTTTTTCCTATATCTTGTGATCTTTTGGGGTTTTGGGAGCTGGTTTATCTTCATTCACAAGTTTGGACTGTGTGCCCATTTTGCCTATGTCTTTGTCACTGTCTTCTTTCTCTGTCTTGAATTCTTTCTTTTTCTCTTCCCTTTCTCCAACCTTTTTTTTCTTTTTCACCTTGTTTCTTCATTTTCCAATTCTTATTTTGATCATTTTTTAATTGTTTTTCTTAAGTTTTCTTTGGATCTTTACCAGCAGCTTTAATTCTTTGTTGCTCTCTCAGCAAATGGTCATCCACCTGGGACTGGTCAACTCCTACTGTCTAAAAGAGTCCATCTACATCACAGATTTTCATTTGTTTTCCTTGAGAAGCAAAATTTTTAATTGTGAAGTTTATGGATCTAAAATTCACTCTCTTAACAGTCCAATTTATTTCATAATTCCCTCGGATTCTTCTACCTTTCCTTCAAACCCTAGTGCATCAGTCTGCTTCAGGAAAACACTGATTTTATATGTTAGAACATTTTTCATTCTTATTTGTCTTTTGGACCACCAGTCCCAGAAGATTGCTGGTTTTGAAATAATGGCTGAGTTTAAAGTTATATTCGATTTCTACAAGTAAGCTCTGTAGGTGCCCCCTAAACTATCTTAGAGCTAACTTTCATAAAATCAAAACTCTTCAGTTTTCATAGACTCTCACTCTGAAATTTTTCACATCGATCTGTAGATCACTTTTTTGCAACTGTTCACTTTCTCTTGAAAAGAATCCTCTTATCTTCTGCCTGGTGGTGGGGTGTGGCAGGAGAACATCTACCTATATTTTTCTGGTGCCTTTAAATCCAGCTTCCAGCTGACAGCCAATCAGAAGCCAGACCCTCAGTCATACAGCCACAAAGGAAATGAATTTGCCAATAATCCGAGTAAGACTAGAAGTAGTTTTCCTCAGTCAAGCCACCAGATGAGAAATAAGCCAGCTTACACCTTGATTTCAGCCCATGCAGTTGAGCAGAGGACACAACTCCTTGCTCATGGAAACAGAAATGATGTGTTTGCTGATTTAAGCCACAATTTATAGAACTGGTTATATAGCAATACAATATGAATACAGCTTTCTAACCCACTGTACCACCCAAATCTACTATTTTTATTGTCAGCTATCACTCATCTCTTCTATACTGAATTCTACCTATATGACTTTGTTCATGTTGCCTTCTCCATTTAGAATATTTGATTCACTGCTCTACGTGTTCCCAAAGCCTTACTTTCCCTTTAAAATAAAATGTTAAACACTTTCATCTTCCCTTAGGTATAACAATAAAGCTAAAAGCATGTATTTCATAACAAAAGTAATATTTTTGCTTATATTTTATAGTATATAACTTTTATATTGTTAGATACAAAGTTTTAATTAATGAAAATAACATTTGATATTAAAATAATGATTTGTAGAATGTAAAGCATCCAATGGATTATATACACACATAAAACTTTATAATCATACCTGTAATTAGTTTTATGAGCAATTTATTGATTTTTAATCCAATCATGTTATAGCATACTAAAAACATAGAGAAACTGCTCGTGTGTTTCAGTATAGAAGTGTGATTATGAAACATGGTTGCAGCTAACTACATGTGGTTGTTGTTTTCATTTACATTTAGAATATTTAAAATTAAGTAAATTTTTAAATGTAGTTAGAGGAGTAGCCACACTTTAAGTGCTTATCACTCACAGCTAGAATCTAACGATGCAGCCATGAAATAATTGATTACATCATTACAGAATATTTTATAATATAGAATATTTATGAAACTTTATATTCAAAATGTATCGATACATTTTAAATAAAATATAATTTTAAATAATAAATTACAATTTTATTTTTAATGATATTGAATAGAATTAATGACTTCCACTTTTTTTCAGCATTTATAATTATTTAACCTTATAAAATGAAAATAAGCTACATGATGCTTCTATTACATAATTCTGTGATTGTCTAGAATTGAATTCCTTAGAAGAGGTGAAAATAAGATTAGAGGGCAAGGGAAGAGAGAAAGGGAGAAGGCAAGAAAGGACAGATGAAGTGAGGGAAAGAGGAGAATCAAGAACCCATCATCATGGTGAAGTGGACTCTTTCTCCAAGATGCTCATCTGCAAGATTTTGTACCTCCTCTGACATATACCTTTGAAGACCAAATCAAATGGACCAGCTCTAAAGTACTTTTAGATAACCAATTATTTAGTAAAGTACTTTTATTTGAAGTACATTTACTAAAATACAATTATCTAAAGTATTTTTAGATAATCAATTTATTACCACTATTCCTTTCTCTTAGAGATTACATATACATATAAAACTTCATAATTATATATATAATTAGTTTGTGAGCTAATTTATTACTTTTTAAATCTGATCATGATGTTATGACATATTAAAAACATAGAGAAATTGCTCCTGTGTTTCAGTATAGGAGTGTGAATATATCTCTTAGAGATAAATAAGAAGTAATAATAAAATAGTGGTAAAACAGTAATACATTTTTCATAGTAATAAAGTAGTAGTAACAAAATCCAGGTAACTTCTAAGCACTTTAGTTGGAGAAAGAAAAAAAAATATTCTGTTTTTTCATTATCTTTCTCTTGATATCTTATCTTCCCTATCATAAGAAAAAGATATTTATAAAAATGTTTTGACACAGAAATTTTGCATATGGGGGGATATTACTTAATATGGCAAATTGTTTTTTCTCTAAATTTGTTTGTATTTGACATTTGTTATTACAAAGCATTTTATGATTTTTTCATGGTATTTTGAACCAACTACATCATATGTAAAAGCTGTGCCACTACTGGATAGCTCATCTTCAGGGAACTGAGGAATGGAATAGGAACCTAAGTTTTAAATCCATTTGGCAATTAGAACCGCAGCTTTACTGTGAACTGTATTACTATATACTTTATCAAGCTCATATGCATATAAAGTTAATTAACATGTTTGAATAATTAACTAAGAAGAATTTCCTGATGTTATCATTTTTGGATAATATATATTTGATTACGAAATTATATATTTACTAAAAGTAGTATATAGTAAAGGGCTATGTCTAATTTAACCAAGCATGAAAACTAATATTGCTTTAACTTACCAGTAATTCTTTTTAACACAAGAAAGTAAGATTCTTTAAACATGATGTGAAAAACAACCTCTTATCAGACGGGAAGAGTTAGTCTTAAAGCATCTAGAAACATCTAAAATTTATGTAAGCCAGATGTGGCGGCATGTGCCTGTAGTCTTAGCTACTCAGCTGAAGTGGGGGGCCAACTTGAACCCAGGAGTTCGAGGCTGCAGTGAGCTAGGATCACACTACTGCACTCCAGTTTGCATGACAGAGTGAGACCCCATCTCTTAGAAACAAGATGAAAATTAAAACTAAAAAATAAAATTCATGTACAACAAATACAATGTAATCACTTTTTTTTAAATATAAGAATACGTTGGCTCAGTCATTGCTAATTGAATTGAATTTTGAAAAGGAGGGCTGTTTGGGAAAAACAAAGAGTGTATGTCATAAAATTATGTAGTCTTATGCAGACTAAAATAAAAATTCCTATTCTTTCAAGTTGGTAAGCTTTGGGGTAGACTATGCTTAGAAAAGCATAGAATTAATCTGTGAGCCACCACATTGCATATCTCCAACTAAAGCAAAAGGAGCCGTTTTACTTTGGATGTGTTATGACTTACTTGGGAGAAGATTACAGAACTGCAATATTTTTGTGGCAGTTTCAGTGTGGCTTCCTTAGCTGTCCAAGTGATTCTAAGACATTCTATTGATATCCATCATAACTACCACTGCCCATCCATTGCAATCTCGTCACTACCAGCCTTTTTGCTACTACCTGTGCTTCCTCTCATCCTCTCCAGATAAAGTTAAGAATCATCCCGTTCTTTCAACTTGCTAAAACCTAAGCTAGTCAAGGAAATTAATTACAAGAGAACTGAGAAGGTAACCAAGAGAATAAATACCAATGGCTATCTCCTCTACCCTGTCCCCACTGCTACCAAAAATTAGTTTCTTCCTTATGTCTGAGCCTGGGTGTCTCTCTTTATACAGCTACTTTTGTAGCTTCTCCAATGTATAATTGATTTATACAGTCTGAAGAGTGATTGAAAGCCTAATTTCTGCTCCAAATATTGGGTATTGCTTCAGTCATTGATCTACTAAACATAATCAATGGTGTCAGTTATACATCTAGTGAAATTTGGGAAGGTCATGGGATTTTTGGACCCTTTATAAAGGAGATTTTTGCAACACTTTCAGAATAAAATGTTTTACAGTGATTGGCAGAGTTCTCAAGAAGAAATGTAATGATATGCAAGAAAGAGAGGGATTTGTTCTATATAGAATCTTAAGACTATAAGGAATTGACTACATAGTTATGGAACCTATTGCAAAATAAAACTGCAATGAATCTTATTTAATACCATTGTTTCAAAAAGGACACGCTAGAGAATTTTACCAAGTGTGGGATTTATCAATGTCCCAGGCAGTGATACTGGGCTAATTTCTTGCCCATGAAGTCAGTTCTGGCAAGAGCATTTAATATTTTATTTAAAATTGTTATTGATACATGAAGATGTACATATTTATGAGGTGCACATAATACTTTAATACAAACATATAATATATGATGATTAAGTCAGGGAAATTGATATATCCATTATACCAAGCATTTGTCATTTCTTTGTGTTAGAAATTTTCCAATTCCTCTCTTTTAGTTATTTTGAGATAAACAATAAATTATTGTTAACTATAGTCATCCTATTGTGCTATTTAACATCTTATTCCTTCTAACTGTATTTTTTTAATCTGTTAACTCTCCCTTTTTCCCCCAATGCCCATCCCCACTCTCTAATTTTTCCAGATGCTGGTAACCATTATTATACTCTGAATTCAATTTTTTTTTAGTTCTCAGATATGAGTGAGAACAATATTTGTCTTTCTGCGCCTGGCTTATTTCACTTAACATAATGCCTTCTGGTTCCATCCATGTTGTTGCAATTAACATGATTGCATTTGTTTTTATAACCAAATAATGATTTATTGCATATATGTACCACATTTTTTCTCCATTTGTCCAGTGATCAAAACTTAGGTTGATTCCATACCTTAGCTATCGTTAGTCATGTTGCAATAAACACAGGAAAACAGATGTTTCTTCAATAAATTGCTTTTCTTCCTTTTGGATATATACCCAGTAGAGGGATTGCTGGATCATATGGTAGTTCTATTTTTAGTTTTGTGAGGAACTTCCATACTGTTCTTCAAAGTGGTTATACTAATTTACATTCCCATAAACACCTTATAAGGGCTCCCCATTCTCCACATCCTCCCTAGCATCCCCTGTCTCTTTAATAAAAATCATTTTAACTAAAGTGAGATTATATCTAATTGTAGCATTGATTTTTATTTATTTGGTGATTAATGATGGTGAGCACTTTTTCATATACATTTTGGCCATCTGTATGTCTTCTTTTGAAAATGTCTATTAATATATTTGCTGATTTTAAGTTGGATTAATTGATTATTAATATTACTTCTGGCAGCAGAAGATTGTTTTATTTTTGTTTATTTTTTTCCTATTGAGTTGTTTGAGCTTGTCATGAATACTTTTAAAATGTTAGCTGTTTTTTTCTAATAAATCTTAGCAATTTGTGACTTTTCAAAAATATCTTGTCATTTTCTCTACTTTTTTTCTGCCTGAAGTAATATCCCTTAAAAATATGGCACTATTTTGTTATTGTTTCAAGACAATCTTAAAGGAGAGAAATCATAACATGGCTGACCACCTCCTATTACAGGGAAAGCATAGACGGACTCTTCTCAGCAAAAGATAGTAGCAAGAAAAAAAAAGGAAGAAATCACCAACAGAAGGATCCTAGAGAGAACAGCAAGAGTATAATCTAGATTTCACAGCTCATAGCTAACTCCAAGGTGATTTGGAGCTAGATTAGATTCTTCTCCAAATGCTGTGTAAAATGAATCCATGAGCCAATGTCAAGGAGGTTACTGGTGGAAAAATACTTACACGAGTTGGACTTTAAAGGCACATTCAATATCGTGGCTCAGATCTAGGGTAATTAGCATATATTATGAGAATCTGAGTACTTTCTACCACTGTCTTTAGCAAAAGTCTTAACATGACATTTTGCAGCCATTCCATTTTGGGAGTTGGCAAGAGTTTGTACTTAACATGAAAAGTCTTACAAATGTGAGTCCTTTAAGGCATTTGCTATATCAAGAATAGATTTAAAAATAATAAAATCAAAACAAAAGCAAATCCTCAAACAGAGGAAAAATTCTTTTCTCTGTGTAGTATAATTAGTCTTCATGTAAAAGGTAGGAGAAATATATGTTTAGCAGATTTTCAGTATAGAATATCTTCTGAAATAAACAGTAAAGGACAGAAACTGTTGTCTAAAATCACCTAAACTGAATGAAGGCAAAACTTAATTTGAATGATTTAAGCAACAATTTGCTAAAAAAAATAATCTAGTTGTGCCTCAGCCAGCACCCCTTTTCTTCTCAGTCTGCAATCTAATATTGGACCTGTTCATGTAGAATCTACACTTTGAGTTTTATTCAGAGTATAAGCAGATACAAATTTCCTGTTTTAGTTCTGTTGAGAAATAAGCTTTTCTTTTTCTTTTAAGTCTTAGAGTCTATATTGTTTTTACAATCACAATTGCAAACTTCAAGGAAAAGTGGTCTCCTTTATATAGAATTAGACTTGCAAACACATTGCTGATATAAAAACTCTGAAGAATTAGTTGTCCTGATATTGTTCTTGAAAAATTGTACTTGAAAATTTAAAAAACATTCCAAAAATTAAAGAGGGCCTAGTGTTTCATTTTCTTTTTTTTTTTTTAAATTTAATACGCTATCATTGTGAAAAATATTGTCAGATTATTAAATAATATTAGTTGCAAGGTTACATGTCAGAATAAAGCTATATGTAACTATTTTCTAGTAAATTAAACATGAAAATATTAAAGCCTAGATAAAGCTCTGTCTAATGGAGAAATGTCACATGCTACAAGTATTTTCGATCTAGTTTCATTAACTCCGGTATTACAGACCATACTACGACACTGCTGGCTCAACTGTGACAGCTTAATGTTTTAAACTCGCTAAGTGACTTCAGATGCTCTTCTGTAATTATCTCAGTAAATATTCAGGTAAGGTAAGTAAGGCAGACATGGCAACCTCATGTTCTTCATGAAGACACTAACTTAGAGGAATTTAGAAAAGCTACAAGAGTGTTGTATCTATTTTTGCTTTTATTTTTGCCAATTACCTACATACCATAAATTTTGCCTGTGTAATTTGCATGTATATATTTTTTTTAATGGCAAAAGTCATTTGAAACACAGGTAGTACCATTTTAAAACTATACTTATACATTATACTAAAGCATGATAGTAAGTCATTGAAATTTACTGCAATTTAAAAGACATTCTTATCTTTCAATTAAAAAAAATTCAACAAATTTTGACAATATTTGAAAAGTTGAAGATTAAAGACTTATTTGAAGTATGTTTCAAAAGTCCCTTTAAATAGCAGGACATTTTAGTAATTAATAATAAAGTAGATTCAATTAAATAAAGTAACTGCCAGAGACATCCCTTTAAAGTGTCATCAAGAAGTAGAGTTATTTAATACTTAGTATAGTAAAAATTGGATATAAGAAATAGAAATCAAGAATTTCATAGAGCATTTTACTAACGTAGGTTATCTTGATGTTCTTATATACCTGCGATGTTATATTTCAGTTTTTTTTTCCATTTATTTATTTTATTGCATTTTAGGTTTTGGGGTACATGTGAAGAACATGCAAGATGGTTGCATAGGTACACACGTGGCAGTGTGATTTGTTGCCTTCCTCCCCATCACCTACATCTGGCTTCTCTCCCCTTGGTATCTCTCCCCAACTCCCCACCCCACACTGTCCCTCTCCTATTTCCCCCCAACTGACCCGAGTGTGTAGTGCTCCCTCCCTGTGTCCATGTTTTCTCATTGTTCAATACCCGCCTATGAGTGACAACAAGTGGTGTTTGATCTTCTGCTTTTCTGTCAGTTTGCTCAGAATGATGGTTTCCATGTTCATCCATGTCCCTACAAAGGGCCCAAACTCATCGTTTTTGATGGCTGCTTAATATTTCATGGTGTATATGTGCCACATTTTCCCTGTCCAGTCTATCATCGATGGGCATTTGGGTTGGTTCCAGGTCTTTGCTATTGTAAACAGTGCTGCAACGAACATTCGTGTGCACATGTCCTTATAGTAGAATGATTTATAATCCTTTGGATATATACCCAGTAATGGGATTGCTGGGTCAAATGGAATTTCTATTTCTAGGTCCTTGAAGAATCACCATACTGTCTT
>NW_016107344.1:5633639-5661443 GCF_001604975.1 Cebus imitator
GTTAGAACATGTTCTTTTAGTTCACAGAAGTTTCTTACTACCCACCTTCTGAAGTCTGATTCTGTCATTTCATCACACTCATTCTCCATCCAACCTTGTTCCCTTGCTGATGAGGAGTTGTGAACCCTTATAGGAGGAGAAGTGTACTGGTTTCGGGTGTTTTCATCCTTTTTGCACTGGTTTCTTCCCATCTTTATGGGTTTATCCACCTGTTGTCTTTGTAGTTGCTGGCTTTCAGATTGGGTCTCTGAGTGGACGTTCTGTTTGTTGATGATGAGGTTATTTTTGTTTCTTAGTTTTCCTTCTAACAGTCTGGCCCCTCTGCTGTAGGTCTGCTGAGGTCCACTCCAGGTCCTGCTTGCCTGGGGATCACCTGCAGCAGCTGCAGTACAGTAATGGTTGCTACCAGTTTTCTTCTTCTGCTATCTTTGTCCCAGAAGGATACCCACCAAGTGTCAGTCTGATCTCTCCTTTATGAGGTGGCTCTTTGGATATACAGGGGTCAAGGAGCTGCTTGAGGAGATAGTCTGTTTTTTATAGGAGCTCAAATGCTGAGCTGTGAGCTCCGTTGTTCATTCAGAGCTGCTGTGCAGGTACATTTAGGTCTGCTGCAGCAGAACTCATAAACCGCTTTTTGTCCCCAGGTGCTCTGTCCCAGGGATTTAGTGCTTTATTTATGAGCTTCCATTGTGCTGCTGCCTTCATTTTTTTTTTCCTTCAGAGCTGCCCTGCCCAGCAATGAGGCAGCCTAGTCACTGTCTGCCTGTAGAGGCTTTGCTGAGCTGCTGTGGGCTCCGACCAGCTACCGAGTGAGCTTCCCTGCAGTTCTGTTTATATGGGTGTTGTTAGAACTGCCTCGGCAATGGTGGCCCACCTCTGTATTGGCTGACTCTCTCTGTAATGGCAGGTTGCCTTGGCAACGGCGGGCTGCCTCAGCATTGGCTCACTGCCTACGTAGTGTAGGAGTGCCTTGGTAATGGTGGACACCCCTCCCCCACAGAGCTGAACTGTCCCGGGTTCAGCTGCGCTTGCTGTGAAACTCTCAACACAGAGAGTTTCTGATTGCTGTTCTTTTGTGAGGGTGGGACAAGCCGAGCCTGATTGCCTGGCTCCCTGCCTCAGAGCCTTTTTTTTTTTTTAAATTTTAAGTTGGTGTTCCAGTCACCTGTTGAAGAGGCTCCGGGATCTGTGTGTTTTCCCATGTGGCAACTCACTGCGCTGGCTTAAACAGTGGCACTGAGATTCGTGGCGCTGTTTTTGCCCTGGAATCTACTGTCCTGGTTCCCTGTTCAGTGCCCTTTTTAAACAGATGAATGGGCGACTTCCCGTGGCTCCAATCACCAGCCAAAAGGGCACCCGGAACAATGTATTTTCTATGGAGAACCACTGCGCCAGGGTGCTGACAAAGCAGCCGCACGGGGCAAAGCAGCGGCGCCGGCCGACACAGCCACACTGGCCAACACAGCTGTGCTGGCCGAAACAGCTGCACTGTTGACCCATGGGGCTCCTCCACCTGGGAATTTCCTAGTCTGTGGGCAATAAAAATGCGGCGTGCACTCACCCTCTGCGCTTTCACTGGGAGCTGCAATCCTGAGCTGTTCCTAAATGACCATCTTGTATCATTCCTATATTACAGTTTTAATTGCTGATCATCTCTTATGTTTTTTAAGAGACCAGGTAGCTTCAGTGTGAATAAACAAGCACTAGATGGCAAATTTTCCATTTTTTTGGGACACCTAAGATACTACATCTAATATTGAGATGGATCACATGCTTTATAATTAGTATTTCATAAATTAACTTTTTTTTTTCAACTTTTAGCTTCTTACTCAAAAAATAATAGCAATGAACTTCAGTGTAACATGTCAAGAACACAGAAAAGATTCTTATAACTTTCTGGTAACAGATATTTTAAAAAGTGGCATTTTACCTACACTATTCTAATATAAACAAACACGAGAAGTTTTTTAAGTCTTACTACAATGTGATCACATAATACACATTTTGGTAAACTGCACTATGTAGTGGACACTACTATTATTCAAGACATTCTATACAAGTAAAAATTCATTCTTTCTCTTCCCTCTGTCACAGAACTTATATTGTAAAATTCCACCCCATTAATGTAAAGGTCATGAGCAGTATTCTTACTTCCCATTGTTCATCTAGTATTGGCAATGAAGATAAAGGAAAAAAGGCTTCTATGGTTACACAGCGAAGCCTTCTGTGCAGAGATACTTACTAGAAAACTATTTCAACTTCCCTCTTTCTCATCTCCTATCAAGAAGAGGGCAGCAGGACTCAGTGTACATATTTCAGCATCAAATTATGCAAAGTAAGTGTAATGGATGACTTTGGGCCATGTACCGAACTCAAGAAGTGTTTGTCTCCAATACATGATTCTTAGCAAGTTAGATTTACATTTGTATGCAAAGTAAGCGTAATAAATACAATGAATACGTTTATGTGACTTACAATAAACTTTAAAAAGAAATAAACAACACAGTAAGCTTTTTGTCTCATTTAATCTTAGTTTAATGAAAGTTGTTAATTAAACTAAGATTAAACATTATTTTAAACATTAAACTAATGAACAACTTCCATTAAACTGTTTTTTTTTTTAAACTAAGTTTTAATTATAAAGTTGTTTAACCTTTCCTATGGCAAAGTAATATTTCATTATATGCCTATTAAAAATCTATTCAACTATTCTTGATCCATTTATATATTCTTACTCTTATACAGCACTATGTTGATTAATGTAACTTAGTAACAAGTCTGGAAATCAGGAGTGTTACTCCCAGTTTTCAATTTTTCCAAAAATTCTTTTGTTTATTATAGGTCATTTGAACTTTTATGTGAATTTTGAGAACTCATTAATTTGTACCAGAAAAACATGCAAAAATTTTCTTCAGTGATATGCTCATTTTATAGAACTGGAGAACAAGTAACACATTAATAGCGAGTCTTCTGATCTATGAACATTATATATTAATATTTCCCCATTATGTGGCTCTTTCTTTTAGTATGTTTTTCAGTGTATGAGTCTTCATTTTTTCTCATATTTATTATTTCATAATTTAATTTTATAAAATGTATCATTTTTATAAATAAATTTCCAATTTTTCACTTTTAATTTACAGAAATCCAATTGAATTTGTATGTTTATTCTGTATCCTGCCACTCTGCTAAACTTGCTACATTTCTTTGATTTCATCCATTCTTTTATAGACAATTGTATCTGCAAATAGTTTTATTTCTTCATTTTTACAGATGATCAATTTATCTTCAAATAAAAAGTTTTATTTATTTTTTAAAATACATGTTATTCTTTTTGCATTTTTATTGAACAAAGCATTCCAAATACAATGTTGAATAAAAGTGATAAAAAATACATCCTCATCTCTTCCTGATCTTACAATGAACATAGTCTTCTAATGTTGTGATTTACCTGTAGGTTTTTCAGAGATTCAGTTTTTTGGATTGACAGTTGATATGGGTTGGCTCTGTGTCTCCACCTAAACCTCATGTTGAATTATAATCCTCAGTGTTGGAGGATAGGCCTGGTGGGAGATGATTGGATCATGGGGCAGAGGTTCCCCTTGCTTTTCTCCTGATGGTGAGTTCTCACAGATCTGAGTATTTACAAGTGTGTAGCACTTTCCCCTTCCCTAGCTCTCTTCCTCCTGCTGGCCATGTAAATATGCCTGCTTCCCCTGTGCCTTCCACCATGATTGTAAGTTTCCTGAGGCTTCTTCAGAAGCAGAAGCCTGTATATCCCATAAAACCATGAGCCAATTAAACTTCTTTTCTTTATAAATTACCCAGTTTCAGGTATGTCTTTATAGCAGTGTGTGAACAAAACAAAATACAGTCTTTGTTCACAAAGACTATACTTATTCACTGCTAATGCCAGATCAGCAGTGGCATTAGATTCTCATAGGAATGTGAACCTTATTTGAAATGTGCATGCAAAAGATCTAGGTTGCACACTCCTTATGAGGATCTAACATCTGATGGTCAGAGGTGAAACAGTTTAATCCTGAAACCATCCTTCTACCCCATCCATGGAATAATTGTCTTCTATTAAATCAGTCTCTGGTGCCAAAAAGGTGGGGGCTACCACTCTAAGATATAATTTAGTATCAGTATGTCTACCTGCTTTCTTTCTAGTAGTTTAGCATACAAAATTTATTATACTTTTACTTTTAACCAATTTGTGTGTTTATTAATATAAATTTCTTGTAGGCAGCATAAGGATCTTTGTTGTACAATCTGGCTTTCTCTGCCTTTTTATTATGAAGCTGCACACCAATTTCTCTAAATGCAATGATTGACATAGCAAGGTCAGAGTATTATTGTGTTTTCTGATTGTTCCATCTTTTCTTTGTCCTCATTTTCTCTTTATCTTTTTAAAATTAATTGAATAATTGTATGAGCTCATTTTCTCTTATTTATTGATTTATTACTTTTTTATTGTATTATTATTATTTTTTATTTTATTTTATTTTTTGAGATGGAGTTTTGCTCTTGCTGTCCAGGCTGGAGTGCAATGGCACAATCCTGGCTCACCACAACCTGCGCCTCCTGGTTTCAAGTGATTCTCCTACCTCAGCCCCCCTAGATAGCTGGGATCAGGCATGTGCCACCATATCCAGCTAATTTTTTATATTTTTAGTAGAGACAGGGTTTTTCCATGTTGGTCATGCTGGTCACAAACTCCCAACCTCAGGTGATATGCCTGCCTCAGTCTTCCAAAGTGCTATGAGCCACTGCACCCAGCCCCAATTGTATCATTATTTTAGTGGTTGTTTTATTATTTATAATGCATTCCTTAGACTACCTTCAAATGATGTATCACTTCTCATTTAATATAAGAACCTTACATTATTATATCTTCTTCTCTTACAGTATTAATGCTATTGTTGTCATATAGTCATTTTACACTTATAGTAAAAACTTCACAATGTAATTTTCTGTTTTGTTTCAATTTTTAATTACCTTTAAAATCTACCAGATTTACATAATTTTAAAAGATTTTCTTGCCCATATAGTTGTCATTTCTGCTGTTCTTCATTTCTTTGTATAGACATTGTCAAATAGCATCATTTTACTTGTGTCTGAAGGATACATCTTGTACAGCACATCTGCTGCTAATAAGGTATTGTAACCATACACATGTCTGAAAATATTATTTAGTCCTAAGTCTGAAAAAATACTTTGGGCCGGGCGCGGTGGCTCACGCCTGTAATCCCAGCACTTTGGGAGGCCGAGGCGGGTGGATCACGAGGTCAAGAGATCGAGACCATCCTGGTCAAAATGGTGAAACCCCGTCTCTACTAAAAATACAAAACATTAGCTGGGCATGGTGGCACATGCCTGTAATCCCAGCTACTCAGGAGGCTGAGGCAGGAGAATTGCCTGAACCCAGGAGGCGGAGGTTGCAGTGAGCCGAGATTGCGCCATTGCACTCCAGCCTGGGTAACAAGAGCAAAGCTCTGTCTCAAAAAAAAAAAAAAAAAAAAAATACTTTGAATGTATATAGAATTCTATAAGGACAGTTCTTTTTATTCCTTACACTACCATAAAAATGCTCCACCGTCTTCTCATTTGCACCCCTGCCAATGAGAAATGTCCCATCATCCTTATTTTTATCTCTCTATATTTTTATGGATATTTTAATATTTTTCTATTTATCAATGTTTTGGGAAGTTTCTTTAAACACATGTATCTGTCATTATTCTACTGGATATTGATCTGCTTAATACTCAATGAACCCTTCACAGGTTTCTAGAGTTTTCTCTCTGTGTAACAGTCTCCTGCTTGGCACTTTGTCCTATGATTTCTTATAGCCTTGATCCTCCTTGATACTCAACTCCATCCCTTCAATCTAGGCTGGTTATCACATTTTGTTTTGTTTTGTTGAGACAGAGTTTCTCTCTTTTTGCCCAGACTGGAGTAAAATGCCATGATCTCCCACTCACTGCAACTTTTGTCTTCCTGGTTCAAGAAATTCTCCTGCCTCAGCCTCCAGAGTAGCTGGGATTATAGGCACCCACCACCATGCCCAGCTAATTTTTGTATTTTTAGTAGAGACAGGGTTTTACCATGTTGGCCAGGTTGATCTCAAACTTCTTATTTGTATTTGCCCTTTCCTATATCAGTGACTGTTTTGTTTCAATTTTTAATTACCTTTAAAATCTACCAGATTTACATAATTTTAAAAGATTTTCTTGCCCATATAGTTGTCATTTCTGCTGTTCTTCATTTCTTTGTATAGACATTGCCAAACAGCATCATTTTACTTGTGTCTGTCTAGAGAGAATCTCCTTCTAGACAGTAAGCTTGGGCAATCTTCAGGCTGTCTCATTTTTTTTAATATCATGTCTCAGAAATCACTCTTCTTTAGTGCCTGATATCAAGTGTCTTAAAAAAATTCTTTTGTCCTTCCTTTATGCCCCTCTTCCTTCTCTCCCTTCTGTCTTCCTCCTCCTTTCTGCCTCCCTCCCTCCAACCCATCTACTCTTTCTTCTCTTTCTTTTCTCTTCTTTCTTTTTGCACCTTCCTTCCTTCCCTTTCTTCATTTCTTCCTTCCCACTTCCTTTTCTTTTCTTTTTACATTCTTCCCTCCCTCACTCCCTCTTTACCTTCCTACCTCTCTTTCCTTCTTCCTTATTTGCTGTTGTTGCCTCAGGTAAGAGTAAGTCCAATCGCTGCTTTGCTACTCAACATATGGCAATGGTTTTAGTTCTTTTATCCTGATTTTAATAAAATAATTCAAATATTAGTTGACTCAGGGTTTTTTGAAATTTTAATTGCTTCTTTTAAATTTTCTAATTTCCAGATAGAAATGAGCACATTCATAACGCTAACAATTATTTACTGATATAATCAAAACCATTACAAAACAGAATAAAATATTTATGGTATGAAAATGTCATGCCCCACTGCATCATCACTCCACTGATTTCAGTCCATGTACACACTTGGGCCATGCTGCACTGCTGTCCTGATGAAGCACTTTTGCCAGAGTCCCCCATCTGAGAGCTTTTGCCAGTAGAGGATTAACACCTTGGCTCCTCTAGAGCAGCAGGTGCTTAAGATTGAGGAACCAGAGAACAATGCCATGGGTCTGGTACCGGTCCCTCAGGGTTAAGTCATGGAACTTGGAAGCGTGGAGCTGAACCTGGGTGCCTCAAAGTCATCCATAAACAAAGCCAGTCAATTGAAACCAACTTATACCATGGTCAATCCCTCAAGGGCATCAAAGAATATAAAATCAAAAAGCTTTATCCAAACAACAGAAACATCAAAAACCAAAGGACATCAGGCCTCAAAGATGAGGAAGAACTACTTCAAGTACTCTGGCAACTCATAAATCCATAATGTTTTCTTACCTCCAAATGCCTGCACTAGATCTCTAGCAATGACTCTTAATCAGGCTGAAATGGCTGAAATAACAGACTTAGAATTAAGAATCTGAATGGCAATGAAGATCAGTGTATGTTCTTGTGACAATCAGAAATTACTTTATCAGTTCAGGATAAAGTTGAAACCCAATCCAATAAATTCAAGGAATTCAGTAAAATGATACAGGAGCCGAAAGACAAACATCATCATTTTAAGACAGAACCAAACTGACACGATAAAGCTGAAAAACTCGCTACAGGAATTTAACAATACAATTGCATGTGTTAACAGCAGCACAGAGCAAGCTAAGGAAATAATCTCAGAGCTTGAAGACTACTTATCCAAATCAATTCAGTCAGACAAAATTATAGAGTGAGAAAGGATGAACAAAATTTATGAGAAATTATGCAACAGGACCAAAATGACAACACATTGGTGTCCCTGAAAGAGAGGGTGAGAGAGCAAGCAACTTGCAAACATATTTGATGATATTATCTCCAAAGTTTCCCCAGCCTCACTAGAGAGGCTGGCATTCAAAATTAGGAAATTCAGAGAACACCTGAGCGATACTATACAAGACAACCACCCCAAAGATACATAGTTATCAGATTCTCTAAGATCAACACAAAAGAAAAAAATAAAAATAAAAATAAATGTAGCTAGAAAGAAGTGGCAGTAACTTACATATGGAATCCCATCAGGCTAACAGAGTATTCTTCAGAAAAATGCCTACAAGCCAGAAAATGTGGGCCTGTACTCAGAATTTATAAACAAAAGAAATTTCAATCAAGAATTGCACAACCAGCCAAATTAAGCTTCATAAGCAAAGGAGAAATAAAATGATTTTCAGACAAGCAAATGCTAAGGAAATTTGTTACCACCAGACTTGCCTTACAGAAAGTCCTTAAGGAAGTGCTAAACATGAAAACAGGAGATCATTACCAGTCGCCACAAAAACACACTTTAGTACATTTCCATTGACACGATAAAGCAACTACACAATCAAATCAACATAATGACCAGCTAATAACACCAAAACAGGATCAAATTCATACATGTCAATACTAACCTTGAATGTAAATGGGTTAAATATCTCACTTAAAAGACACAGAGTGGCAAGTTGGATAAAGAAGCAGCACGCTACCTTATGCTGTCTTCAAGAGACTCAACACAAATGCAATGACACTCATAGGTTCAAAGTAAAGGGGTGGGAAAAATCTACCAAACAAATGGAAAACTAACAGAAAAAGCAATCATTGCTTTTCTGATTTCAGAAAAAACAAGTTTTAAAATAATAGTCTAATAGGAAAAAGAAGGAGTTCACATAGTGATAAAGCGTTTGAGTCAATGAGAACATTTAACTATTCTAAATATATATGCACAGAATACTGGAGCAACTAAATTTATGAAACAAGTTCTTAGAGACCTATGTAGAGATGCAGATAACCATACACTAAAAGTGAAGACTTCAGAACACTACTGACAGTATTAGCAGATCACTGAGGCAGAAAAATAACAAAAATATTCAGGACCTGAATTTGGCACTTGACCAAATGGGCCTGACAGACCTCTGCAGGAGAGTCAATCCAACAACAGAGTATACATTCTTCTCATCTGCACAAGCACAAAATCTATAATCAACCACATGCTCAGACATAAAACAATTCTCAAAAAATATAAGAAGCCAAAATTGTAACAACCACCTTCCTGGACCACAGTGCAATAGAAATAGAAATCAATAGTTAAGAAGATCTCAAAACCATTCAATTGCATGGGAGTTATGAAAGTCACTTCTGAATGACTTTTGAGCAAGCAATGAAATTAAGGCAGATATTAAACAATTTATTAAAAATAATAAAAAAGATACAACATACTAGTATCTCTGGGACATAGCTAAGGCCGTAAAAGAAGAAAACACAGTGTTAAATGCCCACATAAAATAGTTAGAAAGATTTTAAATTAACTAAAGAACATCACACCTAGAGGAATAAACAAATAAGAGTAAACCAACCCCAAAGCTGGCACAAGTAAAAAAAAAAAAAAAAAATCAGAGCTGAACTGAGCAAAATTGAAAGCAGAAAGCCATACAAAGATTAACAAAATCAAAATTTCATTTTTTGAAGTAATAAATCAGTTTGATAGACTATTAGCTAAAGTAAAAAAAAGAGAGATGATCCAAATACAACCAGAAATGAAAAAGGAGACATTATCACCTACCCCACAGAAATACAAAAAAATAAATAAAATTCCCTCAGAGGCTATTATGAATGGCTCTCTACATGCAAACTAGAAAACCTGGAAGAAACTGAGAAGAAATTGAAACGCTGAACATACCAAAAACAAGTTTTGAAATTAAATCAGTAATACCGACCAACAAGAAAAATCCCTAGACCAGACCAGATGGATTCACAGCCAAATTCTACCAGATGTATTGTATAAATAAGAGCTGGTACCAAACCTACTGAAACTATTTCAAAAAGCTGAGGAGGAGGAACTACTCCCTAACTTATTGGAAGCTAGCCTCATTCTGATACCAAAGCCTGGCAGACACACAATGCAAAAGAACAGTTCAGGCTAATAACTCTGATTGATATGGAGGCAAAAATCTTCAATAAAATACTAGCAAATTAAATCATGCAGCACATCAAAAAGGCAATTTACCATCATCAGGTATACTTTATTCCTGGGATGCAAGGTTGGTTCAATACATGCAAATCATAAAATGTGATTCATTGCAAAAACAGAACTAAAAACAAAAACCACATAATCATCTCAATAAATAATGAAAAGTCTTTCAGTAAAATTCAATATTGCTTCATGTTTAAAACCCTTAACAAACTAGGCTTTAAACGAACATATATCAAAATAATAAGAACTATCTATGATGAACCCAAAGACAACATCATAATGAAAGGGCAAAAACTGAAAGCATTCCCCTTGGGAGCCAGAACTAGACAAGGAAGTCAACTTTCACCACTCTTATTCAACATAGTACTGGACATTTGCGCCACAGAAATCAGCCAAGAGAAAAAAATAAAAGGCATCCAAATAGGAAAAGAGGAGTAAAATTATCTTTCTTCACAGATTACAGGATTTCATACCTAGAAAACCCCATAGCTTCTTCACAAAGGCTCCTAGATCTGATACACAGTTTCAGCAAAATTTCGGGATAAAAAAATCAAGGTACTAAAATCCTTAGCATTCCTGTACACCAACAACATCCAAGCTGAGAGCCAAATGAAGAACACCATTCCATTCACAAAAGCCAAAAATTAAGAATAGCTATTACTAAAAAGTCAGAATAGTTATAGTTAAAAAGTCAAAAATAACAGATGCTGGCAAAGTTGGAAAGAAAATGAAACACTTATATACTACCCGTGGGAAGGTAAATTTGTTCAGTCACTGTGGAAAGGAGTTTGGCAATTTATCAACGAACTTAACATAGAACTTCATTCAACCCAACAATTCCATTGTTTGGTATATACCCAAAGTAATACAAATCATTATATGGTAAAGACACATACACTCCTATGTTATTTGTAATAGTATTCACAATAGCAAAGACATGGAATCAACCTAGATACCCATCAATGACCAGCTGGATAAAGAAAATGTGGTACATACATACAATATAATACTACACAGCAATTGATAAAATGAAATCACATTCTTTAAAGTGACATGGATGGAACTGGAGGCCAATACCCTAAGTGAATTAATGCAGAAAGAGAAAACTTCATGTTCTTACTTATAATTGGGAGCTAAACACTGAATACACATGGACACCACAGATGGGAACAACAGACACTGGGGCCTATTTGAGGGTGGAGGATCAGAGGATGGTGAGAATCAAAAAAAACACCTACTGGGTACTAGGCTTATTACCTGAGTGTTGAAATAATCTGTACACCGAACACCTGTGACATGCAATTTACCCATGTAACAAACTGCACATTTACCCCCGTAACTAAAATTAAAATTTAAAAGAAAACATACAAAAACGAAAAGTGAATAAAACTCTGTAGTGATTATCACAATGTTTAACCACATAGTAAAAACAGACAGATAAAAATGTCATGCTTTTGAAAAGTAAATTACGCAAATGTTTATAAATCATCAGTGGATAACTAAATGACTCATGTCTGAGTATCAATTTTTATACACTTGTCTATTTAAATTACAAACTATTAATAGTATATCAAAGGGAAAGTGACTGAAAAAGTAGGAATCTTATTTAAATGTTATTACAACTGAAAATGACTACATATTTACTTCCAAAAATAGTGGAATTCAAAGGTGAATCTCAGAATGTTTTATATTAATAAATTTAACTATATGTTATAAAAATACTTTTATAACCTATTTTTCCATTTTCTCTGAAGTTCTGGTATATGCAAATACTGACCTGAAGAGACCTTTTGGCATTTGAATTTAATTAGAATCTACCAAACAAACAAACAAAAAAGAGTTATTTTCTTTTTGAAAGAGGTATTGACATCCACCTCTTCAAAAATTGTAAAATAATTGGATTATTTTCTTCCCTTGTAGTATAAACCATACAAATTTTCTGATTGTATAATTTAAGTTATTCCTTCAAATTTCAGTCAAGATTAAATGCTAATTTACGTGATCAAATGTTTATCAATATCACTTAGAAAAAATGGTGGCAAGAGGATCTACCAGGATAGAGTATCACCAACAAGTGAAGTATGAAACCTAACTGAAAGAGTTCCAATAATCATCCCTTATTGGAATTGTGGCAAAACTACCTAAGGAATAAAATACCTAAGGAATAAAAATGTCTGAATTTAGAATTAATATAGACTGACTTCACCTCTCATTATTATTGAAGACTCTCAGATTATTCTTAAAAATCATCATTGCTGTGACAGGGTTTTTGGTCAAAATGACCTGCCTCATAGGCTTTCCATTCAAAATTTATTTTTCTTGCAGTCCTGAAATCATAGCACATCATTTTCCCTGGTGAAGCTTACCTTTGTGGATCTTTCTTTAACATTTACATTGTTTACAGATCCTGAAAAGTCAGCAAAGGTAGCCAGCATCAAGCCTTTTTAGTAAAATAGGATTTCTGTCTGTATTTTATTTCAAGATGTTCAAAACCATCTTTAATTTTGCTCAGATTATCTGTGTCTTCATCGGATCTCTTCTTTAAGGTTTTAAATATCTTAAATGAAGAAAAGTAACTAATCCTTATCTGATCTAAACCAATATGTAAATTTCAGACCATTTGTTTTCTTACAACTACCGCAAACATACCTCAAGTTATTTTAGATGGAAAAATAAAATTGATAATGTGATGCATTGGTAAGTACACTGAGACTTTGATTAAAATGCTGCCCATTTTTATGCTCAGAAACTTGATTTAACTCAAACATATGCTACAGATGACAGTTTTCTATACATTCAATAGGAGTTCTTGGTCAGAATAATCAAAATTTGACTTAACATGTAGTCATAAGAAGCATATTCGAAGATACACAAATTATCTTTGGAGGCTTGGAAAAAGAGACCAACAAACACAAATACCTGATTAATATTATATTCTATGTTAGACAGATGTTGAATTTGATAAGATATGTAGGGTTTATTTTTCTAAACGATTTGAAATAGTACCGTAGAAAGGTTAATATATACAGTTTACAAAATATTAAACATTTACAGAAGAAAAATAGAATATTGTCCTTCAACTCACGTTTCATTGCTATAATTTAAAAATTTCTATTTCATCTTGTACTTATATTCATATCATTCTCAAAGGTAG
Organism: Cebus imitator; assembly: GCF_001604975.1. Classification (NCBI taxonomy): domain Eukaryota; kingdom Metazoa; phylum Chordata; class Mammalia; order Primates; family Cebidae; genus Cebus; species Cebus imitator. Next base: position 5,646,832 of record NW_016107344.1, read on the forward strand.
CTCTGGAGTTTTTGGTACCTGCAAATCCAACTCAAAAGACCTGGTTTTTTGGTGATCTTTTCAGTTTCTTTAAAACACATTTGCTCAGAGAGCAGGGTGCCTAGATATTGTGGGCTTCTGGGTAGAACACCACGTCATATTGATAAATTCATCCTAACATAGGTAGAATAAGCTTTCCCCAAAGAAACTATCATTTTTCCTAGTTTTGGTTTAAATAATAGTAAACTATGTAACATAGAAACCTAGGATAAATTAGCAAAAAAAAAAAAGTAAAATTGAGTGTTCCATTATATTATTTGTCACTCTAAAATAGGGGGTGGTAAAAAGACTAATATTATTTCGCTTTAGTTTTATAAAAGTGTAGTTTGAGAACCACGTTCCTGAGAAAGTAGTCCTTTATCATTTTCAAAGTTGGTTTTCCCCATGGCTGAAGCAGAGATGATTATTATTTTAAACAAGTGCCTGGTGCAGGTCCCACTATCCTCCATGAGATTTTATTGCATGCTCTCTTTCAGTGACAATACTTTATCAATGGTTTCAACTTTCAGAAGCAGATTTTCTATCCTAAAGCTCTCATTTGGTCTCCAAAATAATTATTTCTCTCCATTTCTAGGTTATATTTGCATATTATTGATTAATTATGAAATAAAATACACTGAATGAACTATAATTCAGGAAATAATGGAATGTTTTCTAACTTGGGCTAAGAAGTCTTCTTTGAGCGAAGCTTATCAAGAACTTCTTCACCACTGTTATTTTAAGAATTCTATTTAAACATTCAAACACAATCTCCAGCAAGAGAAAAAGAAAATTGCTTCTCCATAACCTCAGATGCTGCCTCTTTTCTTTTGTTCTGTTTGTTTGTCTAAGCACAGAAAAATACAACTGGGCAAAATGGCCTAAAATATGGTAACTGGAGTCAGATAGCAAGGGTTAAAGTCCAGCTTTATGACTTTCAAGTCTGTGATTCTAAGAAAATTAATTACCCTCCTCATATTTCAGTCTTCTTATCTATGTAATCATTATACCAAAGGGATACATAAATATAGCAGGATTTGAAGATGTTATGAATTTTTACATATATAAATATTCAACATGCTAACTGGCAAAAAGCAAGTTCTTAATCAATGCCACTCTATGATTATATCAAATATTTATTCATTTGACAGTATTTATTGAGTAACTACTTGCTCCATGATAGGGGTAGAATCATGAGTAAAACAGACATACTCCTCTCCACTTGGAAGTTCACTGATATACAGACAAAATCAACACAGATATTAATATATGGTTACAAGATTCAATAAGAATTTTTTTCAAAAATAGAGAGCAGTTACTATAAGTACACAAAACACAGGAGATGAATTTGTTTGGGTGATCAAGAACTCCTTTCCTAGGAAAGGTACAGCATGCTTATGTATGATGTCTCTATGATGAATAGGGCTGAACTCAGGAAGGGAGCTGTTAAGGAAAGGATATTCTCTATGCAAAGAGGGGAATCAACTTTGTGAGGTCCTAAGGCAGTGAAAACTTCTAGAGAAGGATATTAAGTCTGGAAAACAGAGGGTAAGGGGAAGGTTGGTAAGTGAAAGGCCTACATAGCAAACAAAGGACAGGTCATTGACAACCAGGTCATCCACGGTATAGATTGTAATCAGTTGGTGACCATAGTATAAATTGTGATCAGTGAGTGGTGCAAATCCTTTGGTGGGGAAAAAGGAGAATGAGGGAGTGAGGGATGTAGAAAAATAAGTCAGCATTCTTACTTTGTAATTTTATTGGCTTCAGTGTAGAGAATGAACTTGAGGAGGCAAAGATAATGAGGGGAGGTGAAAATGGATGGAATTTGTAAAACCAGAGTTGAAAAAAGAGAGTAGCTTAGATTGGGTACAGACAATGGCTATGAAGAGAAGTAGGACATGTACAGGGAAGATTTTCTAAGCAAAAACAGCAATTCTTAGAAGAATATTTAAAATGAGGAGAAAGAAGATATTGACCAATGTGATCCTGGAATTCTGACTTACACAAACTAATTTGTAGAAAGCTATTCTCTGAAACAGAGTAGAAGGAAATTGAGCAAGACAGAATAAGATTTAGAGCTCAATTCTGTACATGTTATATTTGAATGGACTCTATGACATTCATCAAAGAGGTCAAGTAGAGGAGTGGCTGTGTAAGACTACAGTTCAGGAGAGGGGAGGGCTAGATTTAGAGATACAAATCTGGAAATACAGTTTATGGATAGTAGTTAAAACCATGGGATAAAATGACTGCACTCTGTAAGAATTCAGAATCTTAAAAAGCAAGCAGTTAAAACATGACATGTCTTCTCCCACTCACATCGCTATAAAATGCAAGAATATAAATATTGCTCTTTGGTGTTTTAGTTTACTACATATGGAATCTTGGGCAAAAATATCCACAGCAAAAATATACAGTTATCTGAATATCCAGGAAATCATATACTTTCTAATGTATATTTAGATAGGGAAGTCGAGAAATCAATGATGAATCAATCAGTGAACTATTACAGAAAAAGTATTGTTTATGTGGTCAAGGCAGTAGAGCACTGAGATTCATTTAGGGTGGGATGCAAGTAATGGGTGTTTAGTAAGGTGAGATAGGATGAAGGTTGGGATTCAACCCTAAATTGCTTTACCACTATATTCCCACTACCTTTATGTTTCAAGCCTATGATAATTTGACCTTTCCAGAATTCTGAGATTGTGAGCAGCTTTGCCCTAAATGTCCTCCACTTGCTGTTCTAACCAGTTTACTCAACTGAGCTAGTCATACTTGTCTAAAGCAATGTTCTAACTGGTGTGAAACCAAATGAATAAAGAGGAGATCAATAAAATGAATAAATATAACATCAGAGAAAGGGCCAACTCACGTTTTATATGTAAGGATTAATTCAGCAGAAAAGACAGAATTTATAAAACACAATGCTCATTATTAAACATGACATCATTGTTTGGTGATATAATAATAACCTAAGTGTCAAAAATTATCACACACGGTTCATATAGTTTATGTATTCAGTGATCATCATAAGCACTATGCAGCTTTTCTGGATGTGCTGTCATGGAAAAAAAATAAATCCACATTACTCATTATTTTGCATACATTTTTAAAAGATAATAAAATTTCCATTCAGTTTCTTACTTTAGAAATGCTATCTTTTCTGTGCAGTGACTCCTACTTTTACTGCATATTAAAATATTATATACTGATAATGATTAATTGCTAGTTTTACTAGTGTGGTTTTCAATCAATCATGAGTACAGAACCAATTCTCTATGAAAGTTTAAGAACACATAAATCCATCAAATACATACAGTATTAACTGATTTGTCTAGTAAAATCTAGACTAAAAATAAAATTGAACCTCATTTTCAATAGTTTACCCTTGCCAAATCTCATAAGACAATTTGATTCCAATACTAAAGATGATTTTGGTTGTTACATGGGTTAATTTAGGAATTTTTATCACTCACAACCCTTTGTGAATAAAAATAAAGTATTTTCAAAAGCAAGAAACTTGTTAAGTCTCATGTTTTATTCCTAACTATAGGTTCTGTTATTAATTTTATATTTGTTAATTTATTAAAATTTCTTAAGTCACTACTCCATTAATATTTTCAAAACTCCAACTTACATGAAAGTATTTACAAACTACTAATGCTGAATATATCCTGTTCACTTTAAAATGTATTTGGTATAAACCAAACTTTAAGAAAATATGAAACATTAATATTTCTAGGAGCTTTTTCAAAGACTTAAAAAATTTACAAACACACATAATATATGTGTTTCTTTCTGAGCTGATGGAATCTCAAAACTATCAGTTAGAATAAAATAATAATTAGTAAATACTTAACCTGGTTTGCTTTTAAGTATATAAGGTGAATTGCTTAATGTTTCTGGATAACTCCCCCCTATAAAGTGTTTATATTTATTCAACAAAAGGGTATAAAAATTTCAATACATTTGATTTTTTAAATTCTAAAATTATAGGTAACTAGCATATTAAATAACTTTTAATAACATTTAATAACTTCATAGTATTCATGATACCCAAAGTTATAATTTTTTTCATAAAAGAACTCACTTAATGGGATAATAGATAAACTTATATTTAGGTCTCCTACATAGAGAAAAACCATTGACATACTTGATGATTGCAGATTATACTTCTCCCTCATTAAAATAATATTACATTATAGTACATGCCTTAATGTGACATTAGAATATATTCAATCTCTTAAAATTAAAATTAAAATATATATGATGCATATCATTGAAAATTTTTAAGAGCAATTTTTAATCTGTAACTTTACATATGTCATAATTAGGGAGCACAGATATATACACTCACACATATATACACATATATGTTATACATACATAATTTTATATATTCTTTTTGCTACTTAATCAAATCTATAAGAAACTGATTCAATCAATCAAAAGTTTAAAAAGATGCTTCTGTTACTGATTTGTTATTAATTAAAATTTCTTAATATATTCATTATAATTTTCCTTTATTTCTCCTGTACTTCTTTAATAATGTATTCTGATATCACATGAATCTAAATGCAAATCCTTTCATATCCTGACTATATTCCAAAACTAGTAATGATGTGGTTTAGAATAGTAATGAATTAATTCTCTAAAAATGTAAAACTTGGGAGTTTTATGTCTATGAAGGATTTTCTATAAGTCTTCAATGTAGCAGAACTCTACACAAAGAAGCATATTATTAGAAATAAACTAGAAATACATATTGAGCTGCTTAAGAAGGAGACAGAATTTCAATACTGAGCCAGCAAATCACGACAGCTAAATGCAAAGGGGCTCCATAACAGTTTAATTCAAAAGTGAACACAAAGTAGAAGGACCAAAAGAGAAGCTGGGACAGAGAATAAGACAACTGTATTTCAGGAGCAAAAAGAGGTAAAATAATGTTGCTGTCCAGTAACCTCATTTTGTCCACTTCATTACTCCTGGAATAGATTCAAATCACAGGGATCTTAGATAATATGCTAAGTCAGTTACTAGACCAATATATGAGATGCATTCTGATGATGTGTAAAGCAAATTTTCACCTTCGGGTAATGGAAAAACTCATATAATTTAATGATAGTAGATAACAGAAGAACACCACAATCTCAGGAATAGGAGAACCATTCTACCTGAAGACTTACAAAAATGCATGTATGTTCAAATGGTGACTATGACTTTGAAAACTTCCAAAAAGAAAAGTGATGTGTGTGAACCAATAGAAATTAATGAGCAAAGTTTTAATGAAATTAAAACTTGAGCAATCAAAACCAGGCTGGCATCTCTTAACCCACATTTTCAACCTGAAACATTTTAGACTTAGTAGCCACAAGAGCACACAGGGAGAAATGGGTGGAAATTGAGAGATGCTTGGAAGCCCCACGGAGACTTACTGTACCTGGGTCCACATCCTTCACCTGTTGCCTGGCTCGAGTTGTCTGGCTCCACTTTGAGCTCTTGGAGGACCAGCCCTTTTTCGTGTGGTCCAGGAAAGTCCATGCCTGGCACCACCTCCTCCTCTAGGGACTCCACATAGAAGAGAGTCCTGGCTGGCTGCTGGGTGCCCTGCCCAGGAGTCCCTTGCTGCAGCCTCGTGGCCACTGGAAGCAGGGTGCCATTCAGCGGATTGAAAGAAGAGGAGGAAGAGGACGGGGAGGACGAGGAAGAGGAAGAAGAGGAAGGCTTCTTCCAAAAAGTGCTCACACCGCTTCTCTCTTGGCTTTTGAGCAGGCGGCTCTGGCTGGGTCCCCAATGCTCAAAGCTTCCACTGCCGTCCTGTTGCAGGCAGCTGCCCCCCGCCGGGCCACCGGTGGACGGTGACGGGTGGCTGAAGAGTTTCCAGCGGAGTCGCAGGATGTGCTTCACATCGAAGTCTTTTCTCCCAGAGCCTGACATGCTTTAGGCACAGAAGGCGAAAGGCTAGTAGCTCACGCGGGAGTAGGCTGGCCAGTAGGTGGGGGAGGCCAGTGGAGCCCGGGGGCGGAGGAAGAGGTGGGATGCGCCCTCTGCACCCCGAGAGCCAGAAGACGGGAAGCGGGCTGCGCGCCCGGCCAGATGAAGGCTGGAGCGCGGACGGCAAAACCGCGCGGTTCAGCAGCTAATGGGTCCGCAGGACCTGGGCGTGGGGATACCACCAGGCGGGAGCAGAGGCAGGAGTGGGACGCCAAAGGCTGAGAATCCTCGATGCCCGCGCGGGAGCCCCGTGGTTATGGCGGGGAGGGACGACCCTGAGGCTGAAGATGCGCGAGGGAGGGAGGTCTGAGCGCTCGGAAGCTCCGGAGGCAGCCGCAGCTGGATATACCTCACTGGGATGCGTTAGTGGCAGAGCCTTAAATAGGGAAGGTGGTTGCGTTCCTGTCCTCGCAGCTCAGAGTTCAGTGTCTGGAGAGCGCAGAAAGAAAGAGCCCCAAGTCTGGAGGAAGCGTACCCCCTGCCAGCTCTCTTGGTGCACCTGCGCCCCTGTCCCTGGCCTTTCCAAGGATGCCCTGATAGCCTGCCGGGTGGCGCTGAGAAAGTCAAATGCTTTCTGCAATGCCACAAGAGGTGGTTTTATATAGTCAGTTTGTAAAGAGAAAAATAGATATTCTAGCAAATATAGGGAGGCAAAAGAAAAAGCCCGCCTGTGAAGCTGTCAAGGTCCTCACAGTACAATTTTCTCTCTGCCTCAGCGCCTCCTCCTCCCCCGTAAGTGACGCAGATGTGCACTAGGGCCTATACGGAGAGATGGAAGGAGGGAGGGAAGGCTTCAATCTTCTTTATGCAAGTGAGTCTGCTGCTCTTATTGTCCCCTTGTGTGGGTCTTGTCACCTTTTTTCACTCTCCTTCCTCACTACATTACTGTGTAGCAATACAAGGAAAGAAAACAGGCGTTATCCTTTTGCATCAGTAAACACTAAGCATGAATCATGGCAGTGTAAACTTAATAGGCTGCCATTGGTTTGCAGGTTGCAGGTTAATGGCTTGAATTATTTAATAAACCGCATCCTTTAACCTTTAGCCTTAGTTTCTCTGTAGTGCGACGCAGAAGAAACAGGGATGCTGGAGCTGAAGTGTGATGATGCCACCACCCTGACACATTGTGATTCTGCTATTAACGCATCCAGGCAGTGCTTCACCCCTGGGGCCAGAGGCGTACGGTAGAAATTTGAAGATGGGCATCTGAACACGGAGGACGGGTTTTGCAAAATCAGTGCATTTGGTGTATGTGTGTAGCCTCGGAATGAAAGCTGTGATCAGTGTAAATCAAGAACAGAGTAAAATTATAAAAGAGAATTTCAAGGCATAACCTTCTAGTACATAAATCATTGTATAAAATGCATGGAAGAGTTTAGGCAATAAATGAGAATAGTCAAAGGCTACCTAATATCTTGCAAATAGGTGGTTAGAGAAGCTGTGTTTTTCCCTTATATCTATATTTAGAATGGTGAGGATTGTGATCACTTTCAGGACATGACTACTTTGAATTTTTTCATCTTTCCTTTAATGAGCCATTAAAATAGAACCCAGTAACCTTTGCTGAAGGCAAAGGGACTAGGGAAGCAGTGAATTCCCTAACTCAACCAGGAATATGATTGTTGTCTGTTCATGAAATTCACAGTTTCAGTAACCCCCAACAGAGCATAGGAATCAACCACTGAAGTGCAGTTAGACTACTGTTCAGTTACCCCCAATGTTGAGCTGTAAACTTAACGAGAAACCCAAGCTAAATTTGAAGTCCTTAGACAAACTTGGACATTTTAATAAAATAAGAAATTAAGTACACAAAAGACCTATTTTTAGGGGAATAAAAATCACTATTGTGCTTAAATATTGATTTATGCCACAATGGCTGGACTCCAATCCCTTGTGCCTTGATTTTTCTCTCAGTATTCAGTGTTTTTTGTTTTTTAAGCAAAAAGAAAAAAAAAATCCTTTAAAGCCGAAAATGGTGACAGATCATTTTTATCCAAGAATGTAATCAAGTAAGTCTTTCCCTTAGGGAAGAAAATAGTGTATGAAATTAAACATTACAAACAGGACAGAGAAAAGTTTCCATCAGAAGTAATGTTGAAAGTTGAAGTGCATGTAATTAATTTATATAGAAATTAGTGCTTTTTGGATTTTCCCGTTTGATTTATTTAAAATAATATAAAATAACATAATTAAAGTCTCTACATCTATGTTTTTCATTAGTTAATATCCATCACCATTCAAAAACTGTAATATAAAATTCATTTGTTATTCTAAAAGTCAATTTTGCAGTTTCTTTCTTCTCTGCAGTTCTAGAAAGAATAATCCACTGCTAAAAGTTATATGTTTAAAGGACAATATTTTATATGACCCAAAAGAGGGCATAAGATTAATTTATGATATAAAGGAAGATGAATTAGAAATATTGTCACATTTAGCAGATGATGAATAATGCCTATTTGTTAGTCTTGTAGTAACATTTAGTATGTTTGAAGCACTGCTCTAATCTGTTATGTAAATATAGATATTTTCTATATTTGTCAATGTGTGCACAATATATAAGTTTGAAAAAAATCACTCTTCATGGGAATATATTTAAATAAATTCTAAATATTGTCATTTAATAAGTTGAATTTTAAAAAATAAACTATGCATGAAGTTATGTTAAACTGAAATGATCGACAAAGAGGACTATATTATTTTCACTTGACTGGTACCATGCTACAGCACTGTAGAAAAGGAAGGAGAACAAAATAATGGAAGAAAGAGAGGAAAGTGAGAAGGAAGAGAAGAGATGGAGAAAAAGAAAGGAGAAACTGGGAGGGAGGGAAAGACAGAAGCAGGGAGGAAAGGAGGATGGAAAATAATTTGCTTGGATATCATGACTTCACTTGGCATATTAGATAAAATCCTTGAAAGATGTACGTTGTAAAATACAGCACTAATTAATTTGTTTATCCATTATTCAAAATAAGAAACTTTCATTGATCACTTAATTTCAATGCAAACTAGTAACAAATATGAAGGAACTGGTTCATGTAGCTTGCTGGAGGAACTCACAAAAGAGGATTGTTTAACCAGCCGTAAATAATAATTGACTTGTGAGTCAATTGAATTAAGATTTAAGATAACCAAGCTTATAGGCAAGAAAATATTGACATAATAAAGACCACTTTTAAGAATCCTAACAATCACATTACACTTTGTTTTAAAGACAGAACCGATTTAATTATTCTAACGCTGTTGAATTAAATTGAACTGTCAGTTAAATCAATCAAAGTCTTTCAAATGAATGTCCATATGGTCTCCATAGTTTCCAGAAACAGTGTAAGCAAAAAACGTTAATCAGGATACGGAAAATCTGTAGAACGCTCAAGTATTTACTGTAATACACAAATACAAAACTCTTCACATAATTATTAAATCAAACATGGGTGTAAAATATATCACACGGAAATTCTCTACAACTCAAATATTCAAACAATAAGCAAAATTGGCTTTGTATCTTTCTTACTCCATTTTCTGTTTCTTGTAATAGAATACTTGAAGCTGGGTCATTCATAAAGAAAAGGAATTTATTACAGTCATGGAGGCTGAGAGGACTAAGGTCTAGGGGCCACATCTGGTGAAGGTCTTCTTGCTGGTGGGGACTCTGCAGAGTCCTGAAGCTGCACAGGCATCACATGGGAAGAGGGCTAAGCATGCTCTCTCAGGTCCCTCTTCCTTTTCTCATAAAGCCACTAATCCCACTTCCATGATAATCCATTAATTCATGACATTCTGGCCGCAAGATCCAATCACCTCTAAAATGCCCACCTCTCAATACTGCCACCACTGAGATTAAATTTCAACATGAGTTTTGGAGGGGACAAAAATTCATGCCATAGCAGGATTAAAGAATTTTCTAGACAGAAAGCTTCTTACTTTTAGTGACTATTTTCTAAACAAATGCAATTAAATGTACACTTTTCTAGGAAAAGTGATTCTGATTTTTTGAATCTTTGTGACAAACCTACAACATCTAGAAATTTGCTTCTATGTGATAATACTCAACAAAAACATTCAAATGGCTAATTATGTTCCAAATAGAAAATTCATGCCTTATAATGGCTCCTGTGATTTGTCTTTGATTAATTTTTAATAACATGTACCTATATACATTTTATTAGTCCATTTTCACACTGCTGTAAAGACATACCGGAGACTGGTAATTTATAAATTTATAAATGTATAAATTTATAAAGTATACCTGAGACTGGTAATTTACAAATTAATAAATTTATAAATTTATAAATTACCAGTCTCCGGTATGTCTTTATAGCAGTGTGAAAATGGACTAATAAAAGTTTAATCAATTCACAGTTCTGTAGGGTATACAGGCTCCTGCTTCTGGGGAGGCTGCAGGAAACTTATAATCATGGCAGAAGGCAAAGGGGAAGCAGGCAAGTCCTATATGGCTTAAACAGGAAGAAGACAGAGCAAATGTAAAGGTGCCACACACTTTCAAAAAATCAGATCTCATGAGAATTTTATCATGAGAACAGCAAGATGGAAGTCCACCCTCATGATCCAATCACCTCACACCAGGCTCCTCCTCTGACACTGGGGATTACAATTCGACATGAGATTTGGGTGGGGACATAGAGCCAAACCCTATCATACAATAATATAAGATATTATTTAAAGATAGAGAATTCAATTTAAAATATAGAAATCTTGATGTATAATTTAAATAAAAATTGTTTTGCATTGACTTTTTTCTCAAAATGATTGAAACATAATACCGTACAGCACTAATGTTACCTCATGCATAATCAAGGGTTCCTACCTCTTAAAACAAATACACATAACCATTCAGGGTCTATTAATCTTCATTACAGTATAGGAATAGTTTCCTTAAGTAGCAATTAAGGGACTGCTTAATAAACATTTGGAGATATTAATTCATCCCCAGGGGCCATTTTAATCTACTCAACCTCCTTGGTTTATTTGACCTTTTAACTTAGCTCTGGCAATACATGTGTATAGTTGAGGAATTCTTATATAAATTCCTGAATTTCATTAATATGTAAATTCAAAATGGCATTAAAATAATAAATTTCTATTAATGATGAGCCAGGTTTTGCGTGTCTTTTTATTTCCCAAAATTCTGGGCAGAATATTGACAGTGGTTTGTGAACATTCATTATTTTCATTTTGGTACTGGCTCCTGTCTGGTTAATCACACTACTGAGGGAATTATGATATGTGTTTAATTATATATATATATATATATATATATATATATATATATATATACACACATATAGCAGATATCTATCTTTTTCTATCTATCTATATAGCAGATATCTACCTATATCTATATATATATCTTTATGAAAATATAGATTGAAAACAAAGATATAGACATACAGCTATAGATAAATGTACTACAGATGTATATACATTTAATATGTAATTATATTTCAAGAATATTTTCTAATATGTAAAATACATTTGGTGGCATGGTATTCCTATTTTGTGTAACATTGGAATCTTTGAAAAAGACAACTGCTTAATGCTTATTTACAGAGGGATAAGATTTCCCTCATATTAAAAAGGTGATTTCATTTTCTGCATGTTGTACTTAAATTTGCCTGTATCACTGCGGGGTAAAGTGAGTCCCCTGAAACTTTAATCACTATTATCCTTTTGTAAGTAACCTCTGAATAAACTTTGTGGATATTTTATTATCCGTGTTCTCTTTTCAGACATGGGCTTTTGGAGACTTTAAAATATTTTCTCAAATCGGGTTTCTACATTTATCTTTCCATCTTGAGACATATTTGCCAAATCTTTATAATTTCATTCACCCACATTATTACCAAGTCTTTTAACAATCTAGGACAAAAATGCATGGATTTAAAAGCTAAGATCTAGTTTGCCTTAACATAATTCTAATTAGGGATATAACCTAAATTATAAATAGTTTTCAAACGTTTTTTCTAGAAGTTTATGTGTAAGTAATGTGTGAACTTAAAACACCTAAGAATACAATTTTATAGTTAATCTCTTTTAGAACTAGCACTGTGATTTTTATTTCAAATAAATTATATACTCAGAGTATTGGGAAGATTATTCTGAGATATCAAATTACTTCAAAACACTACTACTGTAAGTAAATTGGCTTCCAAAACCTAATTTGAAAATCACAACTTGACACTTAATATATTTTCCTGAGTCTTAACACCCAGTCAGGATGCTTTTAGTTCACCAGTCCAAAAGATTATTACTTGTCAGCCCCATGGGAAGCTAACAAGATGACCCTTTGCCTTGAAACCTGTCTCCTGCAAATGTGGTGACCTCTCCCTTTCTGTACTACTCTAGCCATTGGACATCATGACAGATGTAAATTCTCACACTTTATGGCTTAAAGGAGATATGACATGGACTTCACACAATAATATACTAAAGTCTAAAAAATATTAAAACAGAAAACTCTGCAAATTAAAGCGCTGCATATAATTATTGAAATTGTAGCCTACTTAAGTTTTAGTGCCATGTCTAGGACAAAATTACAAGTTAAATAACAGCAGCAAAAGGAATGATGAGTTTTGAGATTATGTTACAGTCTTCAAATCTCTTCACACTAGATAGATTCCCAGATTAAATACAGACTATTTTCTTCAACAGGTATGAAAAATTTTATACATCATATTATTACTTTCTTCTTAGTTGGATAATGATTCAAGAAACTAAGAAAGGAACTATTATTTTATTACATCCTATTAAGTGTCAGACAATGATCTTATCTATCTTGATAAAAATCTTATTAGGTAGGCATTATAAAATAGGCTTAATACGAAAAAAGTAAGATCTGGCCACTGATTTTTTCAAATTAATTGTTTAGACACTCCTCCATAAGCTGTATTTTCCTTCTATTTTAAAATTCATGTATGAGAACAACAAAAAAAAAGACGACGACAAACCCATTAAAGCCAGGGATTCTCAATATCATTTCATGAGCTGTGTGAGCTCTGCTTGGTTAGAAGAAAAACTCCTGGTAATCTCAAAAATTGAGCTCTTTCGTGTGTGTGTGTGTGTGTGCACGCACGCATGTGCGTGTGTGCATGTGCATGCCTGTGTGGGTGTGTTAGTCCCTTTTGTGCTGCTATAACAGAACACTATATACTAAGTAATTTATACATAACAGAAATTTATTCTCTCATAGTTCTGGAGGCTGGGAAGTTCAAGACCAATGCACTAGAATTTGGTCTACAGAGAATCTTGCTCTGAGCACACATGGCAGAAGGCAGAAGGACAAGAGAGAGAAAAAAGTCTGTGACTCCACATGGCAGAAGAGCAGTGGAGTCACAGAGTGACTCCTAGAAGTCCATTTTATAGTGTCATTAATCCATTTATAGGGGAGGGAGCCCTCATGACAGAAACACCTCCCAAAAGACCTATTTCCCAACACTGTTGCATTGGGGATTAAGTTTCCAACAGAAGAATGTGCGGAAATGCTTTCAGACCATAGCAGTGTGTATTGTTTTTCAAGTCTATATGTATGTATGTGTATTTGTGTAGATACATGGGTGGCTATATCGCTATAGAAACAAAAATAATGTTTTTTTTTTGGTGGGGGCAATAAATTTTGGGAAATGAAGATGATCTTACTAGACTAGGATGGTTCTGCAGGAAAATCAGCATGTCTTATTTAATTTTGAATTCACAATGCCTGTCTATGATGGCATGAAACACCAGGAAGTAATGGATGGTTCTGAATTTATCATAATGAGAAATGGAATAAGGGGAATAACACTTTATAGTGAATGAGAGGTCAGGAAACATATGGTACTTTTTAAAAAAGTACTGTGAAACTTGGGATCTACAATTATTTAGTGTGAAAACAGATAGAATTATAAAACTCAGTGGTTTCCGGAATATTTTGGTGCTCTCACTTGTGTTTCTAAAGTACTATAAAATGCTGAAGAAAAATTCAGCATATATTATGCATACTCATTTTATCAAAGAGGCAATGCAATGTGCAAGTTAGGAAGTTTTTTAATTGTAATTCTTAAAACTGTATTTTTAAATCAAGGAAGATTTAAATCTTCACATTTAAATCCATAAGCTTTAGTTACATTAAAAATTCCATCCCTGCATTATTCATCCTTTCATTTATTCAAACATATTTTTTACCGAGCACTTACTTTGTGCCAAGCCATGTTCAAGGTGATGGGGGTGTATAAGTTGAAAGAAAAAAAAAAAAAGTAGGCCCAAATCTCTGCCCTCAAGTACATTACATTCTTGAAATTAGAGACAGAAACTAAAATCCAACAACTAAATATAATTGTTTCAGATGATGGAGACATCCATGGAGATAAATAAACCATGGAAGAAATATGGGGAGTTTTGAAGGAAAGAGGGCTGAGGTTTAAATAATCTATGTGCTTAAGCTCCACAGATAAGGTGGCACTTCTCCCTGTCCAAAAGGAAGTGAAAGCATGGGGAATAGAGAAACAAGGGCCTGGGAGCATGATAAAGTTTGGTGTATTTAAGGAGTCAGAGCTACCAGAGGTGAGTGAGCAGAGAAGGAAGGAGCTGGAATGGAGCTCAAA
>NW_016107344.1:5661463-5664780 GCF_001604975.1 Cebus imitator
GTTCACTTACAAGATCTTTTAGGCCAGTGCACAGATACTAGTTTTTATTCTGAATGAGACAGAAAGCCAATAGAAGATTTAGTGCACTGGAATGATAGCACCTGACTTACATTATCTAAGATCACTCTGGCAGATATAGTGGGAATAAACCGAATAAAGCAAGGTAGAGAAAAGGAAAAACAACAGACAGACTATGTAATAAAGAATCTAAGAGATGATGTAAATGTGGACCAGACATTGTGGCAAGGTCTAGCATTCTCAGGGAATAGATTGTCCTTAAAGTTCATGGTCTTTTTCTTTTCATTTTTAGATGGGAAACTAAGTTGTAGATAGTCTTGTATATCTTTTGCTCCCCTAAATAACTAATTTCTCAATTTTTTCTGTTCTTCACTGATGCAGGATGCTCACACAAACCTAAAGCATGCTCAAGTGTTCCTGGTCTATACATTCCTACAACATAAAGTAATTTCTATTTTATCCTGATTTACAAAAGACGGCATCAACTTGTACTTATGTAGTATGAATATGTTTTATACCGAATTTACAGCATAAAGACTATAGTTAGCAATGCTGTATTGCACTAGAAAGTTGCTAAGACAGCAGATTTGGATGCTCTCATCTCTCTTTCTCTCCCCCCTTCCCTCTCACACACATACACATATACACACAAAAAAGTAACTATGTTAGGTGATGAATATGTTGATTTGCTTAACTGTGGTAATCATTTCACTATATATACCTATATCAAAATAACATGTTGTATACTTTAAATATATACAATTATAAAAATGAAGAGAACTATGCTTTTTCCTGGGGTATTTCAAATTTAACTAGAGGGAAAATCAAAGCTCTTCCTCTCTCTTCAAGAATTGACAAAAATGCTAGGACCAGTGCAAGAAGTCACAGACTGAGCGGTGCATCCTATAAATATATTTGCATAAGGATTTAAATTATAACATTTGCAAAATAGTACCTGCGGGATGCTCACGTAAACCTAAAGCATGCTCGAGTGTTCCTGGTCTATATATTCCTACAAGATAAAATAATTTATATTTTATCCTGATTTATAAAACAGGGTATAAACTTGTCTTATATAGTATGAATATGTCTTATACCCAGTTTATAGCATAAGGACTATAGTTAACCTAAGGTCTATAGTTAATCCCTCCTGGTTGCCTGTTGACTGGAAAGCAACATTGTAGAGTGAAACTTTACAGGCTTTGAAATCAAATCACGACACAAACCCTTCTCTGCTGCTTACTATTGATATAACCTTGGGCCAAGTACTTAATTTCTTTGAGTCTCAGCTTTCTTATCTGCAAAATAGAAGTTAATGTGTAGATCAAATAAAACAAAACCTGCCAAACAAGGAGCACATTGTTGGTGCCGAAGTAAAGGTAGATATTGATATTTACTTTGAAAATATTTGTATATTTAAATGACCTTTATAGTGTTGTTTTAAAAAAGTTTAAAAAATAAAGCTTTCAATAAGCAGTTGGTTTTGCAACTTTCAAAGGCATTTTACAAAATACCCAGATTACTGTTCACTAGAGTGTTCACAATATGGAATGGAATCCCTGATTAATCACAACATTGATTTTCTGGTGAGCTTATAGTTTTGTAAGTCAATGACAAAAATTGAAAATCAATCTTTTACCTAATTTTATTCTAGGAATAGTCAGAATCCATAGATATCTGCATATTAGGGATATTCTAAAATCATTTCAAGTAGAAGAAACGTAATAAAATACTTGCTTCAATTGACAAATCACTTAAGTTAATTTTATCCTGTCTTGTGAGTTGGGAGAATAAGGAGAAGTTAATGAATAAGTAATTTAGATTACACAAAAAAATCTTGGCAATAGACTATAAGGAAGGTAAGAGAAATGACATTGCACTAAATAAATCTCTGAGAGTGTGAGTTAAACAACAAATTTTACTGGGAAAACTAGAGGTTATTTTGCCAGTTATGAAACCTGCCCATTAATATTTATTGAACTGGGTATATGGAATTTATGGATATTATCTACCAGATATAATGCATTATAAAGCCATCATTGGGCTTTTTTGTAGAAAGAATTTATTCAAATTAAATACTAGTCAAATTGCTGCTTTTGAATAAGAATGCCATACACACACACACACACACACACACACACACACAGAGAGAGAGAGACTGGAAATTTTTTTTTAAATTCATTTGTTTCAAAGAAACAAGCTATCAATAAGCTAACTCTTCTAGACTTATGTTATTTTGATGACTATCACAGAATGGTAGAATCATTGATATTATAAGATACACTTAAAATTTCCTCTGATTTTGTTGATTCCTGCCTGTGGAAATGAAAATTGACACATCCAACAGAACAAGCTAACCAGAAGATTCATTCATTATTTCTGATATACTCTTACAGATCTATACTTTTATAAGAGCATTGCAAACCCAGACTATAGATTTCTGACACTCAAAAATATGTCTAGCCATGCAAAGCTCAATGAAACCACTGAATATGTCAATAAATCAATCAGTTGGTATTGAGAATCAGCTGTGTGCTCAGCACTGTGCAGTGAATCGGAGAGGGAGATAGCTTGGCAGAAGACACACACACATACACAAAAGAAGAATTTTAAAGTATAACTAACCCCACAAGAAGATGTTCTAAAACCTTAGTCTTATAATGTACATACAGCTTATGCACCAATTTTTCACAATTATTTCTCAAACTTAACAAAAATGAAGCTCAGACAGGCCTACTTAGCAATCACACAGTTCTCTAGACCTCTAATCAGCCCTACAGGAGTCTATTTTTTTTTAACAAGAGAGAATTTTACAGGTTATAGAGTATTATAAAATTTTAATTTTCACATGCAACATAACTCCTAAAGTTGCCTACTTTCTCTTATAAGATTGTGTTTCTTTGACCCATTTCTGAGCCTCTGTTCCTCTGCTCTGGGTTGCGATCTCTAATAAAGCTATATAGTAAAGCTGTTATTACAGTGTGAACTGACTGTTCCCTATTCAAATGATATCATGTATGTACACATGCACACAGCGTTTGAATGGATTCAAATTACAGTGAATAATAAAAATCAATAATATTAAGGTGGAAAAAATACAGGTTGAGCATCTCTAATATGAAAATTCAAAATCCAAACAGCTCTGACATCTGAAACTTTTGAGTGCTGACCTGATGCCATCAGTGAAAAATTTAGCACCTGACTTCATGTGACAGGTGGTAGTCAAAACTCAAAACTTTTTTACATGCTCAAAGAAACTTGATATATATATATATATATATATATATATATATATATAT
>NW_016107344.1:5664830-5696291 GCF_001604975.1 Cebus imitator
AACCTCCGCCTCCTGGGTTCAGGCAATTCTCCTGCCTCAGCCTCCTGAGTAGCTGGGATTACAGGCATGTGCCACCATGCCCAGCTGATTTTTTGTATTTTTAGTAGAGAAGGGGTTTCACCATGTTGACCAGGATGGTCTCGATCTCTTGACCTCGTGATCCACCCGCCTCGGCCTCCCAAAGTGCTGGGATTACAGGCATGAGCCACCGCACCCAGCCTAAACTTGATATATTATGTATAATTTTCTTCAGGCTATGTGTATAAAGTGAGTGATTATGAAACATAAATGAATTTCATGTTGAAACGGGTTCCATCTGCAAGATATCTCATGATACATATGCAAATATTTCAAAATCTAAAAAAATCCAAAATATGAAAATATTTATGGTCCCAAGCATTTTGGAATATGTAATACTTAACCTGTAGTTTCACATTTACTTGTTTTTGACAGACAGTAGATCAGGTCATGTGACGAGTAAGAATTGATAGGCATTAAAATGTAAATAATTTAAGTGGAATCAACTTACAGCAAGCATTGAACTCCACACATTTGGAACTTATTTTTATCATTACAATGGAGATTATGGGAGTTTTAAGGTGTCACTGACCCACACAATCTCTAATAGAGCCCCTTTCAATAGATATCCCCAAAGAAAACAAAGCAATTTTAAGATTTTTAAGACTTAGTTGAGCAACTGTTTCAATGTTGTCAAAAAGATTCAAGAGAATTACTGTGCAAAAAATAAAGAATTCATCAGTAAGAAGAAATCTGCTGATGGCCTTTAATTAAGTTAGTGATTTAACTAATCTAACATTTGGTTAGACCAAAACCATCCAATATAGACAGAGCTAATTTTTAAATAATAATTTAGACTGTTAGAAAGAGGTCATTACATATTTGTCATTTAATTGGTAGAGTCTATTCAGTCATGAAATAAGTATTTACTGAACACTTGCTTTAGGCCTATAACCATGCACTATAAAGCAAACTTCCTCTGCCCGCCCAGAGCATCCACATTATTTAGTGAGAAAAGCCATAAACAACCAAACAATAAAAATAACTTAATGTTTTGGTAAGTAACCATTTGGTGAGGTGGCAAATGACAATGCACTGACAGTTCTCTGCTTTAAATAAAATCTTTAGAGAATGCATCTTTGTCAACTTGAGATTAGTGCTGACTTCAAGGAGAGAAAAGAAACAGATTAGGAGATAGATAAGACAAAGAGAATAAAGAAATGGAACCTGCAAAATACAAGGAAATGAGCAACATAAGAGTAGGAAACCTCACAAACCAGAGAGAGAATGACTACTGAAAGCCACTTGGGTAGCAGAGGATGGGATGTTAAAGGAACATAGAGATCACTGCTCATGAGAGTGTGGGAGGAGAGGGAAGAGACAGTGTTAGAGTTTCATTTCATAGCATAGAGTCTGATTTTAATTCTATCTGCAATAGAAAATGAGGGAAGTGTTTTAAGGAAGTAAAGGATGTATAATTTAAGATTTTAAGAAAAGTGACCTGTATTGGATTAGAAAAAGTCAAGAGTCAAAAGAAAAAGTCAAATGAATCATTTGGAATTATTTTTTCTACACAAATACTCAATAATGTAGCCAAGAATCATTCAGTAACAAGGTTCAGAAATAAGCCGGAGGGTATTAATGCTTACATTCATACCGATGAGCTCTTTTAGGAAATTAGAACCGGAATTGATATTTCATAAAGAGAAATAAATTACAGTATAAGAAATTATATTTTCAAGAACTTTAACATATATTATCTTATATTATAAATTGTGAAGACTTTTAAAAGGAAAACAGGGGTCTTCACAAGTGATGGTGAAGGTCAAACCTTGGAGATGAGAAGCAGCACACTATGGGAAAAGCAACAAGAAGGAAAAATGTTATGTGCAATTAATCTGGTCAGGAAAAAGATTGGTATAATGAATGAACTGAAAGGATTTTGTGGGAAGAAGTAAACTTTAACAACAAGAGTGATGGTTATTATTTTTAGATTATTAATCCAAAGATTTTAAAGAGTATGTAATCTGTGCACTTTTATTTGTGGCTTGCATTTTCAGAATTACGGTCTAGATATTCTGAAAGTACTATACCACACTAATCCCTTCTTGCACAAATTGAGAAGAGACGTTCATAATCAACAATGCTTTATCCCAAGAAAACAAAAGATTTTAAATCTGTATTGCCAATATAGGAGTGCAACTGACATGCGTCCCAGAAACTGAACCTGGGCAATCTCTAAAATTTTACTCTTCCACCAGTTTAGAGCTAACTCTTCTGAAATTAATTCAATCGATTTCATTATCTTTTCATTTAGTATTGTATCTTTAGTCTACAATTTAAACTTAAATGCAAAGTTTTCTAACACTAAAGCATTAGTAGTCCATTTGTCTTATGATTTAACTTGAGTTATACAGCTTTAAATAAAACGTGATTGTAAATACCTATAAATCCTTGAAAATTAACTGAATAAAGCATGTAATGTCATTTATTATCTCCTGTCTTTCTTAGACAGAAATTTATATCAAGATTACCTCAGAGAAGAAAAGATTAATAAAACAAATGTGTACTGCTGAGAAATAAACTGAAACTCTGAGTCAAAACTGACATTTCTTCTAATGTTTATGATGAAAGTAATAAATATTTGTACATTTTTATAGAAGTGTGATATATATATATATATTTTTTTTTGAGGATTCTTTCAAAACAGTATATGTAAAAGATAATACAATTCTACAAAGTCCAAAGATAAGAAATTGAGATAAGGAAGGGTGCAAGGAAATGACTCAAGGGGAAAGATACCAAGATAAGCATTCAATCTTGGTTAAATGAGAGAAATGTTATAAAAATCTAACAAAATCTAAGAATGATAGAGATAAAGCTTACTCTAGATCAACCAGACCTGGATTTTAATTCCAGCTCTAGAACTTTCTAACTTGTGTAAACTTGAAATAATTCCAAAGCCTCTTAGAGCCTTTGTTTTCTAATTTTTGTTTGTTTTTTTAGAGGGAGTCCTGCTCTGTCGCCCAGGCTGGAGTGCGATGGCACAATCTCGGCTCATTGCAACCTCCAACTCCTGAGTTTCAGCAATTCTCTTGCCCCACCCTCCCGAGTAGCTGAGATTACAGGCGACCGCCACAATGCCCAGCTAATTTGTTTTTGTATTTTTAGTAGAGACAGGGTTTCTCCCTGTGGGCCAAGCTGGTCTCAAATTCCTGACCTCAGGTGATCTGACTGCCCCCACCTCCCAAAGCACTGGGATCACAGGTGTGAGTCACCGCACCTGGCCTGTTTTCTAATTTGTAAAACTGAAGTTATAATATTTCACAAGCTTTTGGGAGAAAATAAATTA
Organism: Cebus imitator; assembly: GCF_001604975.1. Lineage (NCBI taxonomy): Eukaryota > Metazoa > Chordata > Mammalia > Primates > Cebidae > Cebus > Cebus imitator. Next base: position 5,668,201 of record NW_016107344.1, read on the forward strand.
AATATATATTTTATCATAAGTTTCAACATATAGAAGTTACTCAGCAAATATTAATCTATGTCTTTCTATACCTTTTCTCTAAATCAAAATGCTCCCCAGTGAAAACATTATTATGTAATAATAAGTAAACTGCAAAACTCTTACATTTTAACTAATACTATAGATAGAAATTATTGCTGCAGTTTAAATATTGGAATAATTCTTTGATGTCCATAAGTTCTAACTTATTGAAGTTGACGTCAAGGAATAATTGTGTACTTTAACAATAAACTCTTTAATGGCAAATTATTTCATTAATTAATAGTAAAGTATAGCAAGATTTATGCTGTCAAAATCTTTGGCCATTATCTCTAGTCATTAGAGTGAATACTGAGAATGAATGTGAAGAATGTTCAAAGTTGTATTTACTATTGAAAATATTGCCCATTTTTAATATAAGCACCCCTATGGTCCTACTACATAGTCTAGGCGTAAAGGTCAATTCGTGAAGGCAGTGGACAGATGGTGAGGACTTGTAGCACTGTTATTCTGCTAAACTTAGATAAGGTTTGAAAATGTTTATAAAAATATATATATATAACATCCATATATTCTGTCCACAGCAAGCAAGTGAGAACTATTTGGGTAAGGGAAAGAATTCCAAATATGTTAAGCCAATAGCAATTCACCATTATGTAATGGGAAATACATATCAAAAAGAGAAGTCTAGGAAGAAAGGCATTATTTGTACATTGAAAATTTTCATAATAAATATTTAACTCAGTGCCTGAGGTTGTCATCAAGGATCCCACTTTTTTGAATTATTGTATTTATTTAAGTTCAGCATATACAAAGAATATATAACATTGGTGTTATCTCTAATTTACAGTTCAATAGCTAAAATGTCATTTCAGAGTATGTTAAATTTAAGATGTAGGCTTTTTGAAAATAATATTTTCCTTGATGAAATACAAACGGGATTAAATTTATTTTGTTAATTTAGTTTGTACATAATAGATTTAGAGACACAACATTAAATCTAGTAAAAAGCATTTGTTATTAAATTTCAGATGTCATTTTTCTTTATATTATTTCCTTAGCACTTAAAGAAAATATAAAGAACATAAAATCCTGTATTATTTTCTGCCTTTGTGCATTAGGAAGTAACTGTCATTTCCGAAGGAAACATTGGTGGGCGGTCTCAGCTCTTTCCTTCCGAAAACATTAAATAATTAATAATATCACCTGCTTCATACTCTGTCAAACCTATCCTGGATGCTTTCTGGCACTCACATCCTTGTGGGAAAAGGCACACAAGCAAATAAATAAGTAAATAATGTCACGAGGTTGTGTGTAAAAAAATGAAGCAAACAAATAACTAGAGAATGCTGAGTGGAGCTGTAACAACTACATTAGATAATGTGGTTAGAGAAAGTATCTCTGATAAGACAATTGAGAAAAAGCCTGAATAATTAGGTGGGAGGGTGGACAGGAGTTTAGCAGTTACCAACAGACATGAGGAAAGCAATTGAAAAAGCTTCAGCCATGTGTTTGGTACCTTCAAGCAACAATAAAACGGAGGGAAAATAATTAAATGAATTACTCAGCTAACTGTGAACTCTAGTGATAGAAAATCTCAGTATCACTTAGTTCCCTTGGTTTTTGTTTGGTTGGTTGTTGTTATTGTTTCATTCTTTCCCCTGGAATCTGGTTTTCTCCAAGCCTCGCCAATCAATTCAGTATTTTTTTTTTCAACCACTATTTACTGAAAATATATAGTTGTCATCTCCTTTGTACACTAATAGTCTAGCTTTAAAATACAGATATATATTTGCTTACATAGCTAATCTTCCACTTACTTACCTTTAAAGGATTTTTAATTTCTTCTTTATTCTCTTTCATTTAACATTCCTCTACAATGTGTATAATTTGAGGGCTTTTTTTTTTCTTGCATTCATTCTAATTTAACTCAGTAGCCTGTGCTAAAGTTCTGAGTGGTTGTTTGTGGTTTCAGCTCTTTTTAAAAACCACATATCTTTTACTCCCTCTTCTTCAAATATCAATTAGACTAAGTTGTAAATTATAAAGGTTTCATTAACCACTAAATTTTTAGGGTGTAACTGTCAATTAACCTAATTAAAAAATATTTTTGTAACTCATTACCTTTGTATCATTTGCTATTTGTCAATATAAAATAGATGCAAAATACAGACAACGGTATTATTAGGACTTACATACCCTTCATCCAAACTTTACTTTTTTAATGGACAATTTTAAAAAATTTCTACTTCTATCCGTATCACACAACTACTTGTCAGTATATTTTGAAGTAAATCCCAGAAGTTACGTCATTTTAGGTACAAATGTATAAATACGCATCCAAAGAACAATAGTTCTTTTTCTTATGAGTTTAACACGATAACCATAATCAGACAAAAATTACAACAATTTCATAAATCACCAAGTATTTATTCAAATTTCCCTAACCAACTAATAGGGAACTCCAGGTTTGTTTGTTCAAATTGACACTCAAATAGGATCTCTACCATACTGTGTTTTTGTTGATGCCCGTATTTTAAATTCCTAAAACTAGTATTTTACATATGAACTAGAATAAATGACACATGAGTTAGTTTATTTTCTCCTCCATTTTTCTCCTCCTATTCAAGAAATGTTTGTTTTTCCTTGGGTGAGCTAATGTTTTCTTTTAGGCAGTGTTGAGTTTTCTGAAATGTTTGATGATGTTTGGTTGCCTGCTCATCTTTACTATGAGAATTTCTGCTTGCATGTCTACCAGTCAGTTGCAGATACTGATGCCAGGAATGTTTCACTGATGCATATTCAGTTGATGTGTGCTGGCTTCTGTATGCCGGGTCTCCACATTCCTCCTAGACTTTATGTATAACCTAGAATACCTGCTCTGCTTCTCTTACTCCCAAACCCTGCCATCAGGAAGAGGCAGAAGGAGAGGGTTACAAATATGCCTGTTTACTTTAGCTAAAGACAAGTGGTGTAATGCAAAGGAATGGCTGGCAATTGCCATCCCGACTATTACAAGAAAGACCTCCCTGGTTTTATCTTTAGAATCTGTGCTTGTAGCATGCTTAGGAGTGTCCCCATTTCCACAATTACAGACTTGTACAAGTGTTAACATTAGACTTTCTCTGGCCACTGTAAACTCATCATTTTTCTACCTTTTAATATTTCCAAAAGTTTATTTCCTATTCATGGTACACCGCAAGCAAAGTAACAGACGTGCATAAATGCAAAGATACAAGTTTCATAAATATATATACGCACAGCTAATGTTCCTTCACTTTCTCACGGTAAAAAAAAAAAAAGCTAAACACATACATTTCCTCTAATATCAAGATATTCATGGTAGGATATGAGGTGGGTAGAGTGCTTAATCTAACTCATAGATTCAATACATGACCTATTAATTTCTAACCATAAATTAGGTTAAGTTGTGCTCTCTTTTTCTCCATATAGGTAGATAGATAGATATATACATATGAGTAAACCATTTATCTCTCTATACCTATTTATCTGTAAACATACTATATAATAAATATGTCAATATAAATTATATTTATCTACCTAGACATACATAAATATATATATATATATATATATATATATCTTACATGGACAGGGAGATAGATATATCTATAGGCAGATACCTATATCTAGGTATAGAGATACATTCGAGTTTAGATATATACAGTTTATATATGTATAAATAGACATCTATAGATATAAATGGATATACAGATCTATAGATTTCTAGATATCTATATCTGTAAATAAATATAACTTTATATCTGTACATCAATAGATAGAGTTTATACATTTATGGAGTTATCTATTGGTAACTCTATATCTGTAATTCTATGTCTGTACCTATCTATATATAAACTATATATCTATAAATACATATATAAATTATAATATGTTTCAGATTTATACACGGTTTTGGATTTTGAATCTTAATCTTTGTCACTCTATCTCTCTGTCTCTTTCTCTATATCTTTCTCTATCTCTGTCTCATTCAGAGAGCCAGAGAGAGACAGAAATAGAAGGTTTAAAATCAAAAACTGTAAATAAATCCAAATTATATAATAGCTCAATAATTTACTTCCTTTTTGTGTCACTTAATTCTCTTATTTGGACATGCATCAATCCTTAAAATAGCTATGACCTAATGAGATGGAAATTGCTCAAGGTAGGAGATCTAGATCCTATTAACTTTGTGATTTTATTAAGAGTACTACCAGCTGTTCTTTAAAAATGAGGTTAAAACTAAATTTGTAACAGGAAGATTTCCAAGCACAGTAAGATGTTGTTATCCTTTATTCTAGTTTTAATTATTAGATATCATGGAATAAATATTAAGAATTTTGCACACAATTGAAATAAATTAACTTAGTGCGATAAAAATAAACTAATAGAGGTGTGTGTGTGTGTGTATATATATATATCTCCATGATTTCTACAATCATGTATGTCATAAAAATAAAATTTCGAGGGCATTCAGAATATTGACATTAGAAACCAGATTGAAGAAAAAAGCCCTGATACTACCTGCCCAAATCACATACTTTCAACCAAATATCTGGAGGCCTGTCGTATGAAAACAAACATTTTTTTTCTTTGCCTCACAGAACACAGAGAAAATTTTGTGGGGGTAATTAGAGAGTATGGACATCAAATCATTAATCATAGTTATTAAAAACCACTACTGTCTAATAAAAATTAAGCTGTGTGTTTCAGTTTTTAGAATTATCCAAGCAGAGGCAGAGGCTAAACAGATGACTATTTATTCATCTGTTTACTTAATTTTAGAATTCATGATTGAAGAGAATGTGTGATAAATGAGTGAGTTAGTTTTCACTACTACGCCTTCCTGCTTTAAGGCACTTTCATTTTACATTGCTATATAATGAACAATGTTGTTACATATTTATTTTACTATTTTTTTTTAATTATATGTCATTCATATAGTTACATATAAATTTTACTAGGGACAGTAAAATTTATATTGAAAAACAGTTTACATAAGGTTTACTTTAATTAAAAAATAACCTTTTATCAAACCTTTATTTCACCTTACAAACTTAGGCATTTAAAACTTGATTTACCTGACAGTTGTTTCTTTCATTACATACATCCACTCATGGCTTTATTGCCTGTCTAATGGTCACTAAGTGAAAATGGGCATCTGGAATAACACAGCTGGGGTTCACTTTACCAAGATTCTTTTTAACAGTTGGATATGTACGTGATGTTCATACCCACTGTTCTTTCTAAACATTAGTGCCCCATAACTGTCTTTTACAATATAATTAATTTTCTTCCTTCACTTAACTCTGTTGAAGGAATCAAAAGACTGAATCTGTATTTATACAAAGAAGGGGAGGGCAGATGTTCTCCATGAAGAACAGAAATATCCTTACTTTAGAGGTAGCATTAAGACAAGTTTCTATTGAGCTTAAAAATAAAATTTAAAAAAGCTAGAATCTCAGTAGTGCATTTCAAAGTTTCAGAATTATTGATTCACATAGAAATTCATATTTAAAAATGCTAACACATATGCAGTATAACTAGTGTTACCAATTGTTATACTGTTTCCCATAATGCAAAATTTACTCTTGTGATTATCGTTTTCTTTACCAAAATATTGAGATTCTTTCTCTCCGTGTGCTGAAGCCCTCAATGTTTGTATAACCATCTTTAAGATATCTTATTTGTGTATGAATATAGCTCTAAAATGCTAGATTTGCCCAACCAAAAAAAAAAAAAATTCCTTTTTGCAGCGGTGTGGGGGACGGAGTTTTGCTCTTGTTGCCTAGCCTGAGTGCAATGGCGCAATCTCAGCTCACTGAAAGCTCTGCCTCCCAAGTTCAAGAGATTCTCCTGCCTCAAGTAGCTGGATTACAGGCATGTGCCACATGCCCGACTAATTTTCTGTAATTAGTAGAGACAGGGTTTCACCATGTTGTTTAGGCTGGTCAGGAACTCCTGACCTCAGGAAATCCACCCGCCTTAGCCTCCCAAATTGCTGGGATTACAGATATCATGTCTGGACCACACACAAAAAAATTCTTAGAGCTGTTCAGTTCATTATGTTCATTATGTTTAGAAGAACAGATATATTGTATACAAAAATAATATTGGTATATGTTATAGTTACTTCTTTTAAAAGCATTGCGTTTTTCAGCGTAATACTTTACTTGAAGGATTGTTACGTTGTTAACATCTTTCTTAAATATAATCACATTTGGATTATAAACTGTCAGATTCAAAATAGTATTAGTGCCTGTATTTTTCTGTGTGTGTGTGTGTGTGTGTGTGTGTGTGTTTGTGTGTGTGTGTGTTTGTTTTGCTTTCACTAATCTAAGAAGCTTGCCTATATTCCTTTCTTGGTCCTTGGATATACTCAGGGCTTTCTAATACTATTTTCTCTATTCATATGTACTCTAAATGAGTCCTCCCCATCTTGTATTTAAGATAAGATAATGGAATACAATACATTTGATTAATTGTACCTAACTTTTAAAAAGTCCTTTACCTGAACTTATAATTATATGTAATCTTTTATATGTTAACATGTTCTAAAGGTGTTTGATGTTTAAAGTTCATTTAGAAATGTTCTTATAAGTAGAATTACTTCAACCATATGTACAGAGTAGCAAAATATCTTCTAAGTGTCTCTTTACGTTTTAACCTGAACCTTCTCTCTGGTTTAATTGAAATAGCTATAGCAACCACCCCACTGATGACAAAAATCCTAGAAGGATGTATGCATAATAAGTTGAAGTGTTGAGGAGACAGTGGCTCAGAATTAAGCATTGAACAAGGTAAAAATATCAAAATGATGTACTGAGTGATAATGGCCAGGTGTGTGCCATTGGTGACTGCTTGATATTAAAAAGAAAAAAAAAATTACTGTGGATCAACTACATGTTAGTCAATTCCAGCCTAGCAATCAAGCGGATATTGAAAGGGAACTTTTCAACAAGATAGCAAATAAGTGCATGGATCATGGACTGTGTCTCCAATATACTTGCTATCTAAGCTTCACTAAGTATCCAGATGCCATCTTATAAAGAAAGAAAATGACATTCTTATAAAGAGGAAAGATATAAATTTAATTTCTCCTACCTTTTCCAGCTTTGAATCATTAAATCTTGTGTAGGTCACATACAGTTAAAAACAAACATGTCTTAACTCAACCATGACTTTCAAATTAAGGATTAATTTGTGTATATGGAAACATGTTTATCTTAAAAGCCAGGTTTTGTAGAAGTTAGCAAAGGCTTACTAGTAACGGAAGTTCATATTAGCATGCTCAGAAGGCTTGAGGAATATAAAATATATTTGGAAAGACTAAAATATAAACTTTATTGTGATAAGCCTAGTGCCGGAAGAATGCATGACATAGATATGCATAATGTGATGTAGGGGAAGTATTTTAAAACAAAAAGGGACAACTTTTGAGATACCAACTGTGGATGTGAGTTGTGAGAGAGATGGCTAAGTAATGCAGAGCAACAAAAATGTCTAGGAATGCACAAATAAGCATGCTGGTTTCCATTTCAGATTCAAACTTCAGAGACAGAAGGAAGAAAAACATTTAGATGTATCTGGCATAATCCAAGACTACTTACAACAAGTGTTCTGTGTTTCTAATAATAAAACAGACTTCACTTCTGAGTACCTGCAGACCTGGGACCCTAATGACCAGGCAGAAGGAAAAACAACTTGTCGAAGGTATGGAAAAGACAGCAAATCATATAAGAGGGTCCATCCCAAACCAAAGATAGCATAGATAAACCTCTCATGTTAACTGTGGAAATAAAATAAAGGAAGATAACGTATTTTAATAGAAGGGAAATTGCACTTATTGGGAGTAAGAACACAGAATTGACTGAATATCTTAAGGAGAGTTTGGAAGTGAAATTCTAAATAGGTAATTATTCTTTGACAAATTTTGTCTTATCCCTTATCCACATTCTTCCCTGCTCTTCCCAATACATGTGTAAGAACATTCAAGGGCACAGACATGCCATAAGCAAGAATGATGTCCTCAGGAAAGTCAACATAATGAGTAAGAATTACATCTGTCACAATGTGTACCTATACACATCTTAAATATTTGTACAATTAATTTACTTCTCTTCATTTCCAACACTCCTAATCTATGCTATAAACATCTCTTGTCTAATATACTACAAATGTCTGCTAAATTATTTCTATACACCAGTTTTTTTCCTCTCCAAGCTGTAAGCAGAATTTTATTTTTAAACTGCAGATATGACCATAACAGGTATCTGTCTCAATATATAGAACAGGTCCCTAACAGGGCCAGTGTCCTCCAGTCACTTCTGGCCCTCACCTTTTCTCCAGTCTCATTTTACATATTTTCCTACATGCACTCTATATTCCTATAATTAAATATTATTTTCCCCCAATGCCTTCGGACTGCTTCTTTTCTCCATATTAAATACTTTTTGCCACTTCCCTCAGTTAATTCTTTCTCAGTGTTTAGAGCTCAGATATCATTTTCTCATGGACACATTCTTTGGCTGAAACAGACTAGATAATTTTCCCTTGCTGTATACTTTCACACCTCCCTCTGCATTTCCTTCACAACACTTTTGCAAGTGTGTACAACTGCATCCTTGTTTATATTTAATTTCCTCTTTCTGTCATGTTCTGTAAACTCAATGCAAGCTGAGTCTGCGTGATTATTTCACTATGCAACACCTAACTCCAAAGTATTTAACATAATAGGTGCCAAAATAGCTGTTCAACCATTGTGTGAATGTATAAATGAATCACGATATGAATACAGATACACTAGTCTAAACACGTTTTCATGATACACACCTGTATGTGTTCTAAATAGAGATGAAGGAGAATCATAACTGATCACTACCAGAAAAAAAAAATCTGGTAACCCTTTTGCTTTCCAGGTATTTAAATACCATTTATGTTAAAACTATTAGTTCATTTTTATAATACATTGAAAATACTTAGGGACATATTTGCTTATCACAACTATTTTACTCTTTAAAAAAAGTATTGCTCATTGGACTTCACAATAGCAAAGACATGGAATCAACCTAGGTGTCCTTCAATGGGAGATTAAGTAAAGAAAATGTAGTACATATATACCGTGGAATACTACACAACCACCAAAAACAACAACATTATGATTTTTTTTGCACAAACAGATACAGCTGGACACCATTATCCTAAGTGAATTAATGCGGGAACAGAAAACCAAACACTATGTAGAAATGACAGCTAAACATTACTCATAGAAATAAAGATGGCAACAATAAACATTAGAGACTACTAGATGGGGAAAGGATGGAGGAAAAGGGTTGAAAATCTACCTCTTGAGTACTACATTCAGCTCCTGGGTTATAGGATCATTCTACCCTAAACCTTAGTGTACACAATATACCCAGATAACAAACTTGCAGATGTACCCCCGGATCTAAAATATAAGTTGAAAATTAAAAATGTATGTATATTGCTCATCGAGATAGATTACATTTTGAGAGAGTAGCTCTATGACTGTAACATGAACCCGAAATTGTGTGATTGAAGGAATTATACACATTTATTGGCCTTCATTTTAGCTATGTTAAATAAAAGTTTAACAGTACAACCTCTTAATATAAATGTGCATATTAGTCAAGGTAGTCTGTCTGCATCTTATTGCCTTAACAATTAAAGCCTATTCTTTGTGTGTACAAAGTCCAATGTGGAGGCGTCTGTAAGCTCTTTTCTGAATGTGGCTTGGTCACCTAAGAGGATTCCATTGTTATGGAAACCACTATTTTCAAGCTGTGGTCTCTAAAATCTCTATAGCCAGGGTTGGGACTAACATTCAACCTTTTAACTATCATTGCAGTGATCAGTATCAATCACTTAGTTGTGCCTCACTTCAGTAGACCTAGCAGAGACAGTTTGTGGATGTATCAGAAATAGAATGAAGGAGGCCGGGCATGGTGGCTCACTTCTGTAATCCTAGCACTTTGTGGGGCTGCAGCAGAAGGATTGCCTGAAGCCAGGCATTCGAGAGCTGCCTGGGTAACAAAGTGAGGCTCTGCCTCTACAAAGAGTAAAAATAAAAAATAAGAAAATCACCCAGATGTAGTGGTATGTGCCTATAGTCCTACCTATCTGGGAAGCTGAGGTGGGAAGACTGCTTGAGCCTAGGAGTTCGAAGCTGCAGTGAGCTATGATCATGCCACTTAAACAGTGAAAAAAAAAGTAGAAAGAAGAAATATGCACTGCAATATTTAAGTATTGGATTTTAGTAATGAGGATTTTCCAAGGATTAAATGTGTTATCCCCCAAAGATATGTTTGATTCCTAATGGTATGTACCTGTGAATGTTAACAATATTTGGAAATTAGGTCTTTGCAGATATAATTAGGTAAGATGAGGTCCTAATAAATTGGTATAAATCCTAATTCCAAAGGAGTGGTATTCTTAGAAGAGAAAACAGACACAAAGAAAAAAGCCTTGAGAAAACAGACATAGGAAGAGGATGGCCATGTGAGGACAGCGGCAGAGACTGGAGTTGTGCTGCTATAGCCAAGGAATGCTTGGGGCTTCAAGCATTAGACTCAAGGAGATGCTCCCCTAGAAGATTAGAAAAAAAACATGGTCCTGTTCACATACCCATTCCAGACTTCTAGCCTCCACAACTACAACTGTGAGACAACAGATTTATGCTGTTTTAGGCCACCGACTTTCTTGTACTGTGTTATGGCTGTCCTCTAGGTGAGAACAATATAGACAGTCAGCCATATACTTGCAGAAGTTAAACAAGGTGGAATCACATTTTATACATTGGCCTAGTAAATTTCTTTGTTGTTCTCAATATTTCTAGAAAAATATCAGGTTATTGTAATTTTTTTTTTGGTCTGACAATGTAAAGGATAAAGAATCAGCTGAAAACAGGATTTTTGTCATTTGAGGATATCACTTTAATAACAAGAGTTTATACATTTGAATGGGCCAACAGGTAAATAATAGGTACCTGTAGACCATCCATATTATCAAACTATGTATAAGTTACAAAACACAGAAGACATACTTAGGGTCCAAAGAATAAATGTTCAGACAAGAGCAATTACAATCTTTCTCCCATGCATGGAAAACTGAGTGAAGCATTTTACATTTTAATTTGTGTTTTGTGTTGATAGCAAGCTCATCAAACAATGGAACACAGAATTCCTTATAATGCCTCAGCATTATAAGGAACATAATTTTGTAGCCCTAAATGCACAGGCAGGTACAGAATTGGGCACATGTCTCATGGTGGCCAGAAGCTTGCCTTCACAGAAAGGGTAATTGTTGAACAGAACTCCATGCACTGCTTACCATGCCAGGGAAAGACTCCAACTACATGGAGGAAAGCAAAGATCATTCCAATGCCAAGCAACAGGAGGAGAAGTCTAAACATGTCTACTGAATGCAACTTCCTATGGGAATTGCCATGAAAAACACAATAGAGGCAAGCACTGGATTCAACAATGCATTTACTCACATAGAGAAGAGACAGCTAGATTAGCTCCAGTGGTGTGCCCCAGTCCACCATGGCTAGTGGGTGTCCTTGGAAAGCAACACAGGGCAACTGGCTTACATATACCAGAATAGAAAGACCACAATCTCTTTCCTACTGAGTCTACAGTGCCAAAATCTGGGGATATACTTGGGGCCATTGACACACATGCTTAGCCAGGATAAAGGAGGAGCAAACCTTGGGTCTGAAACAAGTAAAGATATCGTCACATGAGGTGATAAGCCCAGCACAGACTATGTGGACTCTTTTTCTCTTGGGATGGAAGCGTTTCATACCCAGTGCCCATTCCTATTGTCACGTGGCTGAGCAGAAATCAAAGACTGCAAGGACGACACTACCTATCCCAACAATCATAAACTTGGGTTCTGAACAGAGGCTGCAAGTCCACCCAATCCACTTTAGTTCAATTTCCTTTTCTTTGGCTGACTTTTCCTTCATTCTCATTTTGAGTACTCCAGAAACTCATTGTAAGTCATTACTTCACTGTAGTCACAGGGGCCCTAAGGGAAGAACTTGTGCTTCATTTTTTGGGCCCCTATGTGACACATCAAATCTTTAGTTCAGGTTTGTCAATACTATTTCTCTACTTCTTTTCTAAGCTACTAATTTGGTTTCCATGGCAACAAACTCCTCATCCATTTCATTGACCACCTGGTTACTGTTCTCATTATTTATTGCGTCTTTTACTTCATGGATTTCTCTCTCTCTTTTTTAAATTTTATCTTCTTACTCTACACTCCCTTTTTGGATAAACTGACTATTCCTATGGTTTACTCTGCCATCTTAATTGTGATAATGTCCAGTTCTCTATTTCTAATATCACCTTCTTCCTTGACTATGGACTTAAGCTTCTGCTTCCTACTGGGAAGTTCTGACAACCTCTATAATTTACGTGGATCAATACTGAACATTTTTTTCTTACAACCCTTTCCCTTAAAAACAGCATTTTTATCTTCAGTACTATGTACAAATTACATGACAGGATATCTAGGGCGGAATTATCTTGGTGACACTCATGGGTGTCCCACTGTTAAGATTCTTCTGCCACTTATTTTTCTATCATGAATTTACAGTGACTACTCAGATATACAGTACAAGACATAAAATTGAATAAATTATATAAAAAAACAAAACTACAAGTGGTAAATAGACAATTTTCAAATACGGCATTTCAGACTGTTAAAACTTTTTCACAAATTAAATTAATGATATATATCTGAGCAAGAACAATTGATAAATTAGGCTGCACTCTAAAACAGAACAGATGCAAAGAGTTCTGCTGAGCTGTGGGAGCAGTGGGCTTTTATACGCCAAAGAGAGAAGCAAATTAGAAAAGTCATCTGATTGGCTACAGTTAGGTATCTGCCTTATTTGGTCCTGCAAAGAGGCATTTTGTTTCGGGAGGGCAGTGGGTGGGGGAAGGCATGGTCTGATCAGTTGGTTGCCTGTGATTGGCTGCAGCTCAGTTGTCTATAATTGGTAGAAACCTGGCTATTTGTTTAAAAAAAAAAAAATTCTCCCAAATTAGATTTTGGTCTGTTTATGCAAGTAATTTAGTTTGCAGTTTGTTATATAGCAACTCAAAGTACAGAGATGGCCTCAGACATTAACTGAGGTCTCCTGTTTTTAATTTAATTATACAAAAATAGTCTTCCAAGAGCCCAATAAACATTTTAAAATTCTGTTCATCTATAATTTCACCACATCATATCCAAATTTTATCCTACTTCCTTGTCTTTTATATTAATATTTATAGGCTCTGTGTGGTGGCTCATGTCTGCAATTCTAACACTTTGGAAGGCCGAGGCTGGTGGATCACAAAGTCAGGAGTATGAAACCAGCCGAACCAACATGGTGAAACCCGTCTCTACTAAAAATACAAAAAATCAGCCAGGCATGGTGGTGCGTTTCTGTAATCCTAGCTACTCAGGAGGCTGAGGTAGGAGAATCATTTGAACCCAGGAGACAGAAGTTAGGGTGAGCTGAGATTGCACCACTGCATTCTAGCCTAAGCAATGGAGTGAGACTCAGTCTCAAAATATATATATATATATATATATATATATATTATTTTTTTTTGTGTGTATATATATATATATGTATATACATTATAAATTTTTGTAATATTAAGTATACTTATTTCACTTAATAATAGTCACTTAATGATACTCATAGCACTCATTTGCCCAAACTAAATCTTAGTCATTCCAGTTCTCACATTTTTGAAATCTCCTCATATTCAGTAAATTATCAAAACCACTAGCAGGAGAATTCCTTTTCAGACCTAGACCTCCCTCCTATAGACTCATATGAGAGACATACAAAGTTTTGATTTTTTCAAGACACAGTTCTTTTGAGTGCTTCTTTTACTTTCAACCAAACTTAGTTCTAGTTAATAGATTTTAATACAGACATAAGCAAATTATTAAAGTAATGAAGTAAAGTTATTTCAACTTACAGCAATATAAAATATAAATTTCTTAGGAAAATTAACAGAACTACTTAAAACTTCAGAACCACAAGAATATTTGATTAGATTTTGTTCAGTTTAAGAAAAGGGTGTTTCACATCACAGAGATTCCTGTGTTTACTTGTGATGCTGGCCAGAAGGAGGATCCCTTCTGAGATATGATTACTGTCAAGAAAGACTTAACACATGAGAGAGATCTGACAATCCATTGCCAATCATCCAACATTCTTTGAAGATTAACAATTTCATCAAGAAAGACTTGTTCTTCAAAATTTAGAATATCCAGAACTTTTCTTACATAATGGCTTGTAAACTTCAGTATAAAACAGTAATCATTAATAGTCACTGGTTGATTTCTTTAAAAACCTTATTAAACAATTTTAGAAATCAGTGGAATCACTCCTTTATACAATTAAGATGTTTAGCAGTTTTAAGTACTTATCTTGGCACTTATGTATCTCCAGGGTCAAAGTGTCATATTCAAGACTAGATTTTGTAGCAAGAGCAACAGTTTATTTATGTGAAACATCTCTTACTGGTTAAGCTTATCTCACTATGTTATTTCTATGCCATGCTGATATTTGCTGTGAAGGAACTGATATATTTTAGAAGATATTCTCCATGCAGATGGGTCCTTCTAGTCTGGCAGAGCTAAATGGACTCCATTATTTATCTTTCATCTGACAAAATGGAAAAGATTAGGTGAACTGACATGATTGGATTTTGTCTGTTGTAGTACACTATTTTGATTTGAATTATTATAGATAATTTACATTTCTAAATGCATCTCTAATTCCAAAATTAAGAACTACTCTACTTCAGCAATGATATTGTTTTTCTGGTTCCTGACCATTTTAAAGTAGGTTTAATAAGGACCCTGAGAATTATCTCAACAGCTGTGAGATTAGCAATTAAATGTTATCAAATAACTACTTAATACTTATTGTATTAGTCAGTTCTTACTTTGCTGTAAAGAACAACTTGAGACTGGGTAATTTATGAAGAAAAGAGATTTAATTGACTCTCAGTTCCACAAGTTGTACAGGAAGCATGGCTGGGAAGCCTCAGGGAGCTTACAATCATGGCGGAAAGTGAAGGGGAAGTAAGCACATCTTACCATAGAGGAGCAGGGGAGAGAGAGAGAAACAACCAGACCTTGAGAGATCTCACTCATTATCATGAGAACAACATGGGGAAAATCTGCCCTTATGATCCAATCACCTTCCACCAAATCCCTCCCCCAACATTGGAGCTTACAATTCAACATGAGACTTCTGTGAGGACACAGAGCCAAGCCATAACACTTGCAATGTCTCCCCCTGTTGTACTACATATTATTTATCAGAACTACTGAAATTTTAGGCTTTGATTTATTAATACATTAAATTTAATTTGGTTACTTATTGTACCTTAAAGAGATTTTTCAGGCTGGATAGCTCTGATCCAGAATATGAGACCAGATTTAAATTTTAAAAAGTGAGTTAACTTTCATTACCAAGCTGTTAAAATCTAAATTTTAAATTAAAAAAAAATTTTAATCGTATTTGCGTTATTTCATTTAAAGCTGAAAATTTTTAAACACAAAAAGATGGGTGCTTTTGTCATTGTTTTTTGACCTGGGTTTTATAAGCCTATCTAACGATATTTATGCAGTGTCTCATTTCTAGGTGCTATAGATTCATCAATAAACGCAAGAGACACAAATAATTTTCGGTTTTGTTCACAATCACCAATAATATATATTATTTCAACATTTAACTATTTAAAAAAATTAATCACTAATATAGTATGCATTCCAGAATGAAAGAGGAGAGAGAAGGGGAACATAACTAAATACCAATCTATACTTTCTGATTTATACAAATTTTATACACTAAACAATTATTAGTAAATAGAAGCAATATTTTAAGATTTAATTAAAAACAATGTGAAACTTTACAATGATGTCCAGTACATAATTCTTATTAATAATTTATATAATTTATACCAAATAGTTACAGTGGTTGGTTCAACAACTGAAATTCTGAAAGACTTATGGGAATACATGCCTACAATTCATGAGGTCTACCACTCTACCAGCCTTACTGTTTTTCTCACTGGTAATATTCATGAAATCACTGATAGTTTTACATTTTTAAATATGAGTTTTACATTTTTAAATATGCAGTATGAATTACACATATAGTACTTTTTAAATGTCTACACATTTATCTTATATTGTATCTTGAAGTATGAGAAGTACCTACCATATTTTGGTAAATAATACGTTTAGTTTTTTTCTAGTTCTTGGCTCCAGACTAAGCATCTTGACCTGTCAGTCTAGTTTTCTGTTTTGTTTTAATTTCTGAGATATTCTAGAGTCTGTGTCTGGTATTCTCTACTATTCCCTAATTTGTTCTTGCACTCAGATTACTTTTTCTGACTCCCAGCTTCTGTGGAGAGATTAACTCTGTGGGCTGCGGCCCTAGTCCCAATTCTTTGGCTAGGCCCTGGGTCCTTCATGTTGGATAACCTGGCTTTACTGCTACTCGTAATACTACTGCAATATTTTTTTTTCTTTTTATAATATTTTACTATTTGATGTTATAATTATATATTATTTTTACACATTTCCTCATATTGTTTATCTCTTAAGAATTTATGAATAGGGTTAAGCATTGGTTTTTCAATAAATCCAAAAATTCTCTGATGTTAATTTCTCTCTTATGCATTATAAAGCCTCATGAGCCTTCCTCATATACAATATTTATCAAAGAAAAATGTAGCAACCAATATACTTAGTGAATTTTCTCACAGAGTTTGAGTATAGGAAACAGCATTAACTGTCTATGAGTCATTTTGCTCCCAATGGAAGGTGCATAACATAAATTAAAAGTGGATGAAGGCTTTTTTTCCTTTATAAAAGTACCTTCTTGCTTCGCTGAAATTTCTATACAACTATTCTTTATAGAGTAAGCAAGGAATGAATTCCTAGCTCTATTTTTTAATCAAAATTTTTGAAAGTTTTGAATATTTTCAAGGTTTAGGATACTTTAATGTAGCTCTACATCATAATCTGCTGGAATCTAAACCCATGTAGGTCTCCCCATACAACAAACAAAACACTCGAATCTTAAACTTGGTAGTTACAGGGCTACAGCTCTTCATGAAAAATTATCTGATTGAATCAAGAAAAAGTCAGAGCCTAATTATTACTCTGCACTAAAAGTGGGAGCAGAGGTACAAACTGATGGAATTAATACATTGCCAGGACATACTGAGTTAAACTATACTAAGTCCTTTGAATTTATTATTTCTACATAAAATTATAATGAAATAGGACTAAAATGTCCCTCTGTCAAAAATAAGCTCTTAATTTTTGTATTTTCTGACCATCTTAACAAGTTACTGCAATAAATACTCAATAAGTTTGAAGAATTTATTTTTATTTTTGTAATAACAATGTGCAATCTGTGGTGAGCCAATATCTATGGTAAATACTTTCATTCTGTATATGCACTGAGTTACTGTGACTAATAATACCAAAACTTAGGGCATGTGCTTTAAACAATGTGTAGATTTACCAATTTCACTTTCCTCAGAAATTTGGTTACCATAATACAAAAATCAAAAATCTAAGAAGAAATGTTAAAGTCATAAATAAAGGTAATTCAATGATTTATAGCTATGATAACACTCACAGAATGTTTTTACCTAGCTGTGTATATCTCAGGAATCTTCTGAATGCGTATTCCTCTTGGGACGCTTTATCTCTTCTGAAGATTAACTTTCTTTGTTTTTCTATAAATGTAGTGAATAATAATTTTATATCATTTTTGCGATTTAATGCCCCCCCAACCCTGTTTTATGAATCTCAAAGTCAAATTATTTGAAAGAAAAAAAGACACTGATTGTTCCAGCTTATTCTATGAACTTGCCTTTGTGGGCCAGGTTTCCACTTGAGATCAAATAAACTATGGTCAGTAGAGACAAGGCTATCAACTATGGACATACTTGTAGGGGCCCACTCCTTTTTGTGTTGGAATTAGTGATTACCGTGGATAAACTGAGTCTCATTGTTACCATAATTGAGCCATTTACTTGTAGTCTCAACAATAAAAGGTTATATTTAATTTTTATATTTACCGATGAGTTCGAAGCCTGGATTAGCCTTCTCGTGCACTATATTTTCTTGCTGTATATCCTCAAGGCTACTCTAGTTCTTATGGTAATTTAATGTGAATGGGAAAAAGTTTTAAGAGTTCTTTGTAAATTTTAGATAACAGTCGTTTAATATGTCTTTCTCAAGTATTTTCTACTTATCTGTACCTTATCTTTTTATTCTATTGGCAATGCTATTCTCATAGCATTTTTAAATTATAATGAAATTTATAATTATAATGAAATTTATAATTATAATGAAATTTATAATTATAATGAAATTTAGCTTATCAATTTTTTTTATTTCATGGATTATGTCTTTGGTATTGCTAAAAAGACCTCATCAAACTTAAATTTCTGTGACCCTCTCCTAGATTTTCTTCCAGGAGTTTAATCGTTTTCCACTTTACATTTAGATCTGTGATACATTTTGATTTATTTTTTGAAGGGTATAGCATTGCCTTGTTTTTTTGGCTAGGTAGATTTGTAAAGCAAATTTGTAAGTGTTTAATTTAGTTTCTTTCATTGTCAAGGTGTCATGCCTTGTCTAAAATGTGTCATAGACATATCTTGATGTTAGTAAGACATGTTTATTAAGTCTAAGATACAGTATTTTCAATGATTTATCATATAAAATTGAATATGTATTTTGATAAATGGTATTGACTGTGTTGTGTGCCTTCTTTTGGATAATGAAAATCTACAAATGGATTCCAAAGGAGTGAAAATCAATAAGTCAAAATGCAATATATTGTCTGAAGACAATAAATTATACAATGATAATACTGACAACTGACTTCCAAAAGAGACTTGCATTCTAGAAAAAAAAAAAATTAGTTCACTGTTTTAAAAACTAATATTAGAATGCGAATTAAACTTCCAATGACATAAATTTATGAAACCTAACAAAGTCATAGATAAAATAAGTGTAATTTGAAAGGACTGTGACTAATTGGAATTTTCTTTTTTTTTCATAGTTCTATATCTGTATAAAGTGTGAAGGAACTTAAATCTGTTGAAACACATAATTTGCCTCCATTTAATGGCTTAGTTGGGTCTGTCATTATATAGATGGAGCATATATTACTCTCCTCTCTTCAGTGTTTTCTTCACTGCCAATCCTGTCTCAAATTGTATGAGTGATTGAAATTGAGACTGATGACATTCTAATCAAAAGAAAAGAAGTTTGTATGGTGCCCAATTATCTGAATCAAATTGAATTACTCATTTGTTCTTCCTTATTTTCAAAAATAAAGATGTCACTAATTCTGATTATAAATATCAGAATGTATTATATAATATTTTAGTGGTAAACCAAAAAATATCTGAGGCAGGTCTGCACCAACCTAGAGATTTATTTTGCCAAGGATAAGGATCATAGACTGTGACAGCCTCCAGGAGTCCTGAGAACATGTGCCCAAGATGAAACAGCCTTGGGAGATCCTGAGAACATGTGCCCAAGGTGGCACAGCCTTGGGGGATCCTGAGAACATGTGCCCAAGATGGCTGGGTTACAGCTTGATTTTATACACTTTAGGAAGACAGAAATTACAAGCAAAGACATAATACATGTAAGGTATACAGTTGTTTGCCCCAGAAAGGTGGAACACCTTGAAGCTGTGGCTTCCAGGTCATTGGTGGATTCAAAGATTCCTGATTGGCAGTTGGTTGAAGGAATTAAGCTCTGTCTGAAGAGCTGAAGTCAGTTTGAGTTAAGGTAAGAATGGAAGAGAGTTGTGGAAGTCAAAGTTCTTGCCATGTGGATGAAGCCTCCAGGTAGCAGGCTTCAGATAGAATAGAGGGTGAATGGCTCTTATTTGACCTTAGAAAATATCAGACTCTTAGTTAAATCTTTTCTGTATCAGGAAAATACCTGGAAAGGCAATTCTCTACAGAATATAAATTCTCCCCACGAGTGATGGCTTTGAAGAGCCATTTCAAAATATGGCAATGAAATATATTTTGTTGTCCAATATTGTGATTTCCTTCAGGGCCTGTTATCTATCAAAAGTTGGGTTGGATTTGGCATCTTATTAATACAAATAATATATTCTGTCAGTGTTAGGATCTCTCTTTTTATGTTAATTCTGTTCAGTTTTGTTGAAACTCCAAAAGAGTAAGGATATGAGGCATGTTCGACACTACGCTTCTCATCGGGGCCTGAATGAATTTTTCAGGTTTCTTAGGAATCCCCTTGGCTCAGAGATACATCCATTCAGTAATTTAAGGGGGTATAATTTTAACTTAGGTTTATAAATAGAAAGAAGATTTTTTTTCTACATTCTCTTTTTCTCTAATATAATTATTTTGTTTTACCATTTGAAATCCTATGATCAAAAATTTTGTAAACTAAAATTTCTCCTGAAATCCATTTTAGAAGAATTTTCTAGGAAAGTGTTTTTGGTCGCTATCATTAATTTGTAGCTATTTTTATTATTTAAGAAAACAAGCAAATGTAAATATGTGATTTTTTAAGGGCCAATATAATATTTTATTCTATCAATAGGCTAACATTGAACTGATTTTGGTAAAGTTTATAGAAGGTATAGTTTTAGAATTTCCATCTCAAAATTAATGCAAGTTGGAATAACATTCTGTAATTTGCTTTTAATACGTGCACTTAATGTAAAATGTAAATATTCATCTCAACTAATGAAAGAATAAAACACAACATATTTGTCTTGGATGCTTTTCTTCAGACATGAAAAACCCTCACACTAATTTTTAGTCTGAATTAGAGATAGCCTATTTAATGTTGATGCCACTGTCTGAATATTTTAGAATTTAATATTAATTGTTTTGCCATTTCTTCTTTCTAACAGTAAATGGAATTTACCTAATTGCTGTATTGGAGAATGAGAAAGACTCAGATTGGAGTGTTAGATGTAAGTCATTTCATGACTGTTCCCTCACTTCAAAAACAAACAAAAAAAATCAAAAACAAGATTATAAGAAAAGCTCAATTAGAAATTTGTAGGATATATCATTACATTTTATAGGAAATATTGGTATTATAATAACATTAAATTATGTATATATTTTTACTGTTCATTAAATGAAATTAAGGGACATTGTCCATCATTAAGTTGCATTTAGTTAGGTATTAACAGAAATTAATTCATTTTAAACATAAAAAATAAAAATTAATGAAGTAGAATTACAAAAGAAATTGTTTCCTGGAATCTTCATTTTAAGCACATAAGAAAATAGCTATATAAATATTGATTTCATAATATTTATAATATTGTGTCATAAATATAGACTAGCAGTCAGAAGACACTTACTGAAATATTTATTGAATATCACTATGATCGTGATCCATAATAGATTAGCAGTAAGCAATCTGGAATAACAACAGTATCCCACTGCGGAAAAGGTTGGAAATGTTTTAGATACTGCTGGGGCTAGGGGCATTATCTGATTAAAATTTGGCAAGCAGGGAATGATTAGCCATTCCAACTAAAGCCACCACTATGGATATTAGGGAGGGCTGAAGGATACATTAAATAAACAAAAACTGTTTGTTTGTTTTTAATTTTGGAGACTATTGCTTAGTGAAAAACAGACAAAGAAAGAAATTAAAGAGGAAACAGAGAAGACAGAAGGAAGTGAGGAAGGAAGAAACAGTTTTTCTAATACCTAATTCCAGAATTAGATACTTTCTTACCTTCTCAAGGACAACCTTCTACGGTTTCTATAAGAGCACCTCAGGACTTCCCTTAAACATGAATGATATTAAGAACAGAGAAAAAGGAACGCTTTCTGCAGTAGCTAAGCTCCCAAGTACAAGAAGAATTAAAAGAGCAGAGTCATTCTTGCCAGGCTTCTTATCTTAAATTCGTATTCAATCAAGTTATTCCTCCTATTCACGAGTGAAGAAGTAACAGAGAAGGACCAAGGCTATCATGAAAATGAATGGCCCTCCTCAAGGAAGATAAAGTGGAGACTGTTTTCCCCAGTAACTTCTCTATCCTAAGCGGGAGTATGGTCAAGTTTGTTTGATGACAGTGATGACCTTGGGTTTCAACAAGGATAACAACAGTTACCTAAGAATATATTATAGGGTGTGAAAGAAAAGACTTCATGAGCTTTCCAGGCTTCTGTGACTGTAATTGAAGATGTTAGACAAGAAAGAGATGATCATTTCCCGTGTGTAAGGCAGGAGACTGCAGACTACTGAAAAATGATGATGTCGACCCAGCTCCCAATGTCTGGGTAAATACACTCTAGGAGAAATGGTAAGACATAAACAGACATTTCTTCTCTCTAGATTGACGTTTCTTCTCTCTAGATTGACTTTGAGCACATTTGATCTAAATACTCTAATGCCTTTTGTAAGGCCTAATAGACACACCTTCTTTGAAAAGTCATCTCTGATTCCTCTAGGAAGGATTTACTGGTTCCCCTTTGAGCCCACACATTGATGGAGTATATTTCTACTACAGGAGTTATCAAATTACAACACTACATGATACACTTTTCCCTTGGGTGCAAAGCTATGCTTCAATAGCAGGAAACTTGTCATATTCGTTTTATTTAAAAAAAACTGTGTGCTTTTCACATTACAAGAAAGAAAAATAGAGGTGACATTTTAGTAAGTTGCTCAAAGAAGATTTGTGGCAAAGCAGGCATTGGAGCAATATTTTTTTAAAAAACAGCTTTATCAAGGTGTGATTGATAGTCAAAATCTGCACATATTTAGTGTATACAACATGATGAGTTGGGACATGTGCTTGCATTGGTGAGACCATCACTACAATCAAGATAATAAATATATCTATCATCTCCAAACATTTGCTTAGGCTTTTTTGTTTTTGTTTTAACAATACAACATGAGATCTACCATTCTCAATTTTTAAGTGCACAACACAGTATTAACTCATAGACACTATGGTGAACAGATGTCCAGAAATTATTTATCTTGCATAGCTGAAACCTTCTATACATTGGACAACACTTCCTGTCTTCTTCCACCCTTCTCCTGGCAATCCACATTCAATTATCTGCTTCTGAGTTACACTATTGTAGATATCCAAGGGAAATCATACAATATTTGTTTTTCTGTGACTGGCTTATTTCACATAACCTAAAGTCCCTCAGGTTCATCCATTTTTGCTGTAAATGGGGATATACATTATTTTGGAGAGAAAAATTGAACATATAGAGAAGAATGAAGTAATGGCACAAGAAACAGCTAGAACAAAAAAGATAGGAAGGGAAATTGCAAGTCAATAATGTTTAGAAAATTACAAGATGTTCATGATGATTGCTATATAAGCTGGAATGTAAAACAAAAAAAAGAAACCAGCTAGTGGACAGCTTTTAATGTCAAGCTAAGAAATAGGGTAACATAGACTTTAGTTTTTTGGACATCACTGAATAAGAGAGAGGGAGAGATGATTAAAGTTGTATTTCAACAAGAATTTAATTTGATATGTGTTTTAGAAGTCTTGGGTAATAATTCCAGTGAAGCATAATAATGATCTGAATTAGCAGATTTGTCAGAACTCTAGGCATGGTGACCACTGGCATGGTGAACACAGAAACATTTTGAGATATATTATTGAGGCAAAATCAGTAAATATATCATTAATTGATAATTTCACTCACCAGTTTAAAACCCTTCAATGGTTTTCACCTACTATACTTGGCATACATTTCAGAATCTTTATCTTGACCTACAAAACCCTTAATAACATAAACCTTTCTTATCTGTTTCCCTCCTGTCATTTATGTCACTTACTTCTGCCCTTTGTGCACTTGCTCCATTCATAATAACTTCTCTAAAGCTCTTAGTTTCTTTTCCCTAAGTGTTTTCACAGAGACAATGAATTCACTTGGGATGCTCCTGTTTCTTTTCACCTGGCTAATTTCTACATATCCTTGAAGTTCCATCTTGAATTCTCAGAAAGGACTCCCTGAGCATCCCATCTGAGTACCCGGTACTTTGATCTTTTAGCACCATTTATGTTTTGTTTATATGTGGTAGCCCAGCTGTACACTGTGTACCCGTTTATGTGTGTGTGTGTGTGCATGTTTAATTGCCGTATTGAAGTTACTTGGGTATCCCTTTGCTCCTATAGCACCACTGATATAGGGCTTTGTTCATTTAATTCATCATGCATGATACCCTTATGTCTTGTGCAGCATTTAACATGGAGACGATGATCAAGAAACACCTTTTGATAAATAAGTGAGACTGAGGAATTCTCTCACATCTTTTAATTTAGCAGTAGTAATTACCTCTGTTTCAAATATGCTAGCACTTATCTCCAAAACAGAAGTGATTATTTTCAATAGTCAAAAAGACTTAGAGGTTGGTATATTTATGTATGTATTTATATATTTATTTACTTATCTATTTTCCCCAACAGCATAGTAGTTCATTTTGTAGCAAGTCAAAGGAGAGATTATTGAATTACTAAGCACATGCAAACAGAGAAAAAGGAAAAACCAATAACTACATTTATAAAATAATGAGGGATCCTAATCAGAATTTCTCAGAAGTCATAAGAAGGAGAAATAGAGAAGTAGAGAATACGTAAGAAAAAAATGTGTGTGTGTGTGTGTGTGTGTGTGTGTGTGTGTGAAGAGTACTATAAGGCATACGAATGCATAAGAGAGAGGTGGAAGGGGAGAGAGTGAAAGAGAAAAAGTACACCTGATGATAATATTTAAGTGGGTTCAGTACATCTCTGAGAGCAGAAACATTACTGGAAATTAGTAGCTAAATAGTGAATACAGTAGGCAAGTATGTAATGTAATACAATTTTTTGGCTTTTTGTCAAAAGGGAGATATAACTTGAAATCAGATTGAAAACAATCCTTATCCGAAATTTTGGAATTAGCATAACATGTTATCAATATGTACGCATTAGTCTTTTTTGTTGGATTTTTTTTGTTTGTTTTTTTTCCTTCAGACAGGGTCTCAGTCTGTCACATAGGCTGGACTGCAGTGGCAAAATCACAGCTCACTGCAGCCTTGACTTCTCAGGCTTCCACAATCCACCCACTTCAACCTCCCAAGCAGCTGGGACCACAGGTGCCTGCCACTATGCCCGCCTAACTTTTTTTCTTTCATTCTTTTTATTTTATTTTTTTTGTAGATACAGGGTTTTGCCATGTTGTCCAAGCTGATCTCAAACTCCTAGACTCAAGAGATATGCCCATGTTGGCCTCCCAAAGTGTTGGGATTACAGGTGTGAGCCACTGCACCTGGCCTGTACTTATTACTCTTCTAATTGTCCCCCTACCCTCCTTCAATTTCATTCTCAAATGGTCTCTAGGGTCTTATTTATTTTTCATGAGACACCCTAGGCATTACATTTTAACCATATTGAACAAGTGAGATTTAGTTGAGGATAAGCACACAATTTTATTTCACCACATATTTTTAAAACAATGCTCTAAATTTTGGGGAGGCATGTGGGGGTTGAATAAAGTTTTGTTCCCAGTCCATGTCAATCACAAGTAGAATATCTTTCCAGTAAGTAAATAAACCTTTTTGTTTGCTGTTAAAGTTTCATTTTGAAATTCAGGTTAACATTTCTTCCCAATTCCAACCTCATCTTACCTCAGATCATAAAGCCTGTAGAGAGGCTGCTGCATTTTCTTTCTTTCCTTCTCTTTCTACCTAATTCCACATCTTCTATTTTTGGCTCCTCAGGGCTGAAGGAGGTGGGAGAAGGGAGTGTGGAATAATAAAGTGCTGAATGGCTCTTATATGACTGAAGACATATATTTTGGTGTTAGTCCCCTCTCACAGCAGTTGTGCAATTGATAAATTTTGCTCTTTAATTTCTGATCCAATCACAGTATCCTTGATACAAACATGTTCCTTGTGGTGGACAGTTTCTGCTATCTTCTCAGCCCTCAAACTTCCAGAAATCTACCCCATTTTAAACCTCTAGGGATTTTTTAAGGTAAGATCTTTTTTAGGATAATCCTAGATAGATTGCCCAGTTCTCAGTTTGCTCCATCAGAAACATACCCACTACATAGGACATAGAAACACACCATCCTTGTACTGCCTTTTTACATTCTACTGGCATACTAAGAGTCCTCCTGGCCAGAATCAAATAGTATTGCAGTGTCTCTTGAACTTCAGGCACCATATAAACACCTGTTAAGTGGTTATCTTAAAGCTTCTCTAGGCCGGGCGCGGTGGCTCAAGCCTGTAATCCCAGTACTTTGGGAGGCCGAGGTGGGTGGATCACGAGGTCAAGAGATCGAGACCATCCTGGTCAACATGGTGAAACCCCGTCTCTACTAAAAATACAAAAAATTAGCTGGGCATGGTGGCGCGTGCCTGTAATCCCAGCTACTCAGGAGGCTGAGGCAGGAGAATTGCCTGAGCCCAGGAGACGGAGGTTGCGGTGAGCCGAGATCGCGCCATTGCACTCCAGCCTGGGTAACAAGAGTGAAACTCCGTCTCAAAAAAAAAAAAAGCTTCTCTATATTTGCTTTAAGAAAAGTGAGAAACACCCTTCCCTATTCCCAAAAAGATCAAAGCCAGAATTCTGAAACTGTCTCTCCTAACAGAATGTTTCAATCTTCAGTTTTTATGCAAACCAAAGATAGCAGAACCCATTTCATAATACGCTTCTCATAGTAGGGTCACATCTTCAGTTTAAGGTACAGGGTACTTTATAGTATTTTTTTTTCTTCTTTTTGACTATTGAGTCATTTGCCAAAACCAAGACAAATAAAAAAATGAAAAGAAAAAAGAATTCCATCTTAACTTTCTATCATATATTGTACCACGAGAAAAAAAAAATGTTTTATTTCTTGCTACTCCTCATTTTTCTGCTTCTTTCTCTTATATAAATACTTATGCTAATTTAAAAATTCTACTTGTTTTGCTATATGCCTTTTTGATTTATGCTTGTTTATCCCTGCCAATGCAATGTATAGGTTGCGTATTATCAAATGAGATTTCCATATTTTAACTAACAATAAAAAACTGGCTTTCCTAACTTTATGAAGAGAAATAAATTATTTTTTTCCTCATCTATAGCCTGGACTATGCAATAATATAAAAAGTGATTTTTTTCAGCATCTATAGCTGGCACTATGGCACTACTTTTTCTTTTTTCTTTTTTTTTTTGTTTTTAATGGAGTCTGACTCTGTTGCCCAGGCTGGAATGCAATGGTGCCATCTTGGCTCACTGCAACCTCTCTCCTCCCCGGGTTCATGTGATTCTCCTGCCTCAGCCTCCCAAGCAGCTGGGATTAAAGATGCCTGGTAATTTTTGTATTTTTTGTAGAGATGGCGTTTCATTATCTTGGTGTGCCTTGTCTTGAACTCCTGACCTCGTGATCCACCTGCCATGGCCCACAAAGTGCTGGGATTACAGGCATGAGCCACCACACCTGGTCAGACTTACTTTTGTCTTACTTTTTAAATTTTCTTTCAAAAGCAGACTTGAGTGAGCATAGGTGGACGTGTGTGTGTGTGTGTGTATTTTGGCTAAATGAACTTAACAAATAATTTACTCTGTTCTGTGTTTCAAATGCTAGTAAATCTGAGAAGTAATTTCGAAATTAGACGCACAATTTTATGGGAATGTACCATTAAAATTATTCTACTTTTATTTCATATTGAATATAATTAGAAATTTCTGATGATTAAAACTATAAGAAATAAAATATTTCTTGTGTATTTTATGACAATTTTTACATCTAAAAAAATGGGCTCCTAATGTATTTATATTTTTTATTTTTATTTTTTCTGAGGTGGAGTCTCATTCTGTCACCAGGCTGGAGTACAGGGGCACAATCTCGGCTCACTGAAACTTCTGCCTCCCAGGTTCAAGCAATTCCCTGCCTCGGCCTCCTGAGTAGCTGAGATTACAGGTACCGGCCACCATGCTCAGCTAATTTTTTTTTTTT
>NW_016107344.1:5696309-5707221 GCF_001604975.1 Cebus imitator
AGGCGTGAGCCACTGCGCCCAGCCATTTTTGTATTTTTAGTAGAGATGGGGTTTCACCATGTTGGCCAGGATGGTCTCAATCTCTTGATCTCATGATCCACCCCCTTGACCTTCCAAAGTGCTGGGATTACAGGCGTCAGCCACCATGCCAGACCATATTTATATATTTTCTGAGAAGATAAATTCCTAAGTACACAAAGTAAAATTAAAGCTTATTAATTGTTCACAACACATTTCTCTTGTTTTTGAAAACTCGAGCCAGTGAAGTAAAGATCATTAGTATTCTGAAGAAGTGACAAATTCAAGCTTTCTTATTACGTTTTCTATGGGAAGCATGAGTTTTCCTAAACTACCCTGATAAGTAAATTATTGAAAAAGGACATACCACACTATCAAATTAGCTCCAAAGTTTTATTTCCATTATCTTCAACATTTTTTATTTGGTTCACCAGTAAGCTATCTCTGTTTTTACTTTCAGCTACCTACTTAAGCCCAAATAAATTTCCTTAAGTAGTCACGAAGACAGGAAATCAGGTGGCCAACAGCATGTTATTGTGATGACCTTTCGTGTGACACTTTTTCTAATTACCAGTAAATGAAACAAAGTCTCAAAACACACTTTCAAACTAGAAAATGACACACAATAGG
Source organism: Cebus imitator (assembly GCF_001604975.1). Classification (NCBI taxonomy): domain Eukaryota; kingdom Metazoa; phylum Chordata; class Mammalia; order Primates; family Cebidae; genus Cebus; species Cebus imitator. The sequence continues at coordinate 5,696,958 of NW_016107344.1, forward strand.
CATAAATATAATAAATTAGAGACAAAAGAATTGTCACTTTAATAAACTAATGAAAATGCGAATGCAATCAATTAATTATTCTACCTTTCTGAATGTTTTCATACCAATTTTCTGATTAAAGGATCATAACATTTTTTTTAAATTTAGAAATTGGATCAGATATATATTTTACTATATCATAAATGAGGATAAAATTAGAGGAAGCCTTTACATGAACTATATCTACTATAAAATAGAATGCTCTGTCTCAAGAAACAGTATGACAAACTGATAGGAGGAGGTCTTTCTGTTTAAAAATACTTTAAAGGGCATAGTTTTTTAAATATTCATTACATTACAAAAGGAGAAGATCCTGAAAAAGTAAATGCAAATCTAGAATCTGACTCTTTCAGCAAGGATACATTATTTACAAGAATTAAACTACAAGTTACAACTAGGTTATCCTAAGGCAAGAAGACAGTCAATTAGCTGGACTCGCATGGCTAAGATAGATCCAGAGCTTTGCTTGTTTGCAGCAGTTTGTTTCAGGCACTTCCGGTGCCAGCCTTCTATGAACCCTCCAGCTCCCTCACTCTATTTTCTGACTTTCAGCATTTCTGAGTGCAGCGCTCATTCTGTCTTATTGAATGCAGCTTAACACAGAGTTAGGGGAACACTGGCACACAGAGAACCGTAAATTGTTCTCAGAAGTCAACGTCCTAAACAGAAATTAAAAAAAAAAAAGAAAAATTCCACCAGACATCAGACAGTTCCCTGACTCCAACTGGCCTAACTTAATCATGGATCATCTGCATGGAATAGCAGAAGCATGGATCCCTAAATAAAGCCTATGGGGAAGACAAAAATATATATTTGCACTAAATTAAGAAAATGGAGTAGGGGTGCAAACGATAAATGATTTAAAATTTCCAACTAGTATATGAATGAAAAGAGCTTGCAAAAAATCATTTGAGCCATGAGAATCCCATTTAGTAAGCAAAATATGCATTAATTACAGAGATGCATTTATTAAGAGAGTTAATCTGTATAATACTACCAGATTCTCTAAAGGGGAGATTCTGTGTAAAGTCACTAGGAAGAGCCTCAAGATAGGTTTATTCCACATTTATTTAAGATAGAAGAGCAGAAATACGTAATAGGACAGTACGAAATACTAGAATCCTTCAGGTGCCTCTATCAGTCCCTTTCAACAATATGACTAGATAGCAATGTTATTTCTCCCAGTGCGCTATGTGCTAAAACACAGGTCCAAAAACTTTTTCTATAAAGGGCCAGACAGTAAGTATTTTGGGTAATGTCTGCAGTATACTCTGTCTCAAACACTCCACACTACAGCTAAGCATGAACGAAGCCACAGACAATATATAAACAAATGAGCATGGTTATGTTCCAATAAAACATTATTTATGGGGACTGGATTTTGGATATCATATACTTTTCATATATCATGCAATATATTTTGATTTTTGCCCTGAACATTTAAAAAGATTAAAACCATTCTTTACTGTGGACTATAAAATAGGCAGAGGGCCAGACTGAGTTGGAATCTTGCTCTGTCGCCGAGACTGGAGGGTTAATGGCACAATTTTGGCTCACTGGACTTCTGTCTCCCAGGTCAAGTGATTCTCCTGCCTCAGTGTCCTGGGCAGCTGGGACTACAGGCATGCGCCATGCCAACTTTTTTTTTTTTTTTTTTTTTTTTTTTTTGTATTTTTAGTCAAGATGGGGTTTCAAGTGATCTGTACACCTCAGCCTCCCAAAGTGTGGGATTACAGGAGTAAGACACTGAGCCTGGCTTTATATTTATGTATTTATATCTGGGTACCATTTTATTGCTAAAAAGCATTTGCTTGTATATTTTCACGTATTTATCTGTATAAAGACTGCTATTAAATGCTGCCAGGCAAATATTAAACATCAAAAAATTGTTGACTGAAAGTCTTTTCAATAATAAATCAGGAGAAAGTTGATATTCCCTCTATTAACACATCATATTTCATAGTGCTGTGATTTTAATGAAAAAAAGAAGATAAAGCATAGAGTCAGATTTACAGAATTTAAAAATTTTATTAAGATAGTCTCCTAAGCTCTGTCAATAATTGCAGTTAAATATACTTATTCAAATGTATTTAACTTAAATTTTTTTCTCTTATTTCTAACTTTTTCTCTTCTATGCTTTGAGAGAGGATGCTTTTTATAAACCAGTCTCTAGCTTGAACAACTTTTCAGTTGTGTACAGTAAGTGGCACTTTTGCTCTTAGATATGATACATGGCATTCCATTTCTTCCAGTGACTTTTATAAATGCCTTTTTCTGTAGTCCATTCATATCTCTATGCATTTAACACAGGTTTTAGCTTTAATGAAATAGAGTTAGAAATAAACTGTGACTATTATAAACAAAAATACCATCCTTCATTTATGGCATTTTCCCTCAATGAGACAATTCCTGTTTCTTCTAACTTTATGCTTTATCCTGGGTGAGTAATGATTCATTTCATTTTTATCAACATTAAAATCTTCTCATTACTAGATAATAGTATATTTCAAAGTATTTTAGATTTCCCTACAAATTACTAGTTAATATCTTTTCTCTCTTTCCCTCTGCTACTTCCTATCTTATTTTTTATTGTACATACATAAGAATTATATATACATACAAGAGGTAAGAGTTATTCAGTCGTTATTCTAGATTTTCTACATACACAATCATGTCACCAGCAATAATAAAAGTTTTGTTTATTTCCAATTTTTATACTGATCAGGACCATTATTATAACGCTTTACAGAAGTAGTACAAATAGGCACTCCTATCTCATTGGCAGGGAAGTTTTATGAGTTGTCTACCAAATATGATATTCTACTTTTTAGTTTTCTTTATTAAGTACGTTTTTATTCCAGTTTACCATGAACTTTATGATTAAGGATTCTCATGTGCATACCATACAATATACTTTATTGGTGTATGGGTCCAGGGACATTAGCATATGTATACATTTGTATAACTACTACTACACACAGAATACAGAGCAATTCTGAAATTCTGAAATATTCCACAGTGCTGTATTTGTTGTAGACAAAACTTTCTTCGATCCTAATCCCTGGCAACAACTAACTTGTTCTTCTTTCCTATAGTTTTATTTTTTCTAGAATATTATATGGAATCATAAAGTATATAACCTAAGATTAGCTTCTTTCATCCAAGATAATGCATTTGAAATTCATTCATAAAATTGCATGTAGTAGTAATAAATTGAATGTATATGTACAGTATGTCTGTCCATTCATCTAATGATGTATATTTGGGTATTTCCAGTTTTGGTCAATTATAAATAGACCTGCTATAAACTCACATGTACAGAATATTGTGTGAACATAAGATATTATTTACCTAAGGTGAATACATTTTCATCATGGAAATACAGTTTCACATTTAGCTATGCAGATTTATAGTGATAATTGGTAAATATCATAATAAAATCAGAGAAGTCTATAAAAAACAAAACATTCTTGGTAGAGATGCCTTAGACAGCCAATTTAACTGAATTCTAGAAAGCTGAATTAGATAGATAAGTCTTCTATATAAAATATACCTATTTAAGTGAATTCAATATAAAATAATTATTACACATAGTGAAATAATCTTAACGTTCAGGTGGACTGACATAATTTAAAGCAGTTTAGATGCATTTAAGATATTTTGACATATCAAGAAAAATCTACAGTTGAAATTTCTAAATATAAACTGTTATCAGAAGATTTCGAACTTACTTGCTATGAATTTTAATTATCTTAAAATTGGATTCTTCCAAAGTAAGTCAATAAACCACATATTGCAAGGTTTAAATTTTGTTTAATGATTGAATTTTTAAAAATCTAATGTTACACTGAAAATGAACCCACTGTTATATAAACTGTTCCCACATAGTATCATTTAAAGTACTAGTTTGAAAACAAATACATTAAAGAGTAAAACACCAACTATTCTACTATTTTGCCTCATTTACTTTATTTCCTGGCAGCATTCTGAATTTTGTTATTCATCAGATTAGCATACATTTTTTTCACCTTAGCTACAAAGGCAGAAAGGGAAGCATCTATATTTTTTAGCAGATGTCAGGACTTGCTTTTTTGTTTTTCTCTTTGGAGTGCTCTTCTCCTGGACAATCTGTGTGATCATACTTCCTCACTTAGCTCTATACCTTCATTCTGTACTTAAGTATCATTTCTCCAGAGCAACTTTTTCTGACTGCTTTCTGAAATACCCCAACCCACTAATTTGCTCCTTAACCCTGCTTTATTTTCATCCAAAGTAGATACCATTGCCTAACGTACTAAATAATTGGTTGTTTTCTGTACTCTTGCACTAGAACTTAAGCTCCATGAAACCAGAGACCGTTTGTTTTATTTTCTGCTTTTTGGTAGACCTTAGCATAATTCCCAGCATCTGGCAGTTATAAGTATTTGTTGAGTGAAAAAAAAAGGAAACAAAAAGAAAAATAACATAGGATGTACAACAAAAAGAATAAATCCTAATGTAGGTTATAGAATTTAGTTAATGATAGTTTTCCAATATCAATATCAATTTTTACAAATGTACCATGCAAATGAGAGCTTTTAATATAAATAGAACTTGGGGGATGGGAGACAAGAGATTCTCTACATTCAACTTACTTTTTCTGTAAATCTAAAATTTCTCTAAAAATGTCTATACATTAAAAGGAGGAGGTGGGTGAAGAGAAGAAGAAGAAAAAACAGGAAAGGGAGAAAGGAGGAGATGATGCCAGAATAAAGGAGAGAAGGGGAGAAATGCAGGGTGCACATTGAGTTAAATTTCTGTTACTTTATGAGTATAGCCTCTAAGAAGTACATACGCTAGGCTGACATTTGAACACATTACATTTCTTAGGATCTTGCAGGAATCAGCTGGCACACTGAGATTGAAACAGAAGAGAGTTAAAAATAAACAGACGACGTAGGAAACCTGGGACACAGACTTCAGCACTTTAGGGCCAGTATCAGTGGGGCTCTGTCACCATTCCTAGGACTGAAGAACCTTTAGAGGAAGCTGAACAAACTCTCTAGAGGGATACAGACCAGCCTGAGCCAATTCCACAGGGAGAAATCCAAATGAATGAATAAACACACTTGATCTTTTTCTCCAATATTCTTCTGACGCTATTCTGTTTGTGCAACCCAAGGCGAAGCCAGAGAAGTAGGGAAGTGCTGTTGCAGGCTAGTTTCCTGCTGAAAAATTGGAGGAGGAGAGAAGGTAGATGTGCTGGGGCAGAGAGATTTAATCACACTCACTATTTGCAAATCCTGTACCCTAAATTCAGTTGGATGTAAGAAACTGTGGAAGACTTAGGCAAAATATTAGGCCTCAAAATCTCTAGTAAAATTTTCTTTTAGACTATTCTGATGTTTTATTCCTATAATTAGGTTTTTAAAAACATGTTTCTACCACTTAAATCCTATTTTGATAACTGAATTTATTTTTTCTCTTCCATGAATCTTTGAATCAGTAGCCCACAAATTACACTAAATTTTTAGATCTGGCAAACTAATTTTCTTTTCTGTTTAGTTTTCCATAAACTAGAGTCAACTTTACCCAAACCTCTATCTTGTAGGTCTGAGCCCAATCCTTCGAATCATAGCAAGTTGATGTTGACCACAGGCCAGAAGACTCAATGATACCACTGTCTTCATAACTTTCTGCTATTGACTCCCTTTCTTTCCATTTTTAAAATTATTTTGCCTCTTACACTTTGCTTGTAAATTACTAGTGATATTAATAATAATAATTATGATGAACTCAGATAGTAATTACAATGTAACTGTTATGGTTCTAAATACTTTAAAGAGTTAGCTCATTGAATGATCCAACTGGCCCTGTGCAGTTATTACCATCATTATCTATTTATAGACGAGAAAATTGAGACAGAACATTTATGTATTTTGTTGATCTCACTGCTGGAAGAGAAGAGATTCTAACCACATCAGCTGGCACCTAAGTCCAGGATCTTAATTATTACACAAAATCATCACCCTTGCATATCATTTTTTTTTCACTGCCCATTTGTTCACCCCATGATGCTGTCACCCTGTCATGCTTAGTAGGTATTGTAACTCTATTTAAACACTAAGGTTTCCCTGCTTATATTTTCCTTCCTTTACCACTGATAGACTTAAATCACATTCTAACAAATTGCAAAATATTAAAATTGACAGTAATTTCAAATAAACCTGGAAAATGAAAATGTAAAATGCTTATTATTCTTTAAAATAAATCAAAGCAAATGGAGATGCTCAAAAAGTAATTAAAACCTAGAACTTTTGCCCAATTATCTCAATTTGTAGAGATTTGACTGAGACTATTTTTTACAGTATATAATTTGTTGAACTTGTTAGGTTAAAATTTATATAAACTTCAAAAATGTTTGCCTTCTTAAATGAAATATCTTTGAATATTTTAATGTTTGGCTTTTTTTGAATTGCAGTCTACCACTATTCTTGTTTTAGCACTTTAACATTCAAGGAAATTGTGGTTCTTTTGTAATGCTGTGTCTGATAGAATAAATATATGGCAGATTTTTGCCCCACTTGGTGTTATTTTAAATATGTCACTAAGAATGTGCTCAACGTGGATGTGTAGGGTGCTTAAATCAGTTTTTTTCCCCTCCTAGAATTATAAGCTGGATTTTTTTTTTTTATTATTATCCTGTGTAGAGAACCAGCCCCACACCCCACCCATGGGTACACGAAGCTCGGTGGTGACAAAGGAATGAGAAAAAGACAGACTGAGTGCAAAGACTGAGATCAGGGGGCCATCACTTACTACTCCGGAGGAGACAGTGAAGACCCGAGCTCTGATCATTCACACTTTATTGGTTACAATCACTTTGATCTACTGGGTAGGGGAGGAGTGATGGTGAGGAGAGGGTGACGTGATGGTGGAGTGAATCAGTGAGCCAGAGGTGAATCAGTGAGCTGCAACTGGTGTGACATCCTAAAGATTGATAACACTGGTGGTTTAGGAGTTTCACAAAACAAGAACATGTGGTTATCTTTAGCCTATTATCCATGTGCAGCTGGTGAAACATGGGCCTCACAAGGAGCCTGCAGGTCTGGTTATATCTTAGTGCTACAAAGGGGTTTTACATCCTTGAGCCCAATGTTTATGGTAACAGAGCCTAGGTCAACCTGCACCAGAACATGAGGCATGGAGAGGCCTTCCTCCCCAGAGGTCTCCTGCGGCCTTCTGCAGTTTATTGTTCCTCATTTCTTTTATACATATGACTAGTTTATGTAGGCACACTGTAAATTCTTCCTCCATTGGGGCTTCCCTCAACAATCCTGTTTCCAAAACCTGGAATCATGCTATTAATAATAACCAAAGCACTATTATATCACTTATTTCTTAATTACCACTATCATTTTCCCCATTCTAACTCCAGTTGAAAATTTAGATTCCCCAATATTAATTTTTTTCTGAAAAATAATAAAAGTTATATTAAAATATAATTTCAAATAAAGTAATCCTCTCTTCTTATTCGTCTCCCCTCTTTACATCTTCCTTCTCCTCCTTTTTTACAAGGCAAGCAAAGCACAAAATTCCACCAATCAGATAAGACACTGAAGATCAGAAGAAAAATGTTGTATTAGTAACAAACACATCTGGAGGTGTATTTTGCAGTGAAATTGAACCTGTCTTCTGAAAATTAAAAAAATTAAGATATTTAATATTCGCCCAAAAATATCTATATTTTTGGGCTGAATAAGGCAGGATAGAAGGAGAATACAGGTGGAAAGACGCATGAGGCTATCTTGCTTTGTCATCTGAGCATAAGTGAAAGATAATGTTACAAATACTAACAGTTTATCACAAATATGGTTTGGAATGTTTTCAGTGTGTTAGAATTAATATTAGCCTGCACAAGGTAATGCCTGACAGCAAGACTGTGAATGAAAAATTTGCAAGACATTATAATGAAACACCAGTTTCCTTTGCTCAAGGTGCCTGGAGCCCTTTATCCATCTTCTGGCCTCACCTCCTCACTATATTTCTAGAAAATGGTTGCTCCATGATGAGCTTTCTTTATTCAACTATATGTAATTTAAAAAAAAAAAAAAAGCAATTATGGAAAGTACCTAAAAATGTTGCACAGAAAATAGGAAAAAAGGAAGATAATAACAAGAGTAAGAAATCATAGAAATGTTATCAAATCAGAAAGGTGACACTCTAAAAAGTAAACATTTTGATGAAAATGATTTACCATGAAATGTAAGACTATAGGTACAATATGGCCTCTGGAGTTAAAGGCTTCAAAACAGATCCACAGTGGCTTAAGGAATAAATTACACAAAACCAATAAGATCAATTTTGAGCTTTCAAAGCTTTGAAAATAAATTCAAGGGAAAATAAAAGTTATCAGGAAAATGAAAACATACATTAATTTAAAAGGAAGAGTGGAAATAAAAGCATAGATGAGGAAAAATGAAGAAAAAGAACTCCATTAATATGAACTTCAATGTAGTTATAAATATGCTGCACTAGTAGAGGAAATAGTGATGAAAATGAAAGAGGAAGAGAAGAGAAGAGAAAAATTTAGAGCAGATAATTCACATGAAAGAGAAAAAGGTTGTTCCCTCATAGGTATAATCCGTATCTTGAAGAAGAGAAAAGAACAAATAAAAATAAATATAGAAAAATACTTTTTAAAACTTACTAAACACTATAATTCTAATAAGAACTTGAGTGTAAATATGAAAAGTAAGCAACTGAACTCCTGGAAAACATGACTCAAATGTATTTATGCCAAGGTCAATTTTTATAATTTGTTAGGATTCATCAGAAAATAATTATCTGAGCATCCTATTCAGAAATTATACATACAAGGAAAACTAAAAATAGAAAGATCAGGCTAATTAAGGTCTATTCATAGCAATAATCACTGACAGAGGACAGGGAAACAAATTCGAAAAATTTTGGAAAATTTACATAAATTTTATTTCTAACCAAAATCTCATTCAAGTTGGAAGATAAAAGAAGATATGTGGAAATACTGAAATATGAATAGAATGTAGTCTTCGAGTCCTCAATGTAATTTTTTACAAGAAAAATATTTAAACAAAATAATGATATGATAAATAATGGTGTCTGCAGTAAACAGCACAGAAAGTAAAATAATAATAGTGCATCAATTAGAGTACAATGAGAAATTAGAACCCTCCCTTAACACCTTTTCCACTGATTGTTTATATATTTCATTCTCTATTTCTTCTTTATATCTTTGTGTAAATAGAAAAGGATGATAGAGAATAATCTCTTATCATAATTAATGATGAAGCACATGAATCTCCCATTAAGGATCAGGATAAGATGCTGACTGCTGTCAACCAATTGCCTTCAACTAAATTTAAAATAGTACTAAAATTCAGAAAGAGTAAAAATACCATTACAATATATAAAACTTCAAATGTGCCCACTTTGCTTATAAGCATTTGACATTACAGAGATTTAGCTTTCATATACTTTTTGTTTTTTGCTGGGAGGCACTTCTTTGTATGATTGAACTGATTTGGATTTCCCAAGGTTTGAGAACAAGGAAAATGAAAGCAGTCAGCAGTTACCTTCTTTAAAAAAAAAAAAAAAGACACATAATAAAATTGAATCATAATGTTTGTACATTTTTATGGTACATATGTCTTACTTTATTACATGCAAATATTATGTAATGATCCAGTCAAGGGATTTAGGCTATCTATCACCTGGAGCATTTATCATTTATAAAGTAAATGCAACGATGGGGTCTTCTAGATATACAATCATGTCGTCTGCAAATAGAGACAATTTGACTTCCTCCTTTCCAATTTGAATACACTTTATTTCTTTTTCTTGCATGATTGCTCTGGCTAGAACTTCTAGTACTATACTGAATAGGAGTGGTGAGAGAGGGCATCCTTGTCTAGTGCCAGATTTCAAGGGGAATGCTTCCAGTTTTTGCCCATTCATTATGATATTGGCTGTTGGTTTGTCGTGAATAGCTTTTATTATTTTGAGATACATTCCGTCAATATCTAGCTTATTGAGGGTTTTTAGCATAAAGGGCTGTTGAATTTTGTCAAAGGCCTTCTCTGCATCAATTGAGAATATCATGTGGTTTTTGTCTTTGGTTCTGTTTATGTGGTGAATGACGTTTATAGACTTGCGTATGTTGAACCAGCCTTGCATCCCCGGGATGAAGCCTACTTGATCATGGTGG
>NW_016107344.1:5708339-5710197 GCF_001604975.1 Cebus imitator
ATAAACACACACTTCCCAGCCTCTAGTAACTATCATTCTACTCTCTATCTCCATGAGATCAATTTTTTTTTTTTTTTTAGCTCCCGATAGAAGGGAGAACATGTGACATTTGTCTTTCTGTGTCTGGCTTATTTCACTTAACATAACAACCTTTAGTTCCATTCATGTTGCTACAAATGACAACTTTTTATTCCTTTTCACATCCCAGTAGTATTCCATTGTGTGTGTGTGTGTGTATATATACATATATATATATGTATATATATATATATATATATATGTGTATATATATATATACACATATATGTACACGTATATATATGTATATGTATACGTATATGTGTGTATATATCTATATACATATACATGTGCACACATATATATATACGTATATGTATATGTGTATATATATATGTGTGCATATATCTATATACATATAGACATACACATATACAAATTTCCTACATACATATATACACACACATATATATACACATACACATACACACATATATACATACATACATATACACGTGTATATATATGCATACGTGTGTGTGTGTGTGTATATAATGTTTTCTTTAACCATTCATCCAGGTGAGGAGTTGGCACCATAGTGTTAAGGTCTTACCTCAGAAGACCCATGTTTTATGAATGTATAGTAGTTCATGCACCATTTGCTTTGTTAGTATTGATTTATTTTGTCTGCACTGTTCTTTTGTGTTTTTGCATTATAATTTCAATTCTATTATCACATGGTTACTTTGTTTGTTAACTATAGAAGAAATTATAAACCAATAATGTCACTGATGCTTATTTTTCTGATGATGAGAATAGATCTGGTTTTGTTTCTCCAGGAATTGGTTGCTGTTTTAAGTCAGGGATAGACTAGATAATACTCATTACGTAACAGACAAAAATCAACAGATTTCCTACATTAAAAATGTTATAGAATATGTAAGGAAATAACTGCATTAGTTGTAGCAACAAAAGAATAGCATCCTAGAAATCAACTTCACAATAAATAGAAGATATTTAATCTTTGAAAGGGTATTGTCGTAAGTAAATTGATGATCTGTCTAAAAGCTGCCTTTGAGGGCCAACACATCCACCCCTCTCCTAGTTAAGATATCATCTGTTGAATGTACACTCCTGGGGCTCTCACTAAAACTTGCCTTCGGAGACAGGACAATGTCTTCCCAAAGTTACACCACTTTCCAGGGGTCTGCCTGCAGTCATTGGCTGGCTGATGTGAGAAGATTAAGTCTGGTCCTTGCCTCTATTTTGGACAATTATGAAGAACCATCCCAGGTCCATAGCGGCTTCTAGAATCAACTGCATCCTCACTTGCAAATGCATTGTACGGCAACTTATTCGGCCCAAACCTGGTTTTCATGCCTTTATTGCTACTTTCTTAGCTGTACTCGGGATTGGCATTTCCTTGTTCTTCTGGCTAAAACTGTGATTGTGAATAGCCAGAGACAGTTTCGACTACACCCACAAAGTAATTTTTACAGGTATCCTGCCGTAGTTCCATTAGAGTTCACTGGAGCATTCCTGTATTCAGAGCTATCACATGCTTGCCTAGATTAATAGAATATCTGGCTTTCCTCTTTGGCCATTTATCTTTCAATAAGAAGATCCAAATTAGGAGACCTAGTATCTCAGATGCCATTCTGAATTCCTAACATATGAATGAGTTTACACAGAGAAGTGTAACCTAAGTGTCTTCCAAACCTTAAAGTTTTAAGGACTTTATTCCTTTAACATCAAATAAAATAACTTCAACATATGTCTAATAAGACCTGGGAAGTGTTTACATGTATATATTTTCTATTTTTTTTTTTTTTTTTTTTTT
>NW_016107344.1:5710402-5734939 GCF_001604975.1 Cebus imitator
TTTTTTTTTTTAGTAGAGACGGGGTTTCACCATGTTGACCAGGATGGTCTTGATCTCTTGACCTCATGATCCACCTGCCTCGGCCTCCCAAAGTGCTGGGATTACAGGCTTGAGCCACCGCACCCGGCCACATGTATATATTTTCTAAGGCAGAATTAAGAATTTGGCTACTGGAGCTCAGATGAGTAGGCAAAGCAGTCTACTTCGGGAGTAGGGGATCACAAAAGGAAATAAATAAATTAGATTCTGAAGGAATATCAATGAATAATGAAAGTTTTACACTGGCTCTTATGCTTGGAAACTTTAGACAACCTAATAATTTCAAGGGCAAACAGCAAACTAAGCTTTTGTTTAAAATTCCAGAAAACTGCAGGTTTATATGGTATGTGAAAAAATTGTGTGAAAGCAATTTTTAAAATTCAACTTTTAAATTTATTTACATATAAAATGATTACAATACAGTCACTCATCTTTTAATGATAACTACGATATGTTCTGAGAAATGCATCATCAGGCAATGTTGTAAGTGTGGAAACATCACAGAGTCTACTTACAAGTAACAGCCTGCTACGCACCTAGGCTTTAATGTGTAGCCTATTACTTCCAGGCTACAAACCTCATCAACATGTTATTGTGATAAATACTGCAGGAAGTTTAACACAATGGCAAGCGTATGTGTTTCTAATCATATGTAAACATAGAGAAAATACAGTAAAAATATAAGAGATAACAAATGGTATACCTGTATAAGGCACTGTTAAAAGAAAAGGCTTACACAGATTAAATTTCACAGAATTTAATTGAGCAAAGAATGATTCAGCCTCTGAAAAAGAATAGATTTAGAGAGGCATGGCCTGCCTTGTGGCTGATTTATGGACAGAAAAAGGAAAGTTTCATAGAGAAAACCGAAGTGAAGTGTAGAAACTGCCAGTTAGGTTACAACTAAGCATTTACCTTCTTCCAATACAGTTTGAAGAGTTGGCTGGCAGAAGCTGGATGGGCACAAGAGTAGATTACAGTTGATTTACACATCCAGTTAGGTTACAGTTCACTATGTACAGAGAAACCTTTGGGTGTTAACTTAGTGTATGTAAGGAGTGAACGATGGCTAAACTTAATTTAACAGCAGGCAGCAAGAATAGAGTTTGCAGGACTAGAAATTGCCCTGGGTGAGTCACTGAGTGAGTGAGTGGTGAGTGGATGTGAAGGCCTAGGATATCTGTGTAAACTTTAATACGACTCATGATGCAGTAGGTTCAGGTCAGCGTCACCGCAAACACAACAGTAATGCATTCTGCTATGACATCACCATGACTATGTCACAAATTTTTCAGCTCCATTATCATCTTAGGGAACTACTCTGGTATATGTAGTTTGCAGCTGACTGATACATTGTGATGTAGAGGATGACTGTATATAAATAATATTATTTATTAACTTTCATTAACTTCATCTTTCTTATGTGTTAAATAGACATTAGACATAATATGCAAATATTCTACATCTCTAGCAGTGATGCATAGATGAAATAAGAAATAGAAAAACATATGTAACAGCACTTCAAAAAAAATCTTATGGAAATTTAAGATATTATTACAGTTATTATTGCTTTAAATATTTATTACTATTGACATTCCACTATTTAAGAATATATTTGTAACATGCTGTAAAAGATTTATAAGTCTATTACCTAAAATTAAAAATTAAAAGGCAGCAAGTTCCTTGAGGATAAATACTCTCTTATTTGTCTTTTGTGTTCCTCATATATTATACTCGTGGTACAGTATAATATATGGAGTAGTCAGCTGTTAGTAAATATTGGTTATAATACTAACAAATCAGATAGATACATATTTATATGAAATATACAATATAAAACAAAGTATAATATATAAGATAGCATATCTTATAAACATATATTACAAAATTAAATATTTGTATAAATACAGGCAATTATAAAATATTTTATGCAAATATTTTTTCAAAGCTAATGATTGTAACATGTATGTGTATATATATGTGCATTTATGTATATATATGCATTTTATGCATATATGCATGCATGCACGTATACATACATCTTTATTTTCAGTGCTACATTCCAGGTGAATGCTTTTGAAGAGTATTTTAGACCTTCAACACACTCCATTTGACCACAGAGAGGATTGTGATTTTTAACACATTTTAAGTGTATTTTAATTAGAAATAGTGAATGACTGAAAGATCAGCCTGTAGCTTTTATTCCCGTTAATGAAAATACAGAAGCTTAAAAATACCAGGCTTTTTAATCAACATGAAATCATAGTTACTGAATTCACATTGCATAATTAGGCATTAAATAAAATTCTATCTTGTGAAGTCAGAGGCTCAAAAGGCATACCTTTCTGCATGAGAGCTAGAAACTTTAGAAATAAGTTTAACACTTTCCAGTCACTGACATTTTGTAAAAATTCCTGATGTTCAATTTATTGAAATTATTAAATAAGTCTCTCAAGGTGAGATTTAAAAAAATAAACAGCATCTACTTATTCAACAAAAATATAGTGAGGGTCCACTCTATGGCTGGCACTGTATTAGACATTGTGGGCTGGTCAATTGCAGGTAAGTGCGGTTACAGCACATGCACTCATGCAGTTTTTATGACAGGGCGATAGTGTACTCATCCAAGTCATGCAATTCATCTGGTTAGGTATTTGTTCACATATAGAGGAATATGGTGATGAACATCAGTGTTGGAATAATTTAACTCATAATTGATTCAGTCTAAAGCATTCTGTGAAACATTTAGGCCAACTTTAACTCTTTGCCAGAGGAAAACAAAATAGGTAAAATCATTGAATGCTTACCAGTGAAATTATTCCAAAGAATTTGCCTTTGTATCTGTGAGTGACAAATAATTGACCAGTGATATGAATCAGTCATACGTTTTATTAATAACTGTAGATTGACAGCATTCTGGATACTGCTCATATCACAGAATGACATCTGTGTTTAGCGGACCTAATCATGTTTGAAATGTAAAATTAACTGTGACTTAATATGCACATCAGGACATCAAATTAGTGGTATAGGTCTTTAAAAGGTTGGTGTGTTGGATATTCAACTTTTGTCTCAGCCCCAAATCCCTGCTTTCATACACTACTTTATTGTACTGGGACTGAGATTTTGCAATCCACGTTTCTCCTTTGGTAGATCATTCCCTGTTGGATTTTAGCCAAATACATGTCACTATAGAGAGCCTGGAAATGAAGAGGAGAGAGAAAGGACTTATTCCTTTTGTGTTTATTAACTGTTCTGACAGCGTCATTGTAATGAAAACTATTCACCCCGCCACAAGCAGCTGGCCTAGTCCCTAATGTTTTTTCTGCTCTCTTAGAACCAGCTTCATGGGTACCATCAGAGACAACATCAAGGTACTGCCCCCTTCGCAAAAGTGAGAATTCCACATCAGTAGTCCTGCTTCAAATTCCTAAGACATATGCCCTCCTACTTAGGTAATGTCTTACTAAGAGAAGTCTGAACCCCCTTCTGGAGGCCATTTTTTAAGCTTCTGGGTTCTTATAAACCCCAACCTCTGCTCTTTCATCACAAAATCCTAGAGGCAGTAGCTGCTTCCTAGAAATACCATTTCTATTATGCTTCTTTTTTATTCTCTGTCTTTCCACCCTTCAACTACTGTTTAATTTCTTATATTCATTTTTCAGCCAAAATATTTGGTATAGTTTCTGTTTTTCTGTCTGTATCTCAACTGTTATGATTACCTCTGTATTAGTTAGTAGGATCCAGCAGGCTGTGTCGAAGTGAGGCAGTAGGTCACTTCATTGTGTAGCTGAGGGAATGGCTGACTTTTTTTCCAAAATAGTGGCAGAGAAAATCTATTAAGGACATCTTTCTGCCTAGAAAGCAGTCATTTTCTATACTGCTCAGCAGTGAAAGCAGTTGTACAGGTAATTTTTAGAGCGTGTGTTGGCTTTAAGATACAATTCTAAAATTTTAAATTATCAATTTATCTGAGAAGTACTGAATTAGGAAACAGTAATTGCCAGAACTAGAGAAATCTGGCTGATGACATTTATGCATTTTAATATGTGAACTCTAGATACTGGGAAGTCTCTTAATCCTTAATACAAGAAGACATTATTGGTCAAACCACGTGAGAAAAACCTGTCCTCAGTGATGAAAGGCAATCAAGCATTGACACAAACCACAAGACAAAATAGATGCTCCAGAGCAGGATGAAACAAGAGTTTGGGGTAAGAAACTCTTCAATGATTTTAAAAGAAATATTTAAGTAGTTGTCTATGTTAGTTTCACTCATCTATTGCTAGGTTTGATTTATAAAGAATTCACTTCCACTATGGCAGGCACTGTGTAAGGCACTAGATTTATAAAAGTAAACAACCCACAATTATTTACCTAAAAAAAAAAAAAAAACAGTCTAAAAGAGATAACGTAGTGTTCTAAGAATATGTACTCATTATAAATGGATGAAGAATTTAAACTATATATAATGTTCACATATATTGCAGAGAGGTTGGTGATCAATTGTGTTTGGTTGGAGAAAAGGTGTTGGTCTTAGAGGAGGTAAAGCACTGGGCAGAGTAAATGGAGTCAGTTTAATTCCATCCCTTTGTTTTGAGCCTTAGAACTTCAATGAATTGGAAAAAAAAGCTTGTCAGGTAGACACCGGGAAAATAACATACTGGGAAGAGGAAGTTTTAAACATGGCATGTATAAAAACTGCAAATTAGTTTGACATTACTGCAGGATGTGATGTCCTAGAAAGAGGAGAATTGAATCTCATTTGGAAGTAGATAATCTAAAAAGCTTAAAATTATTATAAAGTTAATGAGAAATCATTGAAGGATGAAAGTATAGGAGGTATGAAATAATCACACATAGGAAACACCTATAAGAATAAAATAACAATAATGGCTTATGAAAAAAAAAAGATGGATACAGAAAGAGAAATTATAAAATTAGTTCAAGAGTCCACATGAAAGATGAAAACACCTGAAGCTAGGGAGGTATTACCATAGATGGTGAGATGAGGGCAATCTAGAGAGGTCTTTATGTTCACCCATGGAAATAACTTTGTAAAAATGAAATGAGAGAAAGACAAGTGTCTGGGAGGTGAGTCAGTTCTCTGTAGATTAATGAGTGTCATCAATTAAAGTAGAGGTTTAAGCAGAAGATTTTATTTTGGAGAAATGGTGTGACAAAGAAAATGTTAGTATTCAATATGTAGGAACACTGTAAACACTCATGAACTATAATTTATATAGGGGTATGAAGACTTGCAGCTTGGAAAATAGACAAGGGATATTTAATTGGATACTAAAATAGGCAACTAAATGGAGATTACTAGGAACACATATAAAGCTAGGAAAGAAGATTGGGGAGACAACTCTAGGGAATTCCAATATTTATTAACTACCCAGAGCACTCATCCAGACTATGCATATAGCTGAGTATCTTTTTAATAACTTTAAAAAACTGTAGTTGAAAAAGATACCTTGATTGAGTAAATTATGATGTACCTCTGTAAATAATATTTATATAATATTGAAAAAATTATGTAAAAATGCCATAATGTTATGTGTACACTTAAAGAGTGAAAATATAAGTCAGTCAAGACAGGTTTCCAAACTGCATAAATAGCAGCATTTCTATTAAAATACATAAATATCTATAGAAGAAATGACACTAAGATTAAACAATATACTGTGATCTTTACATGGTAGGATTTGTGTTGTTTCTTCCTTGTATATTTAGCTATTTATATAAATATCTTTACTGAATTCATATACATAAAATTTAAAATAGTTTAATATCAAAAATGTTAGTGATATGGTTTGGCTGTGTCCCCACCCAAATCTCATCTTGAATTGTAGCTCCAATCACTTCCACATGTTATGGGAGGGACCTGGTGGGAGACAATTGAATCATGGGGTCATTTTTCCCCCATACTGTTCTCATGATAGTGGCTAAGTCTCATGAGATCTGATGGTTTTATAAGCAGTTTCCCCTTTCACTTGGCTCTCATTCTTTTTTTGCCTGTTGTCATATAAGACATGCTTTTGCTTCTCCTTTGCCTTCTGTCATGATTGCGAGACCTCCTTAGCCATGTGAAACATTGAGGTCATTAAACCTCTTTCCTTTATAAATTACCCAGTCTTGGGTATGTCTTCATTAGCAGTGTGAAAACAGACTAATACAGTAAGTATTTTAAAAAATTTTATTTCAAATATTGCTGTTTAGATTTCCTAAAACAGTAACTCAAACAGCACTGGCAGCCAAGCCTCTGATGTCTGTAGAAGATAGATGATATAAGAACATAACCACTTTTATGACCTTCATTTGTATTACTCCATTCTAAGCCACCAGTATATCTGTCTTGGTCTTTTGCCATGACTGCCTGACTGGTCTCTTTTTTTCCATACTGTTAATGTTTAGAGTTTCATTTTCTACAAAGTGATATTTTAAAATTATAATTTCAGGTTATGTTACTTCTTAGTATAAAATCGTAAGTTCTTAAATTGCATTTAAAATAATTCCTTTTATAATTTGGCCCTCAATCTCCTCTCTAAAATTGATCCGTACAACCCTCTCCCGTGTTGAGTCTCTTCCATGGACGTTGGCTACCTTCCTGGTCTGTGAATATTCCAAGCCAACTTTTATTCAGGTCCTATGCTCTTAATGCTTTTTTTTTTTTAATTGAAAAGTTCTTCCCCTATATATCTGATAGTACTTGCAGCAGATTCCTCAATTTGTTTAAATTTCAGCATGGTATGACCTCCTGACAGATCACTTCACTGAGAGTTTCATGTTGAATGTTCGTTCTGTCAACTCTTTATCATGTTTCACTTACCTTTATTACCTTTACCAGCTGGATATTATGTATAAATAGATGCATATGTGTTTGCATTTGTTGCTTCTCTTCCTAACAGAATTGGAATTATGAGAGATAGAACTTTTCTGCCTGGTTCACGGTCGAATTATCAATCCTAGTAAAACAGTCTCTCTAATAAATATTTGCTGACCAAGTAAATATGTGCCTATAGAATACTTAAAGAAGAGAGTCTTTTTTGCTTATATAAGTACTTGATATTTTAGAAAATTCTAAGAAATTTAAAATAGAAATTGCTATAAATGCCAAAGAAATAAGAATAGTTATCTACATGCAAGTTATTGGTGAATATGCAAAAAGTCCCTCACGCTTCTCTCCCCCACATCTCTGAAGACAGATTCACAAAGTCTGTATCGGGTAGATTTGTTTTTTTATGCTGCTGTTGTTGTTGTGTGTGTGTGTTTTTAATGTTCCACAGGTGAAATAGTGGTGGTTCATCTTAGAAACTATTCATGGGATAATACTTTCTGGCATAAAAAAACATCTATTTATTTTTTTTTTTACTTTAGCAATTAATTCTAGCATTTTAGTAAGATAATTAATGTGCAAATATATGCAATTAATTTTGAATTATAAGTACCATTATAGATATGGGGCTTTATAAAGTATTTATAATTATGAACTCTAGTATCATATTGGAGAAATGTTTCTGAAGATTTAACATCATGCACGTTGATTTTCATTTCATATTCATGGAAATTCATGACACAGCATAATCATAGCATCTAACAATGAATTTTAATAAATAATTAGAAACATGAATTCACAAACATTCATTAAAAATTCATGACTTTGTGGAGTGTTATGAAAAGCTACAACTGTCCAGGCTTAACACACTTTTAAAATTCATATTTCGGTTCTCTGACTGCTTCTAAAGTCATCTTATTCACATAACAAAAACAATGTTAAGATTATGTTCAAGTTGCTTATTATAAATTTCAAAACCACTACATTAAATCCAAAGTATCTTTTGTATGAAAAAATATCAACATATACAAAATCTACTTCATAAGTATTTGAGTAGAATAGGAAAATATAAACACATCTATTAGCTATTTTATGTGAAAGAAAAATTCATAACTGAACTGAAATCTATGGAAAGCAGAGCTCAGGTATGGGACACTTACCCTCTGAAATGGTTTATCTTGATTTTAGTTCTCATGAATGGAGATACTCTATAGAGTGAGGTCTCTACTTTATAAGTAATTAGATAATATTGATAAATCCCTATTAAGACAGAAAAAGGGGGAATTTCACAACACAAGAATTGAACTGTTAGACAACCAATACCAAATTTTGAATGACTTGACCTTAGAGAGCAGGTGGGGCTATTTGTTTTGGGGTTCAGTGCTTGGCCTCCATAGTGTTTGATTCATGATAGCCTAAAAAGATAGACAATCCCAGACCCTTCATTGCTCTCTGCCAGAATTCCCACAAATCAAAGTCTCAGAAAGAGATTGAAAATCTAACAAAGAATAATTGGTTGAAAAATAGGTGAAATAATACTTTCTATAGTATCCTTGTGTTTAGTCAGAGTTAAGAGGAAAAAGTTCTAATAAGAATTTAGGTTACTGATATTTAAGAGTTACTCTATATTACTTTTGTTAAGCAAAATATTCAAACTTGTATAAAAGGCAAGATGATGGACTAAATTATTTTCAATATCATTCTAGAGCATTATATAAAGAGTCCATGTAGGTAATATTTAATTATCTAAGAAAAGCACTCTTGTTTTTTGAACATGTTATTTGCTAATGATAAGAGCCTAGAATCTGTGATGTTATACATTTACTTGTCTATTTTTTTCTCAATAAAATTAAATTAAAATGATTTCTGTTTGGCAGATAATATACTTCCAAAGCTTTCAGTTTTGTCACACTACAGGATATTAAAAGTTTTGTCTCCAATTTAGCAGACTTATTATAGCATGCTTTTTCTGACTATATAAATCTTTTTCCAAATCCTCTTTCAGCCAGATTTACTATCCTGCTGATTTTCTCATTAAATAAAACTTTAACATGTATTCATTTTGTATTTATAAATTATACTTTGACTATCAGAATAGTGAAAGGAAGATACTATCAAAGTACAACGGAGATTCTCTAGCTTTCTGCTATAAGTGAGGGTGTGAACTAATTGCTACCTGCTCAACTTTCTCTTTGTTTGGGGACACACGCCTATCTAGACTTTCCTATTGTTTTTAACTAAGTGTTTGTGCTCCCAGCCCAATTCTTCTGCTGAAATCCCACAATCAATATGATGGTATTTGGGGCCTTTGGAAGGTAATTAGGTCATAAGGGTGTAAGGATGGCATCCTCATAGATGAGATTAGCACACTTATAAAAGAGACCCCAGGGAGTGCTCTAGCTGTCTTTGCACAATGGGAAGACACAATTACAAGTTGGTGGTCTCAAACTTAAGAGAGAGCTCTCACCAGAATGTGACCACACTGGCACCATGATCTTAGACTTCCAATCTACAGAGTGTAAGAGGTAAATTTCTGTTGGTTATAAGCCACTAAGTCTGTGATACTTTTTTTTTTTTGCTCTAGCATCTTAAACTGACTAATCTACCTGTCTATACAGTTTGGCCTCCAAAGCCTTTATCTAAAAAGAAAAAAAAAAAAAAAAAACAACTTACAAAGCTCCTCAGCTTTCCTGTTTCTTTGTTATTTTATTATCAAAATTAAACTGGAATCCTAGATGAACCTAACCATCTGCCCTCTTCATATCTGTAGATGTAGCTGCATTCTGTTCTATATCACAAGGGTAACTGGTAGACTGGCACCAATACACATTCAGGACTACCTAGACAAGTACAGAGAAATCCTATTATGCTTCTTCAGTCTGCTCCCTATATACTTATAAATGCTCAGCAAATAATCTTGTCTCCTAGTTCTCAGAGAAAGTAGAAGCAAACGGATAGGAATGTCCACTACTTCTTGATACAGAAACATATAAACGTATAACTCTGCCTGTACTGACTTGAATCTACATCCATCCTATTGGTTAATGTCCAGTGATAGGAAAATAAGGAAAATACTTAATAATAAGTTTCAATGAAATGTATAGAGTTAAAAATACGTAATGAGAAGCACATATGGTTATTAAAGGACATAAAATATATAGAGTGATAGTCAGCTTTGTAAAAAAAGTTATTTAGAAATATTAAGAAATGAAATTGAAGTACAAAAATGAATAGAATGATATTCTGTCTGCTATGGAGGTTTTGTTATTTTAAATTTCTTTTTATTTCATGCACTTCAAGTTGTAGCTCTCTGGATTTCTTGAAATGCAAATGTTGGTACTTCCCAATTCAATACATGATTTGCTTCTTAAAAGGATGTTATTATGCTTCTGCATACTGTTGGTTCTACGTGAAATATTTCATTTCCTTGGACTAAACCTATTTCTTTCATTTCATTGTGTTTGTGTGTGTATGTGTTGTTCTGTTATTTCATATTTGTTTTTCATTTGTTTTTACTGAAAGGTGAAACATTGTTACTGATCTTTCCACATAGCAATTCTGAACCTAGTGATGAAGTCGATTTCTAATAAGAAACAAGATCCTTTTCCCAGGGATATTAAGCTGACTGTATGTCAAAATTTTCTCTTTTGTCATATTTGAACTCAATTATCTTATGACATACAAATTCTGTTCAAATTCACATAACACGTAAGTCAGACTGCCAACTGAGAGAAGTTTACCTTTACATTCAAGCTAACATTCTCCCAAATAATCATGCTTAATTGGTTACCTCTGTAGTTAACATATAATTTGAAATTAGGGACAAATATTACATTAAAATACTCTAATTTATGAATACTCCTCTGTATTTTGTACTGGGCATGAAATAGATTTTTACAAAGCAAAATAAAGTTAGTAGGTAGGGTTTTAAAATATTCATATGCATGAGTTAACAGATTTCATAGCAACTTATCTTTCTAGTGTGTCTATTCGAACATTAGTTATACAAAGAGCACTTGGCAGGGTATTTTATTTTAGAGCATGATGTTTAAACACTAGCAATAAATATTTTAGTAGTTAATGAATGCTTCAAGAATCAAAACATTCATTTCAGTCTGAAATATAACTACTCTTGCTAACTTCTTCATTTAAATAATGTCACATAATAAGAAATAAGATTAAATGGGTTAACAATATTTTAAAACCACCAGAATTAATGGAGTGGAAACAATATAAGAAGAAGAAAATGGTTTGGAGAGGCAGCAAAAGAAAAATCCCCAGGCTTCTAGGGATTCACGTGAATTGGAAAGCTACTGAACTTAAATACATTCCTTTGCGTGTACTGAGTTTATGGATATGTTACAAGACAGAATTTTAAAATAACACCAAATTTTATAAAGATTCATGAAATTTTCAGATGCTTGATTTCTATGTGGAATCTCATATACTTTGAAATTCTTTTCCTCTTGAGATTAAAGGGAGACAAAAGAGTGAACTTTTATTAGTTCATTCAGCCAGCCTATATTAAACACCTTATATTTGTATGCTGTTACATATTACAAAGGTTGCCTGTCCAGTAATACAAAAAATGCGTAATATATTTAAAATGAAAAACAGCCTTTCTAAAAAAAACTAATTTCATAATGTAGAAATGAAAACTTTACCAGGACATTTTTAAAATTATTGGATTAGTCCAGGTATAATTTAGGAAGTTCATAATCATAAATTCAAAGTCACAATTTGCTATATATTGATCATTATGCTACATTCAAAATCAAGAGCACTACTCTACAAGAGAAAAAATAAATGTATCATTTGTAGATTATTTCACATGTAAACTTTATGCAATCCATCTTTAATGTATCCAAAAATGTTACATTTTTATAATCATCACTATTTTTTAATAAACCTTGTAAGTTTAAAATACACTTAGATTTACTGAAAGCTGCAAAATAGTACAGAGAGCTTCAATATACACTTCAATTTGTTTCCACTAATGTTAAAATAATCCGGGTACATTTATCAAAATCAACCTTTTCTTTGGCACATGACTATTAAGTAAACTCCAGATTTTATTTGAATTTCACTAGTTCTTATATTAATGTCCTTTTTATGGTTCAGCATCCCATCATGGATTCATGTTGTGTCTCAGTTTTGTTTACCTCCTTATTCTCTGGTTTGTGACAGTTGCTCAGTATTTGTTTTTCACTGGCTTGACAGTTTTGAAGAGTACCGGTCAGGAACTTTGTAAAATGGTTCCCATTTGGGGTTCAGTAGATGTTTTCCTCATGACTGGAAAAGGGGCTATTAGTCTGGGAAGAGAATACTACAAAGGGCAAATGCCCTTCTTAGCACAACATGTCATGGGTATGTGGTATCCACATGACATTCTTGGTGATGTTAACTTTCATCATTCGGTTAAGGTTATGTGTTTCAGGTTTCTCTTTTAAATTTGCCATTTTTCCCTTTTCAGACTTTACTGTTTGGAAGTGAATTATGGTCCAATCCACACTTAACAGAGAGGGAAAATTAAGCTCTATCTCTTGGAGCTTGGAGTATCTACACATATATGGAAATTTTCCGACAGAAAGAGGCCTGGTTGTCATTATCTAACATTAATTACTTGTCTGTAAACCTCTGTATGTTTCTAAATGTGTATTTTTAGAATTGGCAACCTGTATGTATATAAATTTACCAAGTAGAGTACCATTTTTAAGCACAATGTTCTTTTTACTGTGAACAATGTTTTCAGAGAAAATAATATTAGAATAGTACTAACAATATTAGGCACCTACTTACTGGTTATTATAATAACTACTTTGTTCAATTCTGAGAATGCAAAAATGTAAAATAGAATAAGTTACATATATTATGTGATTTATGTTCAAAACCACATGAATAGTAAATATTCTCATAATTATGGTTATTAGATACATTTTACAGATAAACCATATGGGGCACAGAGAGGTTAAGCTACTTGTCCACCATCATAGAAATAATACTTCGTGGAACCAGAATTCAACTAGATTTTTATAAATAATAAATCATCTTTTATCAGCTTAACCCAAGACTATCTTTGAAATATCATATTTCATAGTATCTTCACAAATTACTGAATAACTTTTGTGTCTACAGGACTTAGAACAACAGTAAAGGACAGCAGTTAACATAGTGGTTAAAGAAAAAAATAAAGTAAAATAAAATAATTAAAAACCTACCTCGTGGGTTTTTTTGGCTCCAAGTTTGGGAGATTTATAAACTTGCACATCTTAATAGCTACTTATCATATAGAAATAGCATTAATAAGTCTTAATTTTATAAGGCGTATAGAACAGTACCACAAATATGGTAGCACGTAAAAAGCTTCACCTCCTAACATTAGTATTTGTTAACCATTTTTTATTTGGTATTATAAAGTCAACATGTGTGTAATATTCTGATAGTGTATTTTTAAATATTATTACTAAGTGTTCATCTGGAAATTATCAAAATAAGACAGAAACCTAGAAACTCTTTAAGTATATTTCTCTTTTACATCTCATCCTTAAAATAAAATTATATTTTCCAGTTCTAACATGAAAGTTCTCTTTTCAAAAACTGTCACTTTTTGAAGACACAATAACCAGGAGTTTTAAGACCTAATACCTGCATTGAAAGATGAAAGGTAGAAAGGCACGTTTTTAAAGGTTAGCATATTATTGCCTTTCATGAATGTTGTTGCAATTGGTTAATTATAATTTATGTACTTTCTAGAAGTTCCATACAATGTTTGAGAGCAGAGAATATTGATGCATATGCAACTGTCTTGTTTTGAAATATTAATATTTCCTTTAAGTTTAATTCATCTTTAAATCATTTGTGTTTTTAACATGAAGAATCCATGTTGAACTCATAAAGAGCTATAATTTAAATACAAATTACTAACATATGCATACAATTGAAAAATTAAGTTCAAGAGTCTGTGATATGCAAGGCGGAAACATTCCATTTAGCATAATCCTAATGTTATTAAAACTAGAAATCATATTTTAAGATAATACTACACTTTTATAATAGATGTTGCAGTGATGTTTGTGTATATATTTGTATATAAAATAAATATAAAATTCTGTTACTATGAAATCCGTTGTACATACTGAAAATTATAATATCTAAACTGATCTAAAGTGTTTTCTAAGTATGTCTTAAAAAATAGTTTCGTGGAAAAATGTATCTTAAAGGTTAACTTAAAATTAAAAAATGATGTCACACTCCAGATACCTTCATCTACAGGTCTTCACACATTTGTAGGAAGTGTGGTGATTTTTTAGAATTTTTAATATAGTCATTTCTAGGCACACTGAGCATCTGCTCTTTACTTGGGATTGAATTCTTATACTGTGAATTAGCTAAGCTGCTGAAGATGCAGTTCTTTGGTACTTCATTAATTTTAACTAGATTTTGTTCAATTGTGGAAGATAGTCATAGTACAGAGGTTACAGATAACAGTGGTGATCAAATTATACTGTAGGCTTTCAAGCCTCCCATTCCTGGGATTTTACCAATCATGTTCCCCTTCAGTCAAAGTCAATTACCTGTCAGTTTAAAGAACTATTTGCAAAGACTTCTGTGTTCCAGCTGAATACACCTGCTTATAATTAATGTAGAAAAAATTTTAATCCCATCATATATAGATTTTTAAAAAGTCTTCCACTGTATTTTTTTCTCAAACGACTTTCCTAGTGTACCCCTGGAAGTGATGCAAAATGCATTATATTGTTCAAGTCTTCCATTTTATTTATTTATCTTAAAATTATAATTCTGGGTGTAAAATGAGTTACGAGGTGAACTAGACAGAGGTATTTTATGCCTTTTCCAGTGCTTTAGCCTATACTATCTTCTAGAAAGGGAGAGTTGATAGGCAATTTAATTCTAATTTATCTCTCTGCCTCTAGCTTCACTCTGATATATTTTACATTAATTCAAATGTGTTTCTTTCACAATAATGAATTCGAAAAAAAAAATAGGTAGTACCATGTCATGTCACAATTAAAGTAATTTCTTGTCAACCATGAATAAGCTTACTATGAAGCCATTACAGATCTTCTGACAGTGTCCTTAATTAAGTCTATGGGCATATATAAATCTTTTGCTCATATACTCACTCTGAATGTAAGATGCTGATTTTAAAAATAAATAACTTCTAAAATTTTTTATTCCTGAGTATTTTCTGTCAATAGCCTAGACCAATGACTACTAACTTTAGGCTTCCTAAATTACAATGAAGGGCTGATATATTTTCTATACATTTTTTCATGCTTGTTTGCTTGAGAGCAAGTTAAATGACTGCTAAACTTTGAGGTGATGTTTTATATGTTTTCTCATGTGTTTTCAGCCCAAAGAGTAATGCAGTAAGCATAGAACATATTTTATATTTAATACATTTTTTGATGGACAGCATATAATCAGGAATAAATATGAACAAACTGTAAAATTTTAGTTTCAAGCGCAGAAGAGTTGAATTAAAATATGCACAATACTCAATTTGATACAAATAAATATAGATTTTCCTTATTCAAATCCAGATTTATTCATGGGTCCTCAATTGACAGACTTATTCCTCAAGATTTCTTTTAAAGTTTATTTTTGTTAAGGGATAGTTTTTAATAGAAATCCAAAATAATTATGCTGGTTGGTTTCCCATGCTATCCTTTAGGTCAGAAAAGTGAATAGGTTTTTGTGACCAGGGATAACATTCTTTCATTTGCTCTTGGTGGTTTTTTGTGGATATTCAGATTTTGAAAATATATAGCTCAATTTTTTTTTCCTCTTCTGCCTAAAACTCTGTGCATCACTGCTTCAATCCCAAAGTAACCCTATGAAAGGGCAAGTACACACACCCACTCTTGCCTCCCCAAGGTACTGTAGCTGGGATTGGACTTAGGATATTCCTTTACTAAAAGCATTAAACTGGGTTCTTCAAAGAAACAGAACCAACTGTGTATATGTGTGTGTGTGTGTGTGTGTGTGTGTGTGTGAGAGAGAGAGAGAGAGAGAGAGAAAGATTGATCATCTGGCTCAGATGATTATGAAGGCTTAGTGAGTCTAAAATCCTCAGGGTAGGCTGGCAAGCTGAAATTTAGAGAAGATTTGTTGCTCAAGCCCCAGAGCAATCTTCTGGTGGAATTCTTGCTCAGGAAGGTCAGTATTTTTCTAAGGCCTTCAGCTGATTGGCTGAGGCTCATATCATGGAGGGTAATCTGCTTTACTCAAAGTTCGCTGATTTAAATATTCATCTCAACCAAAGAAAGCACCTTGTTAGAAACATCCAGAATAATGTTTGACAAAATATATGGGTACCATGGCCCCATGAAACTGATTCATAAAATTAATCATCACAATAACCACTATTTAAAGCTGGAATTTGGTAATACTTATACCTACAATGTGGAGCATGCTGACCGAAAGCAACCAAGGAATCTACCAGTTGATCATGATTAACCAAGTTAGGATTAGATGATTTAAAAAATCCCTTTTAGTGCTAACATTGTAAGAACCCTAATTTCTCCTTTTAGATAAATTTTACCCTGACCGTAATGAAAGCCTACGTAATGAAGTAAGGATTGAAAACACATTTAAAGAGTAAGACAACAACTTTGCTGTAAAATATTTTTGCAATAATTGTTAACAATGCTTACCTTAAAAAGACGTAAAAAATGTATGTACAGCTAATTTACAGTAATATATTTATAGGTTATAAATACTTTAACCATTACTATAATAAATCGTTCCCCATTAACTGAAAATTATCTTAACAAATTGAAGAAAGTTCAATTGTTCAATTTTAGTGACAACATTATTATTTTGAAAAACAATGGTGTTAACAAGGGATAAAGAGTACTAAATATAAGATGTTTGCATAGGACATTAAAATTCTGTGTTCTCTGGAATACTAGCCTTCAAGTTTTGATCTGATTATTTAAAGTTATAGTCTGACTATACACACACATATAGTTTTCCTCTGCAATGCCGACATTCCCAATATATCATTTATCTTCAAAAAAATGAGGTCTGAACATTAATATAGAGATACAGTATCAGTGAAGGTATTAAGTTATATGGTTAAATATGAATTAATTGTAGTATACAGTTTTAAAATGTACTTAAGTTGAATATAGATAAAATTAATCTAGAGAAAATTGAGTAGTAGTAAAATATTTTAATAGTTACTTTCATCACTCTTTGGTGTTTCTTTCCCGTCTTCACTTCGAGCTTTGGAGGCCTACAAACATGTTCAGTCTCTCCCTTCTACTAAAAATTATTTTCTATGTAAAGCTTCTTTGGAGGCTAACATTCCTAAACAAAATCAAGAACTGTGAATTGGAAGTTAGCCAGGTGCAAATGGAGAGAAGGCACTGAAGCCTAAGGAGCAGCATGTGAAAAGGCCCAGAGGTGTAGAAAGCATGACCTCACCAGCAAAGTGCCATTAGTCATCCTGTCACTGCTTGAAGGTGAAGAAATTGGCTGTAGTTTTATGGAAGAGTTAATGATTATATAACATATATCAAAGAAGGTAACCACAGAAGTATGCCTTGAGAGTGGAAATTCTACCAGTACTAGTTCTTCTGCTGCAGTTATTGTTATTTTGTTTAGGGATACATAATTTTAAAGCAGGTAGTGGTTTCATGTGCATGATTTTGTTGTGATAGTGCTGGAAGCATAATCACAGTGTGTGTGTGTGTGTGTGTGTGTGTGTGTGTGTATACACACACACACATACCCACACACCATGTGCATGTATATATGTTTATACACACACACACACACACACACACACACACACAAGTTCGTGATGGATGTGTTTCTAAACTCCTATTTCAAGGCTGTCATAAAATAATGAATTTCTCTGTTTTATTTTAAGTAAATAAAATAGTAGGATATTCATCCTACAATTCTATATATCCTATACCCTACCTCCAGTCTAGTTGTCAAAAGTTCTGGAAATCTAATCATTTATTCATTTATTGACTTAATAAACATTTATCTAATGTCAACCAGAAGCAATGGTGGAAAGTGGTTTGCTGTTGTGCGTATCAAGTCAAGGTCCTAACCTAGAGGGTGACTCGGTGGCTTTGAAGCATTTGGGATTGAGCTTACCAATAGCTTATAGAGAAAATAGTGATAAAAAATATTTGAATATGATATGAACACATTTTTAGGCATTCCAATGTTTACCTGAAAAGAGAAAAACTGATGAAATAATAGCAGCTAACATTTTCACAGCATTACTGTGTGCCAAGCACTAGTCTAATCACTTCACATGTACTAATTTAACCTTCACGGTAATTCTCTGAGACAGCTATTGTTATTATGTCCAATTTTCCATTGGAGGGTATAAAGAACAGACTGTAATGTAAGTATTCTTTAATATGGTGACTAAGGGACAAGCTTAGTACTCAACCAAACCCAGGCAGTATGATTCAAGAGTATATATATATTTTTTACCACTGGCCTATGCTACTGGAAGGAGTGTTTAAGATTCTCAGCCTGCTAGGGATAAGAGAAAAATATGCACTGAAACTAGTATCTGGACTTGTACTCTAGCTGGACTATAGTGTTTACCTGTTAAACAAACCATTTTACAAAATTTTAACAACAGGTAGTATCACTCTGTGACCAAGATCAATTCAAGCAAAACAAGGCCACTCCATATTCCTGCCCAAAGCAGTAAAACGTCAGCAATATCTAAGCCACAAGAATAACCCAATTTCTTCAACCATGGCTAATGGGAGTGATCTTTAGTAAATATGGCACTGCCTCTGTCCAACCTCCTCCTAGATAAGGTTGGTAAAGAATCAAATACCCCTGCTTCCTGAAAGCATCTACTTACAGCAAAGTGTAACTTCCTTTAACTCACTGTAACACGATCTAAATAAGCCCAAGTCCTATAATCCATCTCTTTCAACAACCTCTTTTTGAGGCACTCAATGATGTGTCCTCTTCTTGCAACAAAGAATAAACCTAACTCAACCACACATGTATTTCTGCTGGTTTTTGTCTGGTGTAACTAAATTGTCATCTGAGTGAGCATTGCAAATGGAGTTGATTGTGATACTAAGTAGCGAAGTGGAATGAACTGATTACACAAAAAAGGTTTTTTAAAAAAATAAGCAGAGATGAAAAATGTAAAGATGAGAGAGTGATAAGAAGAGAGAGACAGAGAGAGAGAGAGAGAGAGAGAGAGAGAGAGAGCGCATGCAAATAATTTCTCAGGCTGCATTTAGTGCTAGGGGTGGAGGACCATTATTTTGTTAATTATTACAGGCTTTCTAAACCACTGCTTCTCCAACTTTAGTATCCATAACTACAGGTTATATAACCTGACTCTAAGGCAGATGCTTTTGCAGTGACAATACTTTAACATTTCTCCCTCATTGGAAAGAGATACTCTACCAGTAGAGAAAGACATCATAATTTGGGGTAAGTGGTATTTTCTGGAGCCAACAGAGTTTCACACAAACACAATCAACTCCACAAAATATATGAAAGGCTTTTACTGGTGAAGCCTTAACCAGCAAAATTCACACACTAAATAAAACCCATTCCAAAAATATATGTCTGTTATATACTGTATGAAAAAATTTCAGAATTGGCTTATATTATTTAATACACAAGTTTAGAATCTCTGTTTCCAATTGTATGTGCCTGTTTCTTAGCAAAATTATGTTGAAATATTTCAGTTATAGTTCACGGGTAAAGCATTAAAAAGCTAATCATTATTAATATATGCATAGAACATATTTATATTATTGCTTTCACATTAATAATGATGTCATATTGTGAAGCTGGAAAGGATATGTCCAAAAGTTCACAGTTGCCCATTTTTCTCTTTAAGAAAACACTGTTAATGCATAGATTTTGCTGAAGAGAAAGGACTCTAAGGTCCTTTGCTAACCTAGCTTTCTCCAGTGATGGGATCGTCAGGTCAGTTCATTGTCATCTCAAATAAAAGTCAAACTGAAACACCTGATGTAATTAGATCCACTGTAATTTTCATCAAGAATCATTTTTAATAAATCTTTCTTCATCACATTTATTTTAAGAGGTGAAATGTACAGTGTAGTTCCCTTTGCTCTTCCAGTTCAGTACATAGGAGAAAGCAAATTAAACACATCTGAAAATTTATGGATAACTCACTGATTTTACCCAACTCAACATAAAACACTCCAGTTACATTTTAGCCTTTCAATGTGCAGTCTACAAAAAACAACCCACCTGAGCTAGTAAACAAAACAAACTTTGGACACCAGCTCCTCCTTCTTCCATAATATTTGAGAGAAACAAATTCCACAGAAAGCAATTCAGACCCTTCTCTACTGATTTCATGTAGAGATTTAATGGCAGAATGAGAAATATATCTTTGTTCCTCTCTCATTTTAGTGACTCTTCTACCACTCGTGTGTGTGTGTGTGTGTGTGTGTGTGTGTGTGTGTATGTGTGCCCATGCATATAAGGATACATGGATATATTTTGGTTGAATTTTTAAACAAATTTAATGTGACTAAGTTATATATAATGAAGTACTTTCTATGGAATATATATAATTATATACTTTCTATGGAATATAATGCATACTAAAACATAAATTTGCAAATAAGTCATCAACTACATTCATTTAATAATTAAGAATACTTTCAGGTAGACCTAGATACATAGATTCAATTATAAAGCCATCTATAATGACAGAAAACAGAATATTATCTGGAATTTAGCCGTTGGGCAATGATGTACTCTGGATAAATGACAAAGTAGGGTTGCACAAATGTGGGTGGTTAATTGGGAAAAGGAAAACAGTAAGATTTGATATACATTTTTATTTTGCCTAATGTACCTCTTCTCTTGCTTTACGATCAGTTTGATATCAAAAAAATGCATTGTCAATGACATTTAAATGTAGGTTGGGATTTATTTTTGCATTTCAACACTGATAGTATAAAATTTGAATGCAAAACTGGATTTTATAAGAAACTATGGAGAAGTCACTTGACAGTCTATTTTTTCTTTTAAAGGCACAATCATACATTATTTTTCTCTGATTGTTGTAAGAAATGTTTTCTCACCTCTGCTTTTTTCTTATTTTTGATTGACAAGTCATTATATACATTTATGAGATGCAATATGATATTTTCATATATGTATACTATATGGCATGATTAAATCAAGCTAATTATATTCAACAGCTCATTTACCTTTCATTTTTTTTTACGGCGAGACATTTGAAATGTTCCCTGTCTTAGTTATTTTGGTCAATATTATTAACTACAGTTACCCTGCTGTGCCATAGATCTCAAAAAACCATTCCTCTTATCTGAAACTGTGTACTCTTTAATCAACGACTCCCCATTCCCTCTCAAATCTAGCTTTAAGTGTTCTTTATGAACTTAATGAAGTCCTTGTTTACTTCACAATGTTAAAAGATTTTGTATATTCTTTATGTATCTTTATCCTACTTGAAACAAACAGAATCTTCTCTATTATTTGAAGTCTTTGGCCAGTTTGGAAATTCTCAGCAAATATCATTTTAAATATTTCTTTTGATCTATTCTTTCTTTTCTACAGTATGAGATTAAAAATCCATATTTTTATCGCTTCTTATGTATTTTATTTTCTTCTTTAGTTCCTTCTATTCTTTAATGTCTGTATAGCTAAGTTTTTATATTCTCTGAAATCTGTTCTTCAAAGTCACTAGTCATATTTCTTGCTCTTCTGAATCTATTAAAACAAAGTAATGAGTTCTTGATTTTGCACATCAAGTTTTATAATGTATAATTTCCATTCGAGTTTTAATAGATTCAGTAATCTCATCAAACT
This sequence comes from Cebus imitator, assembly GCF_001604975.1. Classification (NCBI taxonomy): domain Eukaryota; kingdom Metazoa; phylum Chordata; class Mammalia; order Primates; family Cebidae; genus Cebus; species Cebus imitator. The sequence continues at coordinate 5,732,130 of NW_016107344.1, forward strand.
CCGCATATTGACAACTATTTGCCCACCTTTTAATTGTTTTCTAACACAAGTTTGCCACAGTTATTTTATAGTCTCTTTCAGGTAACTCCAATAGCTGAATCAGCTGTATCTTTTTTTCTGTCTCTCATTCTTACATTTAGGCCATGCAGATTTATTTCCTTGGTAAATGTGATATATGTTTCTTTTGTTTAACACTGAACATTGTGTTTTAAAATCTTGTAGGTTTCCAATGCTATCATCTTTCTCCACTGAGGATTCATCTATCTCTCTGCTAGGCAAAGATTGTAATGGCTGCTCACCTTGATCAAGAACTGAGCTGACTCAAGAGTGAGATGCAGTTCTGGCGAATTTCAGTCTACCTCTGGTGGCTGCATGACCATCCATAGCTTTCAAATGAGAATCTGTTGTATATCCCATAGCCTTTCCTGTTAATACTTAAGAGGTAATTCTGACTTTCAGAGAATTTTCATATTAGAAAAAAAATTAGAATACAGAGGAACTCTATATACTCTTCTATGACAGAGCTGAAGTAAATATATAACAATAAGAGTACATTTTTTTTAGTAAGGAAGAAATAAAGAGTTGTACAGGCAAGCATAGGTAATTTCTGAAAACACAAACTAAAAAATAGCTCTTCATTATTATTATACTTTAAGTTCTGGGTTACATGAGCAGAATGTGCAGGTTTGTTACATAGGTATGCGTGTGCCATGGTGGTTTGCTGCACCCATCAACCCGTCATTTACATTAGGTATTTCTCCTCATGCTATCCAAAAAATTAGCTGGGTGTGGTGGTGTGAGCCTGTACTCCCAGCTAGTCAGGAGGCTGAGGCAGGAGAATCGCTTGAACATGGAGGTGGAGATTGCAATGAGCTGAGATTGCATCACTGCATTCCAGCTGATGACACAGAGCAAGATTACATCTCAAAAAAAAAAAAAAAAAAAAGAAAAAAAAAAAAAAAAAAAAAAAAAAAAAAAAAAAAAAAAAAAAAAAAAAAAAAAAAAAAAAAAAAAAAAAAAGAAAGAAAGAAAAGAAAATCCTTTCTACATTGTTTTCGTTAGGTTTGTCAAAGATCAGATGGCTGTAGATGTGTGGTGTTATTTCTGAAGTCTTCGTTCCATTCCATTGGTCTGTATAACTATTTTGGCACCATGCTGTTTTGGTTGTAGCCTTGTATTATAGTTTGAAGTCAGGTAGCATGATGCCTCTAGCTTTGTTCTTTGTGCTTAGGATTATCTTGGCTATAGGGGCTCTTTTTTGATCCCATTAGTAATTTTTTCTAACTCTGTGAAGAAAGTCAATGGTAGTTTGATAAGAAGAGCACTGAAGCTGTAAATTACTTTGGGCAGTATGGTCATTTTCATAATATTGATTCCTCCTATACATGACCATGGAATATTTTTCCATTTTTTTTTCCCCTCTTATTTCCTTGAGCAGTGGTTTGTAGTTATCCTTGAAGAGGTCTTTTACATGCCTTGTAAGTTGTATTCCTAGGTATTTTACTCTCTTTGTAGCAATTGTAAATGGGAGTTCACTCATGATTTGGCTTTCTGTTTCTCTATTATTGGTATATAGGAATGCCTGTGATTTGTGCACTTTGATTTGTTATCCTGAGCCTTTGCTGAAGTTGCTTATCAGCTTAAGTTTTTGGGCTAAAACAATGGGGTTTTCTAAATATACAATCATGTCATCAATTTGACTTCCTCTTTTCCTAACTGAATATTCTTTGTTTCTTTTTCTTGCCTAACTGCCCTGGCCAGAACTTCCAATAATATGTTGAACAGGAGTGATGACAGAAGGCACCCTTGTCTTGTGCCAGTTTTAAAAGGGAATGTTTCCATCTTTTGCCCATTCAGTATGATATTGGCTGTGGGTTTGTCATAAATAGCTCTTATTATTTTGAGATACGTTCCATCAATACCTAGTTTATTCAGCATTTTTAGCATGAAGGGGTACTTAATTTTATCTATATGTAAGGCCTTCTCTGCATCTATTGAGATAATCATATGGTTTCTGTCATTGGTTCTGTTTATGTGATGGATTACGTTTATCGATTTGCATATGTTGAACCATCCTTGCATCCCTAGGATGAAGTCAACTTGATCATGGAGAACAAGCTTTTTGATGTGTTGCTGGATTTGGTTTGCCATTATTTTATTGAAGATTTTCACATCGACGTTCATCAGGGATATTGGCCTGAAATTATCTTCATTTTTGTTGTGTCTGTGTCAGGTTTTGGTATCAGGATGATACTGGCCTCATAAAATGAGTTAGGGAGGAGTCCCTCTTTCTCTATTTGAAATAGTTTCAGAAGGAATGATATCAGCTCCTCTTTGTACCTCTGCTAGAATTCAGCTGTGAATCCCTCTGGTCCTGGGCTTTTTTTGGTTGGTAGGCTATTAATTACTGCCTCAATTTCCTTGTTATTGGTCTATTCAGCAATTAGATTTCTTCCTTGTTTAGTCTTGGGACAGTATACATGTCCAGGAATATAGCCCCTTCTTCTAGATTTTCTAGTTTATTTGCATAGAGGTGTTCATAGTAGTATCTGATGGTAATTTGTATTTCTATGGGATCAGTGGTAATATCCCCTTTATTATTTTTATTGTGTCTATTTGATTCTTCTCTCTTTTCTTCATTTGTTAATCTTCAGAATACCAGCTCCTGGATTCACTGATTTTTCTTTTTTTATGGATTTTTTGTGTCACTATCTCCTTCAGTTCTGTTCTGATCTTAGTTATTTCTTGTCTTCTGGTAGCTTTTGAATTTGTTTGCTCTTGCTTCTCTCTACTTCTTTTTTTTTTTTTTT
>NW_016107344.1:5734974-5940504 GCF_001604975.1 Cebus imitator
ATCATGAGGCTGGAGTGCTGTGGTGTGATCCTGGCTCACTGCAACTTCCATTTTCTGGTTTTAAGCAATTCTCCTGCCTCAGCCTCCTGAGTAGCTGGGACTACAGGCATGGAACAGCACACCCAGCTAATCTTTTTTGTATTTTTAGTAGAGAAGAGGTTTCATCATGTTGGCCAGGATGGTCTCCATCTCTTGACCTCACGATCCACCCACCTCAACCTCCCAAAGTGCTGGGATTACAGGCGTGAGCCACCATGCCTGGCCACTAGTTCTTTTAATTGCCATGTTAGGGCATTGATTTTAGATCTTCCTCGCTTTCTGATGTGGGCATTTAATGCTACAAATTTCCCTCTATCATTGCTTTAGCTGTGTCCCAGAGATTCTGATATGTTGTCTTTGTTTTCATTGTTTTCAAATAGGTTACTTATTTCTGCCTTAATTTTGTTACTTACCCAGTAGTAAGGAGCAGGTTGTTCAGTTTCCATGTAGTTTTGTGGTTTTGAGTGAGTTTCTTAATCCTGAGTTCTAATTTGATTGCACTGTGATCTAAGAGACTGTTTGTTATGATTTCCTTTCTTTTGCATTTGGTAAGGAGTGTTTTTCTTCCAATTATGTGGTTGATTTTAGAATAAGTGTTAAGTGGTGCTCAGAATAATGTATAGTTTGTTGATTTACGGTGGAGAGTTCTGTAGACATCTATGGGCTGGTTGGTCCACAGCTGAGTTCAATTCCTGAATATCCTTGTTAATTTTCTAACTCATTAATCTGTCTAATATTGACAGTAGGGTGTTAAAGTCCCCCACTATCATTGTGTGGGAGTCTAAGTCTCTTTGTAGGTCTCTAAGAAATTGCTTTATAAATCTGGGTACTCCTGTATTGGGTGCATGTATGTCTAGGATATTTAGTTCTTCCTGTTGCGTTGATCCCTTTACCATTATGTTTTTGTTGTTTTTGATCTTTGTTGATTTAAGTTCTGTTTTGTCAGAGACTAGGACTGCAACCTCTGCTTTTTCTTGCTTTCCATTTGCTTGGTAAATATTCCTCCCTCCCTTTATATGGAGCCTTTATATGTGTGTCTTTACACATGAGATGGGTCTCCTGAATACAGCACACTGATGGGCCTTGGCCATCCAATTTGCCGGTCTAAGTCTTTTAATTGGGGCATGTAGCCCATTTACATTTAAGGTTAATATTGTTATGTGTGAATCCTTAGGTCAAATAATAATTCATATATTGTGTACAAAAGCTAGTGGATTACAGCTAAATGCTTTTTAGAGAAACATTTATAACTTAAAACATATAGATCAGAAAATAAGAAATCATGAATAATGCATATCAGTAATCTTTTACTTTAAAGAGAAAAAAGAAAGAAAAATTACACAAATTAAATGGAAGTAGATAGGAAAATAATAAAGATACAAGTAGAAGTTGATGAAGTAGGAAGTAATTTATTTGGAATGATCAATAAATTAATCAAACAATTATACACAAAATAAGTGTATAATCAAGCAATTAAACACACAAAAATAAGACTATGCAATTGCTAATATTTGGAACAAAGGAGACCTATTTATAAAATCAGCACGCAGTAAACAATGACAATTTATTATGAATGACTTCAGGTATATAATTAGGAATATTTTGAGGAAAAACATAAATTCTTTTAAAAATACAACTTACCAAAATTAATACCAGAAAAAATAGTTCCAAGACTTCCACATGTATTTCAGAAAATTAACCTATATATACGTTATTTCCACAAATAAATAAAAATTGAGGGTAACTTGTTTCTCTAATATTGTTAATGGTGAAAGAAAGAACAATTTTACGTGAACTTTTCCAGAAAAGGAAGGAATCCTTCTCAAGACGAAGGCCAATATAACCAGCAAGAATATAACAAGGAAAAAAAATACAAATGATCCTTCTATGCAAATAGTTGTAAAGTCTTAAAAAAAAAAAAAAAAANAAAAAACCCACAAAATTGAAAATTAAGTCCAGTAACATACTTTAAAAAGGGAAAGTGAAGTTTATTTTATGAATGCAAGTAAAGGTAAATATAAAAAATGAATCAGTTTCATCTATCATATTAAGTAAGGAAAAATGTATCACCATCACAATATAAGAATCAACTTTTAACAGTATCTCATATCCATTGATAGTTAAAATAAATGTTTGACTTAAAAGGAATACGACGAAAAAGCCCTTACTCTGACATATAGTATCCTCAGCAGGACTAAAATTAGTATGATTAGCACTGAATTAGTGCAAACCTTTTACATGAGTTTATGAAGAATTAGTATACTCAGTCACAAATACAGTAAATATAATGGATGATTCTCATTCACATAAATGTGAGCAAAAGTACACAAAGGCAAAATTGCGTGTACTGCGTGACTTCATTGATATAAATCTTAAAAACAGACAAAATGAATCTTTGGTAGAAAAGTTATAAAAGGAGATACATTTGAGTGCTCACTGCCTGAATGGGTTCTGGGGGCTGGGGTCTTCTGGGATGCTGCAGTGTTCTATATTTTTATCAGCGTGCTGGTTATATGGAGGTGTTCCCCATAAAAATCATGACTTGCATATTTTTCTATACGTATGTTATTCTGCACTACCACATAAATATTAAAGGAAGAAGTATGTTTACTTCAAAAGAAAAATTGTTACAAATAAAATCAATGTGTTGTTCCCCGTGTCAATCAATTTTTCAGCAGGTAACAGCTTGCTTACAAAAGAGAAGATGAAGCTTTTTGAAGAATTTAAGTTGTAGAAGTTTAAGTCTGCTACCTTTGTCTTATTATCAGTAGGGAATATAATATTAAGTGTTAATCAAGTACTAAAAATGTCTATTTCAAAAATAAATTAACATTACTGCTTCTAGAGAATTAACCACAAAACAATATTGAGACATGACAATGACATGCTAATTATTATATTACTTTCCTTTCCTTCTTTGTTGTAATTGATAAATGGCTCAAGATTTTTCTTAAATCTTCAACTTATTTCCAATTTTGATAGATATGTCTATCAAAATTCAGTAGGGCTAAGTGCCTTGTTCTTAAAGTTTATTTTGTTGGCCCTTTGAAAACTAAAATTTACAATAGGGCCCTTCAAATTTTTTTGTTAATGAAACCGATGGACAATATCTAGGATGTAGGCAATCTGTATCAAATTCTTGTTATCATTAATTATATTTTTGGAGATGTGCAAGTATGAGTTTGCCTGTATAAGTATGTATGTGTTGGAAAGAGAAGAAAGTTATAGTAAGAAAGTAATGAAGCAGAAGAGTCACAGAATAAGTGACTGAGTAGAAGAATATAGTACTCTATTTAAAAATTTCAGTTCCTTCCATAGAGAGGTAATTTATTTCCTTGCTTTAGTTTTACTGTAGGCCCAGTAAACAGAAATGAAATTCCAACTGTTCTGGATAAAACCTAGCCAATAAATACATTTTTTTAACGTATGAGAAAGACTTAACGTTAAGAGTATTATATTAATAATCATTATTCTTTCTTAAACATAAGAAAATGTTGTTCATTTAAGTTTATGATCCACCTAGATTTACAGGACTATGATTTATATAATTATTAAATATTTATATAGTTTCATTGTTATTAAATTCCCTTGGCATACAAGTGTTACAAAATCTCAGCTAATGTTGTGTGCCATTAGTAATACATATCGATAAAATATTCTAAGTTACAAAAAAACAAGTAGACTTTCCTGAATTTTTTCTAAAATATTTTATTTATTAAAATTTTATTTCCTGATTTATGCTAGAATCTTGAAAACATATATAAAGATCTCATGAAATCATATGTTCAATTATTTTAACTTAGGATAACAGTATTTCATGGAATCAAGATATTAATGGCAAAAAACACAATTACTTTTACACCAACCCAAAGGAAGGTCTTCTGACGGATTCTTTAAGTGAAATACTTTGGATTGACCAATTTATAACATACTGATACTTTTTCCTAACTCTTTTTATGTACATCTTTATGATAAAGATTTATTTTATTTAATCTGGAATTTTAAAAAGCTTTGGTTTTTCTATAAAAATATCATTCACTAATCTTGCGAGAATATTTGTTCCTCCAAGGTTTTGTCTTAATTGTAAATGTAAATTCTCCATTCCATTTACTTTTGTTCTCTTTTTATTTCTTTTTCCTTTTCTCATTAGTTTCCTGGGTGTTTTCAGACTGTCAATTTGTTCTAGATAGTTCAAGTCATTTTTAACTGTAAAGTTTTTATAACATTCACATATTTAAAGGAATAAGAAAAAATAAATTCTTAAGAGGTATTTTAAGAAATAATTGCTGTAGTATAGCATTTTGGAATCAACAGTATTTTTGGGCTTCACTTTTTTTTTTTTTTCCATTCAGCTGCACAAAGAATATCAATGCTTACTTTCATTCTTCTTTACTCAGACTTTTAATCACCAATTTATATTAATTTATTAAGTCAGTGGTAAATGTATGTTAAATATTTATGACTTAATGGAAGAGAAATCAGTCTTTATTTATACTTCTGGATACTGTGGTTAAACTTCTGGTTCTGTCATAAAATTATTCATCAACCAGCAGAGTTTACTCACCAAAATTAGCATTTACCAAATAAGAAAATGCATGTTGACAAAACATTGTACTATCATGTTTTTCTTGACTTTTAAACTTCTTTGTAGTAATGATTTATTTCATAATTTTACAGTTTTTCTTTTAAGATGCTCAGCATTATTTATTTTCTCTCTCTCTCTCTCTCTTTTTTTTTTTTTTTTTTTTTTGGAGACAGGGTCTCACTGTGTTGCTGAGGCTGGAGTGCAGTAGCGGGATCATGGCTCACTGCAACCACCTCTCCCTCCCAGGTTCAGGTAATTCTTATGCCTCAGCCTCTGGAAAACCTGGGATTGCAGGCACGCGCAGCCAAGCCCAGCTAATGTTTTTTGTTTGTTTGCTTGTTTTAGATGGAGTCTCCCTCTGTCGTCCATGCTGGAGTATGGTGGTGGGATCTCCGCTCACAGTAAACCTCTGCTTCCGGGGTGCAAACAATTCTACTGCCTCAGCCTCCGCAGTAGCTGGGAGTACAGGCGCCTGCGGCCACGCCCGGCTAGTTTCTTTCCCATTTTAGGAGAGACAGGTTTTCACCGTGTTGCCCAGGCTGGCCTCGAATTCTTGAGCTCAAGAGATCTGCCTGCCTCAGCCTTTAAAGTGTTGGGATTTAAAGGCATAAGCTACCGTCCCCTGGCCATCATTATTTGTTTCTCATTTTTGCATCATTTATTTGAACATTTTAGTTGATGTGTTTAAAATGTTATTTTTATGATTTATCCATATATTATTCTAAATACCTTGATGCTTCCATCACTGTCAGATACATTGTATTATTAAATTGAGAAATAAAGCATTTTTAATTCACACAAAATATATTCAACATTGATTTCTTAAATTTAATTGAATAAAATTTTTATTTTGAACTATAAAATAATTTTTAAATACATATTTGTCAATGTGCATCTTTTAAATCATAGAATGAGTTGCTAGTACTGGAATAATCATTTTTATTTCAGAAAAAGTTAAAGGTTACCTATATTTTAAAAAGGAGAAGAGTGGGCAACTGAATTGGAGCCTATTAGAGTTAATTCTCCTTTTTATAACACAATTTTCTATACACAATTATTTACTTACTCTTATTACGGTTTGAATTCTCCAGATACATTTCCAAAAGTTCATGTTATTTCCCTTTAAAATTCAGGCAAAAATGTTGTCATTTTTTGAAGCCCAGATGGTATAGTAAACGATCTGTAAATTATTAACTTTTATTCAGTAGAGTAATATACTGTGTAACATAAACATAATAAGGTAGGTAATACGGAGGAAGTGGTTTTTTCAATGGTTTTTATGAACATATCGAAGTTTCATAATAATTAAATGGCAAAAACTCTTTCCATAACACAGACATAAAAAACTAATTAGTGCATGAAGTATATGGAGGTGAAGCCATATTTGTGAGAGTTTCCTTTTAAGAACTTACTGTTAGCAATTTTGTTTCTTTTATTCCTTTTATCCTACAACAGGGACATCTCTTGGATTTTTCTTTTCCATGTGCAACATGCTGCTGATGATATGGAAAAGTCAAGATTTGATTATTTTAACACTTAGCCTCTCCTTGAAAGGTCTTGATCCGTGATAATCAGCCAATACTTCTTCGCAACAGTTGAGTCAGTTTACCATCATCTACCCCACGTGCCAATTACATTTTCATTTCAGAACAATTGCATATGACAGAATCCTGAGTATATTTCTTTATATCTTATTCCTTTGCACATAGTATCCCAAGTGAGGGGGAGCATAAGATCTGTTTATTTTAGGCCACTGCAAGTGCTCTGCATTAAATCACAGGTTTTTTTTTTTTTCAAATTATAATTATAAAGATAGTTCTTACATTTGGAAAATACATTGCAAGTTAAAATGTTTATTGATTACCTAAGGCTGACTTGGCTCTCATCCACTGAGTTCTTAGCATGGGCCCAACACCATGTTCTATGTTTTGTTATGTATTAAATACAGTGTCTTCAATGAGGCAAGTAAGATTACCCTCATTTTACATACAGTAGCCCAGGCTCTTGAATGCTATTTTAAATTATCAAAGTAATGAAACTGAGAGGGAGCATTTAAACTCAAGGGCTTTAAAGGATATGCTGTATTGAGACCCGAGCTTGTGCAGATTTGGGTTAACCTGAATTTTCACTACATACTTAAGTTCAAATAATACAGATATATGACACATATATCACAAATGAAATTGCTAGTTCTCTAGTAAATTATACAGAATATCATCATAAAATACAAATATATACAGATATATGACACATCTAACTGTTTTACTGAACTATGTAAACTAAAATTATCTCCAGATGGATGAAAGACAAACATAAGACCTAACACCATAAAAACCCTACGGGGAAACCTAGGCAAAACCATTCAGGACATAGGCATAGAAGAAGACTTCATGACTAAAACACCAAAAGCATTGGCAACAAAACCCAAAACAGACAAATGGGACCTAATTAAACTCCAGAGCTTCTGTACAGCAAAAGAAACAAACATTAGAATGAACCGTCAACCAACAGAATGAGAAAAAATTTTGCAATCTACCCATCTGACAAAGGGCTAATATTCAGAATCTACTAATAACTAAAACAGATTTACAAGAAAAAACAAAGAAACCCATCCCAAAGTGGGAGCAGGCTATGAACAGACGCTTTTCAAAAGAAGACATTTATGAGGCCAACAAACATATGAACAAATGCTCATCCTCACTGACTATTAGAGAAATGCAAATCAAAACCACATTGAGATACCACCTCACGCCAGTTAGAATGGCAATCACTAAAAAATCATCAGCATACATGTATATGATTTAAAAAAAAAAGGCAAAATGGGACCACATATTATATGTAGGTAACTAGCTATTTAATAAAATGATCTAATGATGTATGCAAATGATAAACAACAAATTTAGGAGTATTGTTACCTGTGCTTTGGGACAAGAGATGACAGGGTTGAGACTAGGAAATGCAAGGAAAATGGCTGTGCTTCAGTCAGGAGTAGGCCGAGTCAGATGTCCAGTACAGCATGACACAGCGGGTTTGGGGCACAGGTGCACAGCCCTGTGCATTATGTAGCCATTGAATGTAATCTGTTTGTGTGAGCTCAGACCTGGCTTTGAGCCACCACTGCCTGTAATATAACTGCAGTGCTGACTCTGTAGAGAGGGGAGAGAAGAATAAAACCATATCCCACCTGCCTCAATTGTTCTTTCAGCTACCCAGCACCTGTCCACCAAACCCCATCAGACCACAGCTTGGGTTGGAATCTGACAGGAAGAAATATACATGCCACGTTAATTTTACCTAATACGTGCATTTCTTTAAGAAAAATCAAGATCAGAAACAAACGACAAAAAAAAGAAAACAGCAGAAGAGAATCCTGCAATCAAAGACAAGAATCAGGACAATTAGCCTCCTGCAGGTGATAACTTGAATAAATAAATTAAAAGCACTCAGAAGATTTAAGTACAGCATGTCCACAAAGTTTCACTAGAATGTTAAAAAGAAGTGTCTCCATTCTTCAAGGAAAATAGTATCTAACAAGACTCAAATTAGCAGACTAGAAAAACAAGTGGTAAAAATATTTAAAGGCACAGAAAAAGAGAAAAAATATAAGAACCATGAGGCTTGAAAAAGTAAATGATAAACCCTAGGGATTAGTATGCACATGATAACCATTATATCAGGAGACAAGAAAACAGACACAAGGAGAGAGATATGTTAAGAAAATAACAGACGAAATTCCTCAGAGCTCATCAAAGACCTAAAGCTGTGTGTTGCATTACTCATCTAATTCCAGACACGACTAATGAGAGATGACACAAATCTTGGCAGATCTTAGAAAAATTCACGACATTAAAAAAAAATTAAATGTAAAAATTTTCTGTTCCTAATGGCACATAAAATGCAAGTGAACTCTCATATATTGCTAGTGGATAGGTGAATTGCTATGGCATTTCTGGAAAGCAATCTGTCAACGTCACCTAAAATAAGACACACATCCCCATCCTTCTTCCCAGTAGTCCTATTCCTGGGAATCTATCACAAAGAACTTCAAAAAATGCAAAGGCTGAGAATATAATTATGTTTATCACTTTATCACAGCACTGTTTCTGTGGTATTCCAGTAAATCCATTGATAAATGATTGGAAAATAATGGTACATCTATACAATGGGAAATTATGAAACTAATAGAAAAATAGTACAAAATACACCAGTTGACTTCAAAGGTTACTCATGAGATATTAGAAAAAAAATTAGATAACAATTTTGAATAATGTAATTACTATATTTTTAAAATGCAAATAACACTAAATTAGTATGTGTATATTGATATGTTTATTCCTATATGTTTATAGACATTACAAAAATACATGCATACAACATACTCATGTGAGAGAATGAAAAAAGTCAAGGAGGGTACATTTAAGCTGCTAATGCTGGTTGTGAGTTGTAATTCAATTTGAAAAGAACAGGAGAGTTTGAATGAATTGTGATGACAGAAGAAAAAAGATGACTGTTGGAAAGACAACATGTATAGTATAACACTTTCTGTATATACTTTGATATGTGTGTATAAATCAAGAAATAGTATGTAAAGACATAATATTTATATAGATATATGTCTAAATAAAATAATCTGATAAAAATAAATTTAGATCTTAACTCTTAAAGGTAATCATGTTAGGTGACATAAGCAAATTGCATATATTATGATTTTATTTTAGCAAAACAGAAACAAGTAACAATCTATGAGAGTCAGAGTTATATTTATTTGCACTGGCAAGGATATGCTCAACGATACAAATGTGTGTTACCTCTAGACCTACACAAAGTGGGTCAGAGATGATTAGTTAGCTCTGCCATTACTCATTTTGTCACTGGATTTTTAAGTACTGAAACAATGGTTTATATGCTTTCCAACTTGAAAAACCTTATATAACTAAAACTATTCAAAAATTAAACAATTTAAACTTAAATGTTATATAATTCCACTGTAAAAAATGAGTTTATAATTAACTTGATAAAATATAGTTATTTTATTACAGGTGCAAAATCCTGAGGGGCACTATGGTATGATTCTGTGTTCAAGTTGTAGAGTCAGAGAGGCTGGTATTTAATCAAATTTTTGTTACACACTACCTGTCTCTGGTCCATACAATCTGTACAATCTTTCAAAACTACCCAATTGCTTTGTGCAGTACTTTCCTTGTGTGTAGAATGAACATAGTAATACGAAACATAAGGATAATAGATGATTAATATAAGACACATGAAACTCTCAGACTGACACACATTAAATGCCAAATATAGGTTTGTTGTTATAATTAGGAAGAAATTTGCAGTAAAAATAAGTAAAAATAAGGAAGAAGGACAACTAACAGTAGCTCAGTGCATATCATATGTGTTACAAATTTAGCAGACTCACAAATGTTCTCTACGATGTGCTCATTAACAAAGGCATTTTTGCATCTCAAATGTGTCATTAATATTATTTCACAAGAAATCTATTCAGACAGACTAAGTGTCTGACTAGTTTTACCATTATCACTCAGATTGTCTGTCTCCAGATATGGATTATCCAATTTTTGGTCTAATGATCACACACCTCAGACATTTAAAAAATCCTTGGTTCAGTGATCACACACCTGAGACAGCTTTAAAAAGTCACATTGCAGATGTTTCTGAATATACATTAGGAAGTGTCTTTTGCATGTTTGAATAAGGCAGTCTGAAAATATTTGGCCCTTAAACTCAAAAATTTGTATTATTGCTATTTATTGATTACATGTTTATAAATGGTTTATCCTTTGCTTACAGTAGGCAGATGTCAACTTCAAATTGTTCAATTATTGTTAAATCTTTTTAGTGATTTTTATAGTCATAATCTTCAAAATATAAATTATCTTCAAGTGTTGGCTGTAATAGTAACTAGGGCTTGTCAATGCAGTCAAGTGTTGGGAAAAGTAAGTATACATTTGGTTGTGCTCATCTTATCTAGACAGAGACAAACAGAGCTGATTTAACATTTAATCCCGTGTAAACCTACTTTGGTTATACAGAAGTCGTCAAGGTCATGTCCCTTGCCCTCAGCTAGCATTGACTTCAAGACTGCTCTCATTCTCTTGCCTCTTAATTCCTATTGCACTTAAGCCTCTGATATGGCATGTTACAATTTAATTATAAATAGTCTTCTCATTTTTGTAATTATATACAAAGTATTTTATCTTGTCAATTACGTAGTAAAGTCACTGAAATCAGGAACCATTCATTTACTTCCTTTGTATCTCCCAAGTTATAGAACTGTTCAGAACAAAAGCAAGTATTGGAATTGCTACTCTATGTGGCCAGATATTCCATCTTTTTTTTGTATTTAGACAAAATATACTAAATATTTAGAAAATCATTCTAAAATATTTTAATAAAATTAGGTTAACATAAAGATATTGGAAAAACTTTAAGTTCACAGTATGCCCCAGTTTCAAAAATACTAGGGCAGATTATAGAGTTATTCTTAGACTTATAATTAAATACCTAGGTACTTTGGGGATATGTTACAGTTTTCTATTAGGTTCACAGTCATTCTTTTGAAAAAATATGTTATCAAAGCAAGCCTACTCCTCTGCCATCTCTCTTCACTATTCATTATTCCATCAAGCGACACATAATTAAGTTCAAAGTGAGCAGCTAACCATTGGAAACTGGTTTTATTATGAATATCAGTGCTGGCATTATAATGTCATAGTTTACAAGTCTTGTTTAATTTATAAATTGACTTTTCAGAAGAGTTTTATTCTATAAGAAGTAATAGAAAGCACATGGAACCTGGATTCCCATGTCTAGGTTTGGCACTTCTGCTTTGCTACTTACTAACTGTACAGATTTGGGTACTCAGTCTCTTTGCTGCTACTTGTTACCTATAAAATGAGTGTAAGAAATAAATAATCCAAAGTTTCTGAAAGCATCAAATGAACTAGTTTACATTAGAAACAGTTGTACATTTTCAAATGACAAACATATCAGTTATTCTTATCATTGGTTTCTGTTCCCCCCAAATAGAGAGATGAGTAACTAAAAAAAACCAAAAGTTGGTTGGTGCTTATATCCATGTTAAGAAAAAAGTAAATGAATAACAATATACTATGAAGATTCTGACATATTAGTTATATGCAGTTTATTTTCTAAAACCAAACAAAACATATACATATATTTAAATTTGTCAAATATGTGAATTTTTTAACCTTGAAAATCATTTATTTTATTCTAGAGTTCTCAGTACTTATGGATATATACCTGTTTGAATTACTGTATAAATGCCTATTTATCTCAGTATTGATGTATAAATACCTATCTGAATTAGCATGAAAATTTACTTTAAACTTTCATTTTTTTATCGAGAAGCTGCAAATGATCTATGTACTCTGTGACACACTCTTGTTTTACAAGAGAAAGACATCTTAAGATATTAGTTAATCCAACTTCTGCCACACTTTCACTGCCACTGGGAATCCTACATGCCTATCAGCAGAGACAGCATTTGAGTGACAAGTTTCTTGTTCTTGTTCAGGAGATGAACACAGATTACTAAATTAAACATGAGACTGAAAAGTATTCACCATCAAATTTCTTATTGTTTAGAAATCAAATCTTACTACTACTATTGCTGCTATTGCTACCACTACTTTTAATACTATTAGGGTGAGCTCTTCTTGGTGAAATACATTACAATAATGATATAATTCAATGAACATTCAATCTTAGTCTTGAAAGTGAATACTGTATCGAAATAGTAGCTTACAATTTCTTATTTGCCATTTTAAAAATAATTCATATTAAATGAACTATGTTCCTATCCTTCTACTAGATCTCACTGTCTAGAATATCCTCAAGTAATATTCTCTTCCGTCTCTACATCCCAGTCTCTCTCTAATACATCATCAAAGGAGAAAACATGTTACATTTCTCTTCAAAATTACTGTTCTCTTGAGCCCATCCCTACTATACTTATTGGTAAATTATTCTGCTATCCTTTAAAACAAAATGCCTAAACAGAATTCACATGTGCACATGTACACACACACACACACACACACACACACACACACACACACACACANACACACACACACACACACACACACACACACACACACACACACACACGCAAATTGGTCAAACAAAATTGTGAGTAAAAAACACACACATATGAATAATTGATAATTTTTCTATTTGTGATTATGCAAAAATATTTCGTGATCATGACTTTCATAATAAATTTTTCCTCTTAAATAAATTCTCATTACAATTTCACATATTTGATCACATTCTTATTGCTGATGGACATTTTTAAGTTGGCTTCTAGGACACCACCCTCTCCTGGTTTGCCTCATACCCATCTGTTTTCTTCTCTTTGGTATCTGCAGCCAGTTCCTTCTCATCTTCCAGTTTAATGAATTTGACAGACCTAAAGGCTCTTATCTTTCTGCACTCAGTCTGTCATTATCTTGTACTCCCTCCCAGTCTGTGGCTTTAAATAACATGTATATGCTCCTAATATAGTATTTCCAGATCATATGTCTTTCATAAAATCTAGGCTGTATCTGTATTTGGTGACCATCAACATAAAGAGAGAAGTATGCCAATGCAAGTGAGAATTAAGTTTGTAGCATAAATCTCTGCTAATTTCTGTAAGCCCATCTCATCATTATTCCCCTTGTCCATCACTTTCCAGATCCACTTAAAAACACAATTTAGAACCTTTACAAAGTCTATGCTTTCCCATGGCATGCCGTCTGTCCTCCACAATGATTAACCTTTAGTTGGATCTTCCAAATCTGTTTCATCAGATGAGTCCTAAAAAATATTGCACTGTATTCTCTGTCTTCATCGCTATTCTGTTTCGATCATTGTATCACAACTTAGATTTATACATTTATTTTCTTATTTGATTTAGTTTCAAAAAACAAAAAGGAAGCGAATAATTTTGAGAGGGAGCATGTTATTAAAAATAATACCTGTTGAATAAAGTAACACAAAGACTGATGTCTCTAAATACTATGGTGGTAATGGATTCAAAGTGTCACTTTCATGACAAACTTTCAGGTTTTATATTTCGGGGTGCTGAGATGTTAAGGAAAAGTAACAAAGTGAAGAATGCAATCAAATATAAACTCTTCATGAATTTTTATTGCACCTGAAGATGAGAAGTTAGAGCAGATAATTTTAGCAAGTTATCTGCAAAGGGTATGGTGATGACAAGATACTTTGTCTTGTTTGAATTGTTTTAAGATAACATAGACTGACATCTTATTATTGGGATCTTGATTTATTCTCTTTTAGGTAGACTTGTACATAGTGAGATACAGGAGGGGAGCCCACAGTAGTAACTGTATAAAAATCAATATTTAATTACACTACACAGGTATATTTTAATATTTTAAGTAATAGCATGATTATAAAATCTGTTAGTTGGAATATCATATTACACATACATCAATTTTCCAAAAAAAAAAAAAAAAACTGCACCTAGAAGCCTTATTTAAGTCTTTAATTTATAATAGAGCTTAAGAAAAGACTTCTCAGGAACATTATTCAAACTACCTAGTTTTAACACAAATCTGGAGAAATTAAAGTATAATCTCTGTTTATCTTTGAAAGGTATCTGATGGGGAATTTCTGATTTCATATCCTAGAATACATGACCTTTGTATTTCATTTTTTATGTATACTAGATGCTGTATATTTTTATCTATCTTTTTGGTCGATGAAGAGGTGGCAAAAAAAAAATTATTCTTGAGTCTTTCTTCGCTGAAGGAACAAAAGAGAACAAAAGGATTTAAGAAATAATTCTATATTTTCTTTAAATACACAAAAACATATGCCTATGATTGTTATGTTGCCAGGAACTTCTCAGACAGATATTTTTTCTCTAGAGGATAGACAGGTTGGTTATAGGTCAGCTCATTAGGAGATACAAGGGAAAATCTGATTTCTTTATGAGTTTTGATTTTAGCTTCTAGTGAGACTTAAAATGAAAAAAACAGTATTATTCTAAGATTGATATTCTTTCTCTAGCTGGCTACTACTTGTCTTTGTTTCCCTTTTCTCTGTTTTGTTTTCCAAAAGTCAGTAAGAAAATTTCATTCTCTTAATAGTCAAATAAGAAAAATGCTGAAATACATCAACTAAAATCAAGTTGATTAAGAAAATGAGTAATTTATGTAACAATGATGACTATTATGATATAATTATATTATAAATAAATCAGGAATATTTAGTTGACCAATAGCCTCTATGTTGAATACATTTGTGTTTAATTACCTATACTCCTTTTATGACCTTTTGCTTTATCTGTGTTGCAAAAATCTTGGAATGACTTCCATACAGTCTTATTCTGGACACCCAAAATAAAATATTATTATCTTTATTCACAGATATAATATTTAGACATTTTAGTTCTTTTATAAAAAGTTGCTGAATTTGAGAGATAAGAAAACCTTTCAAACTGTATTTATTTAAAGATCTTTGTCCCTTTGAATGTTTTGGTAGAAATGCAACCAAGAATTCTTACAATTAGAATAGATGTGTGAACTGCTTTGCTCACAACATGTTAACAATCTTTTATTTTCATGCATAAGATATCTCAGGGAGGTTAAAAATAAAAGTATGTTTTAACTCTCAAAGTTTAAATATAATCATCAAATCCTCACTCTGTATTTGTATAATAGTTTTTATTGCAACTTTTTTCTTTACTCTTGTATTTTTCCAATTTTCTTGACCACCTTCTAACAGATAGCAGATTCTGAGCTTGTCCTAGGGAGACATTTTTATTGACAGGAAGTATGTCTTACAGTGTTGAAAAGAATATGTGAGAAAAATACAAAAAGTGTTTCTAGATTAGACAGAATGCTTTGAGGAGAGAAAGATTGCCTCTCACAGTTTAAAAGAAATTCTTCTGGGTCAGGGTGCTGAGAGGAAAAAGCAAACAAACAAGATGTCTCTAGGTCAACAAAGGAGAAGGCATCAGTATTCTGACTCTACATATTACTGCCTGAAAATAACTACAGTTGCAGAGTAGATGGGCTGCTTAGTGAACGGCACAATACAGAAAGAACCACAGAGCTTCTAGGCATGAATGGAGTATGTGGACTTGGGCATTGGTCAATGTTTCACATAAGCTCTATGTGTGAATGGATAACCAAGAACTGAATCTAACACCTACCCATCATTCACAGTCCATATGGTCTAAAGCCTTGTAAAATCATAAAACTCAAACCCAATTTTGAAAAAGAGACAAGAACATAGAAAGAATTGCTATCATAATGCTCCAATCCATGAATGTGCTATTTATTCAAAGTATCTAAATTTTATCTTAATAATTTTCCCTGTGTAGCAGAAATAAGCACTTTTTAAAGATTTATTCCAAAATATATGATAGTTTACTTATATATTTTTTAAGTTTTAATTTTTATATTTTAACTTTGTATCCAGCAACCTTACTAAATTCACCTATTCTTATAGTGAGATTGTAGATCATTTTGGACTTTGATGAGCTCATGAACATTGTGAAAATTAATATTTTGTTTAGTTTTAATATTTATATATAGCTCAGGGGGCAATGAAGATACAGAAACTGTACCACTTCTTTGAACAAAGAACACTTAATATATTTTAATTACATATAAAGTTGTTATACAAAGGTAACTGAAAAGATAAGAAAACTAAGGCATCATAAAGTTCTAGTATGTCTAAGTGCATCAGCTGATTCTAGTATCTCTAAGTACAAAGAAGTGCTCTTTGGGGTTGGAATCTAGATATCTGAAAAGCAGAACTTGCTGCATTTGCTGTTGATGCTGCATTAGACAATTAACCTGGGACTTAAAGCCGTAAATTAATTGCATACTGGAATCAGTAATAAACTGTTGCTTCTGCAATTAAGAATCATTTAAAGCCTAATACTTAGAGAAAAAGAAATAAGTCAGGAAACTTACAGAAAGCAACTGAATCTAAGTTCCTGTTTCATCCTCCAGGTTTACATTATCTTTTTCTTTTTTTTTAAATTGTACTTTAAGTTCTGGGGTACATGTGCAGATCTTGCAGAATTGTTGCATAGGTACACACATGTCATGGAGGTTTGCTGTCTCCATCCCTCTGTCACCTACATCAAGTTATTTCTCTCAATGTTAGCCCTCCCCAAACTTCCCAACTTCCACTGTCCCTCGCCTAGTCCCCACCCCCCAACAGACCCCAGTGTATGATGTTCCCCTGTGTCCATGTGTTCTCATTGTTCAACACCCGCCTTTGAGTGAGAACATGTGATGTTTGGTTTTTTGTTCTTCTGTCAGTTTGCTGAGAATGATGGTTTCCAGGTTCATCCAATTCCCTACAAAAGACATGAACTAATCCTTTTTAATGGCTGCATAGTATTCCATGGTGTATATGTGCCAGATTTTCTTTGTCTAGTCTATCATTGATGGGCATTTGGGTTGGTTCCAGATATTTGCTATTGTAAACAATGTCATAGTGAACATACGTGTGCATGTGTCTTTATAATAGAATGATTTATACTCCTTTGGGTATATATCCAGTAATGGGATTGCTGGGTCAAATGGTATTCCTATTTCTAGATCACCGAGGAATCGCTACACTGTCTTTCACAATGGTTGAATTAATTTGCACTTCCACCAACAGTGTAAAAGTGTTCCTATTTCTCCACATCCTCTCCAGCAACTGTCTCCAGATTTTTCAGTGATCGCCATTCTAACTGGCATGAGATGGTATCTCAATGTAGTTTTGATTTGCATTTCTGTAATGACCAGTGATGATGAGCATTTTTTTCATATGTTTGTTGGCCTCATAAATATCTTCTTTTGAAAACTGTTCATACTCTTAGCCCATTTTTGAATGGTTTGTTTTGTTTGCTTTTTTCTTATAAATCTGCTTTAGTTCTTTGTAGATTCTGGATATTAGCCCGTTGTCAGACAGGTAGTTTGCAAAATTTTTTTTCCCCATTCTGTTGGTCGCTGGTTCACTCTAATTATTGTTTCTTTTGCGGTGCAGAAACTCTTTAGTTAGATCTCATTTGTCTATTTTGGCTTTTGTTGCCATTGCTTTTGGTATTTTAGTCATGAATTACTTGCCTATGCCTATGTCCTGAATGATACTGCCTATGTTTTCTTCTAGGGCTTTTATGGTGTTAGTTCTTATGTTTAATTCTTTAATCCATCTGGAGTTAATTTTTGTATAAAGTGTCAGGAAGGGGTCCAGTTTCTCCTTTCTGCACATGACTAGCCAGTTTTCCCAATACCATTTATTAAACAGGGAATCCTTTCCCCATTGCTTTTCTCAGGTTTCTCAAAGATCAGATGGTGGTAGATGTGTGGCATTACTTCCGAGGCCTCTGTTCTGTATTGTCTTTATAGGTCCTCTTACTGGAATAACCCATAGGAAGCTGGCTGGCAATTAGAAATGTAGTTTTCCTACTCCCAAACCCTGAATCACAAAATGAAGTATAAATAAAGGTTTGGTAGTCAAAGAAAAAAAAAAAAAAGCTTAATAACTGGCAGATTTAAATATCTGTCTTTCTTATCCTGTTGCACCAATTTCAAACTCCAGCACAAGGTTGAATACAAAAGATCATTGCCAATTCATTCCTGAATTGAGTGGCATATTTTTCAATATTTCACAATTTTTTGGCAGTTGAAGAACATTTTATTGGATGATTGTGCCTTCATATGTGGATAGCCATAATATATTAAGAGCTGCTTACTACAAATCAATAGCAAAAACTCAATTTGTACATTTTTTATACTTGAAAAAAATTTTTAAACAGTGCAACTTTTCCTTTTTTTTTTTTTTTTTTTTTGTCTTGATGGTCTCTTCAGGAGTTTATCAATTGTGTTACTTCCATTCTAAGAACCAACTGTGATTTTTATGGATTGTATTTTATATTTGAAGTCTATTATTTAATTCTTGCCTCTATTATTATCATTTATTTGTTTTTGAGTTTAATTTTTCATCATTGTGATTTTTGAGATATACACTTACTTTTTCAACCATTCTAATATTCTAACCTGTTTTTAAAGCTACAGATTTTCCTCTAATCATTCCCTTAGTAGCATCCCATGAATTTTGATATATCATATGTTGACTTTCACTTAATCCAAACGATTTTCCAGTTTCCATTGTAATTACTTATTTAATAAATTTTTAGCAACATTAAACATTTTTTAATGTTTCTAGTAAGATTTTATTATCTATTTTTTTACCTTAGTTCCTCTCAATGAATACTTTGGAGCTGATTTGATGCTGGGTTTTATTCCTTGTGAGAGTCATTCTATATCACTTTTATTAAAATTGTGTAGTTCTTCAGAGTCACAGCTGAAAACCTGAGGTCTATCCCTAGTTAATTCTGCTTTTATACGTTCTGAGCTACAACTTCTGTGCCTTCAGCCCACGAAACTGTAGTATGCTCTGCTCAGCTTCTTCTCAGCTTTCAAAGTGACAACTGACTCAATGAAACAGAACGAATTATCAAATTCTTTTTTTTTTCTGTCTGAGACCTTGGTATGCAAATCTTCTCTACCATCTAAGAAGTTGTTCTTGTTGTTGTCATTGCTTTTTTTTTTATTGCTGTTAATCATTTACAAATTTTTAGTTGTTTTCAGAAATAAGTCTGATTCAAAGCAAACTACTACACTGTTGTCAAAATAATAATCAGTAGATATTAATTTTTAAACACTGTTCTCCATTTTATGTATTTGTACTCCATTACATTAGAATAAAAAATTGGATTAATTCTGTTCAATAAACTTGGGATTCACCTTAACATTCAGTGCTTTGCTTTTCAAAATTGTTATTAGTAGTCGTGTACTATTTGCTGCATTTCACTCATTTAAACGAGATTACAGGAGAAACATACTGCATTACCTGTAATAAATAATAATGTGATATCTTTCATCATCAGCTTACATATGACAAAATTAACTTTCTTAGGGAGAAATCTGTATAATGCTATTCATAAATAACATAAAATTTTAGCATATGAGAAGGTCAGAACTTCTCATGTTATTATTTTAACTTTTCATACTATATTGCCATGTATATGCTGTTTACTTCTCTTATTTTTTAGGGTTAAAGAAACAAAAGAGCCAATATGGTATGAACTGTGTAATAGGAAAGAGATTTTTGTTTTTGGGCATATGTGATGGAAAACTTTCTAAA
Source organism: Cebus imitator (assembly GCF_001604975.1). Lineage (NCBI taxonomy): Eukaryota > Metazoa > Chordata > Mammalia > Primates > Cebidae > Cebus > Cebus imitator. The sequence goes on from NW_016107344.1 coordinate 5,754,812, forward strand.
TAGTCACCAAAACTACAGAAAATCAAATAAGTTGTAGCAGGAGTATTAATCTGAAAATCTCCAAACAGATTTAATCTTAGCCAGAAAAAAATGACATGCCTTGCCATACAATCTTACTAAGACATACATTTGAAGCCTCTCAGGCTCATTTTCACAAAGCATATTAGAACTTCCCTAAACAAAGTTCAGGGATTATTTTCACATGCCATTTCAAAGGTTAAAATTTAATTGACTATCTGTAAAATAAACTCTATTGATTTATGGTGTTATTATTATCCTTAAAAATAAGACATACATTATATACCCATCATAAAACACAGCTAGATATGCTAACTACTTTAGGAAATAAGGAAGCAAATAAATTTATATAATGTGTATTGAGAACCTATTATACAAATTTTAAATTTTAGCATAATTAGCTTCATGGTTCCCTGATTTTATTCTCCTAGAATTCAGGCTAGTTATTATATACATTGAGTATTTTTTGCCCACACCAAGTATAATCCCTGGCTTATTCCTGTAAAGGAAATGTTTATAATAAAAAAAGGAAGGAAGAAGATCACATCACTGGCTATTTTTTTCTACCAGTGTTTATTTCATCCCCCTTTAATATTTATTTTAAAAATTACAAGCCAGCTAATAGCTAGAAAACTTCTGATAATATCCTGCTGTTTATAAATCCAAATATATACAATGCATACGTGTTCTATGAATGTACAGTATATCTGCTGCTTATTGCAAGAAAGCAAAATTTTGTACCTGATCTGGAAGAGATTACAATCTGCCAGATACGAGAAGATTTAAACAAGTGAATATACACACAACTGTAGATAATGTAAACATTGGTCAAAATGCCTTAGTTTGTATCAGTCTAGTTTAATGTAGCTAAGAATGTAAGTCGTTTGAAAATGGCCAAAATTTTTCTTGCTTTAATTCTTACAAAGTGAGACTCAAAATCATATTGCAAATGCACTTATCAAATACAGTATTCTTTTTTTTCCTCTTCTTTAAATTATACTTTAAGTTCTGGAGTACATGTACAGAACAAGCAGGTTTGTTACATAGGTATACACATGCAATGGTGGTTTGCTGCATTCATCTCCCCATCATCTACATCAGGTATTTCTCCTAATGGTATCCCACCCCTCTCTCCCCACTCCTTGCTGTCCCTCCCCCAGACCTCCACCCTCCAAAAGTGGGGTGGTTACATAAATGTCTTCTTTTGAGAAGTGTCTGTTCATATCCTTGGCCCACTTTTGGATCGGGTTGGTTGTTTTCTTCTTGTAAATTTGTTTAAGTTCTTTGTAGATTCTGGATATCAGTCCTTCGTCAGATGGGTAGACTGCAAAAATTTTTTCCCATTCTGTTGGTTGCCGATTCACTCTAATGATATTTTCTTTTGCTGTGCTGAAGCTCTTTAGTTTAATTATATCCCATTTGTTTATTTTGGCTTTTGTTGCCATTGCTTTTGGTGTTTTAGTCATGAAGTCCTTGGCCATGCCTATGTCCTGAATGGTATTGCATAGGTCTTTTTCTGGGATTTTTATGGTGTTAGGTCTTATGTTTAAATCTTTAATCCATCTGGAGTTAATTTTGGTATAAGGTATAAGGAAGGGATCCAGTTTCAATCAATCAGAAAATTATTTGCAATTTCTTTCTAATCTTATTATAAGTTTTATCTCCTACTACCGTATATTTTATGCTTCTCTAAAACTTGAACTTGTATGTGTGTGTGTCTACTAATAGAAAGAGAGTAGAAGAAACATATTTGTGTTCAATGGACTAAACAATGTGCACCTGTGAATGTTTATAAGACATACATTTGAAATTATTACAATTAAATTGTATTTATTTTTGGCACAAACAACTTAGATATATTTTGACAGCATCACATTTTTTTATCAGTCAAACCACCAAGAAACAGGAGAATATTTTCTTCTATTAGAAATGGTTGATGCTAAAATTTCCACATATTGTAATTACCATGGGCATAACACACTAAAAAGAAGTGTGCTATGTTTAGCCAATGAATGCTTAATAAGCACTAAGTCTATACTAGTCACTGTTTTCAGTCCTCATGGGACCAACATAGCCTCCTTCTGTACAGTGCTCTGTTCAATTGTTAGGCTCTAACTGCAAATGGCTATTAAGGACTTGAAACATGGTTTGTATGATCAAGGTGCATGTTTTTTTGAAACACGAGACAAGTGGAGAGTCATAAGAGATGAGGTAGGCCACACCATTCAGGGACTTGTAAGCTCTACTAGAATTATTGACTTTTATAGTAGGCAAAAGAGTGTTTTAGGCAGAGAGATGGCAGACATTATCTGAATAATACACTACAAAAATATAAAATTCATAACATAATTGTGTAAATCACAGAAATAGCAAATTCTGTGTTGAGCATGGTCCAAACATGGTGCAAACACGTTCTCTTGTGTCCATAGCTTCCAGACACAAGAGAATGCTTTTTTGTACAATACAAAGTTCCCATTTGACCTTAATCAGTACAAGGTTCTTCCTCTTTTGCTGCACCAATATTGTCCACACATAGCAGTGATGTATTTTTTAACTTACATAACTACTTATTCTTCTTATTGTAGGACACTGGGAGAGAGAAATGCTTCAGAAAGTTGGAAATTCTAAATTTCTTGAGAAAAGAAGCAGTGTTTTTTAATTTTTCTATTTCCCATTAGCAGTCACTGACAAAATGACTCCTCTAAAACTGTTTAATTCCAAGTCACTAATGACTTTCTAGTTAAATCCAAAAGACACATTCGTTTCCGTATTTTACTTGATCTCCTGGCATCATTTAGGAAGTAACAGCCCCAGTGTTCCTCTTAAAAAGCATGTTTTTGGTTTCTGAGATAAAACCCCATCAGAATTTTTACCAAAATGCTTTGACTGCTTACTCTCTGTCTCCATCATGGAGTGCTCCTCCCCTTCTCCTGTCTTCAAAACTAAAATTCCTTGGTGCCTTGCATTGCACTTCTTATTCTCCTTAGTCTACACAATTTCCCTGGGACACTGCATCTCATAGCATCAGCTGATACTTCTGTACCAAACACTTACAAACTAAAATATCACACACACTTGGTATTCCCTAAAATATGAATCACCCCTAAAAAGATACACTTTCATTCTCCTCAGTTTTATCTATGTGAATAGCACCAACAAATAGCCAATTGTTTAAGCTAAAAACTTAAGGGCAGTTCCTGAGCCCTGACAATCTTCCTAATTACTAATTAGGTCTGAATTATATGTTCGACTTGTCATACATCAGAGTAGTTGTTCTATTTCTAGAAAATATACACCACAGACCTCAACGCCAGGTGTCCAAGAAACTAAGTATTTTTCAAGGTGATTTAAATTTTAGCTTGAGTTACTTTAGACAGCATGGGGAAATATTTCACTGATTTTGCCTTCCTCCTTTCACTGAAGTTTAGACTATTTTGTGGGGAAGGGTTGACTTCTGTACTACCATAAGATTTGCAGGTTACATCAGTCCTTCATGGAAGTAGCTGAGGCGGTCAACATAATGCTGGGTACCGGTCATCGTGTGTGTAGTTTGTGGTAATTCTTGGTTTCATATTATGCCAGACTTGAGAAAAGAAACTCTGTAATGACAGAATAGACCCATCTCCACATATATATTTATATATTTTACATCTGTGAATATAACTATATATTTTATATGTCTAATATTAATTTATATTTATATTCATACACTTATTTTTTCTCAAGGCTCTTGAAATCTCCCAGATAATTCTGGTAGTCTAAGAGAAGCCCGTCTGATTCACTTTTCTCTTCTCCCTCATACTCAGAGTAGTAGCTACTTTCTGATAATGGGGCAGGTGGTATCACCTTAATACAAATGTTTATGCAAATGGCCCTGTAGTCATGTGATTGGAATCATCTTTCTTTAACCCATGCCACAAAAACACTAAACCTCCCTACAGGCTTAGACTTTTAAAATGAAAAACCAAAGAGATATTAAGGATATTTTTGTTTTATTTCTTTTCCATAATCTTTTCTCAAATGCAAGGAAATCTGAGGATGATTGAATAGAAAGACTGAAAAAATTAAGACACGTATGTGTGTGTATACACATATATGTATGTGTGTATATATGTGGGTGTACATTTATATATATGCAAACTTAGACAAGCATTTCAAAATAGTATCTCATCATGCCATATATTATAATTTTCCATACGTTTTCTGGATTTTCTACTAACTCAAAATCTATGAATGAAGAAACCACACATCTCCCTTGCTTTTAAATTACTAATGGTGTTGATGTCAGGGATATTGGAGATAAATATATATTTGTCTAATATAAATGGATAACTGTTGTAGGAAAACGTTCTCTATCTTCCTCATATGCAGATACATTCCTTATGAGTTTTTGTGACAAAATTGCTTATTCCTGAGTCCAGATAAAAGGTAGAATTCAGAATAAAGATAAAGAAGGTCATGACTCTGATACCAAAATCTTCACAAAAATGATCAAATACCTTAAGGTTACAGTTAAAATAAAGCCTTATTCAGAGATCACATTTAGATCTCAATGAGGATTTTTAGGAAATTAACAATCAAAAGAAAAGTAGGCAGCTAGCTTAATATCATTCTGAAGCCCTTGGCTTGTTTTATTGGAGATCTAATCTTTTGGATGTGCTACTGGGCATAAACCAAAGCCAAACGTATTTAACTAGCAAAGCTCTAAAGTTATTTCAGAACTGCTCAATGGAATGTGTTATTGCAGTTACAAAATGATGTTTTAAATCTGCCAAAATGAGTGAATTTTTCTTAGAAACCATAAATGTGTTTAGAATAATAGAGGACAATATTTATTTGAAAAAGAAAATTACGTTGCTAGAGCTATTTAATTAGAACATCAGCTCTCAGTTCACATGGATCAGTTAGTTCACAATTATAGCACACCAGAAAGTTAAACTAATTAATTCCTATTTTTAGTTGGATATATCCTGAGTTACTTCAACTGAATTTACTGATTTCTCATTTTAAATACTAAATATATACTTTTAAAACTGATACAGTGTTTCCAGTCATGCGTGATGAGTTTTCCCTTCGTTTACTTAATAAGTAGTTATTCAGTACCTAGTGTGTTCCATGAACACTATCGAATATGGTGTTGAACTAAATTAAAAGCATGACTATGTTCACTTCCAACATCTATATTGTTATTCAGCCCATCTCTCAAGTGACTTTTCTGTGCTGAAGACTTAAGACAGCTAATTAAAATAAGTTGATACTAGTTGAGACAGTTTTTGTCTCTCTTTGGCTTGCTCCCTCATTACAGTAAACCTCACCTTTTAATACATGGATTATGATACTGCAACTCAAAGGCAATAGGCTGGCGCAGTGGCTCATGCCTGTAATCCCAGCACTTTGGGAGGCCGAGGTGGGCAGATCGTGAGGTCAAGAGATAGAGACCATCCTGGCCAACATGGTGAAACCTCATCTCCACTAAAAATACAAAATCAGCCTGGTATGGTGGCATGCGCCTGTGGTCCCAGCTACTCGGGGGTACCCTCCTGGGTTCAAGAATTGCTTGAACCCAGGAGGCAGAGGTTGCAGTGAGCTGAGATTGCGCCACTGCACTCCAGCCTGGTGACAGAGCAAGACTCCGATCAAAAAAAACAACAAAAAAAAAAAAAAAAAAAAGACAATAAAAGCAACTTATTTATTTGTTTTTAAAAATCATGATTGGAACACAGTCACACCTCCTTCTTCATGTACTGCCTGTGGCAGCTTCATGTATTGTCTGTGTTACAATTGTAGAGTTGAATAGTTATGACAGAGACGATATGGCCTATGAGCCTAAAATATTCACTAACTGGTTCTTTACAAAGTTTGCCAAACCCTGCTCTACAAAAATAATTAATTTAAAAAAATGCAAATCCATATGTTCCCATGTAACAATTTTTCTTACTGTAAGAAGACCAAGAAATGTATACTGTCACACATTTTTTAAAATAGGACAGGGAAAGACTGCAGGCTTGAAAGGAAGACAGAATGGAAAGAGGGGTACCGCCAAGAGGCAAATTCAGAAGGAAGAATCTTCAAGACAAAATAGCGGTGCAAATACAGGCAAGAGATGGACAGGAGAAGCAAGCAGCAGGACAATTTTATTCCTAGAGATTGGGAAGGAACTGTTATATAAAAATACATTGAAACTTGGTCTGTGTCTTTTTCTGTGGCCATTTTGTAAAGGTGAAATATACTCTCACGCACACCTGAAATGTGATTGAACGCAGAGACTGATGATGCCACATGTGAAAATGTTTGTTACTCACATAATGAGGATTCAAGGTAAAAGCAGGGCAGTCTCTGAAACTTGTCCAAACTTTGCTTCAGGAGAGAAGGGAAAGGAGACTGGCCTGGGTTTTATGATTTTGGTATGGGGCTTGGGAAAGGCATGGTTTCAACTTCCCTCCACCAGCGCCAAAGAACAGTGCACTGGGGATTCTAACCAGCTTGCCATGAAGTGGGGTAGCAGGGAAGGAGTTGCGGTGGGGCTTCAAACTTGTCAGCAGTCAAACATCAAAAGCAGAGTCATTTAATACTTCAGTGTTTTTAGGGAAATCTTACTAGAATATAAATATGAAGATTTAGACTTCAGTTTTGTTTAAACAATTGATATTTGGTCAAAGCTTTTGGCCTCAAGTTCATACATGAATAAAATGGTCACAATAATTCTAGATTTCCCTACCTCATAAAAGAATTGTGATGTTCAAAAGAAATATTTGTGAAAGAACACTGACAAGTAAAAAGTACAGAGAATAAAAGTGTGCTGTTATATGTTAGTGTTTTATACTGTGTGAAGGAAGGCTGCTTGTTTTTAATATTCCTGTGCACAAAACAGATTCTGGTTATTTGTGGAGTTGTTTTTGTCTTTCTGGAGACAGGGTCGTGCTCTGCCAGCCAGAATGGAGCAGAGTGGTGCAATCACAGCTCACTGCAGCCTCAACTTCCTGGGCTAAAGTGATCTGCCACCTCAGCCTCTGAGTAGCTGGGACCACAGGTGTGTGACACCATGCCTGACTAATTTTTGCATTTTTTTGTAGAGATCAGGTCTCACCATGTTGCCCAGGCTGCTCTCAAACTCTTGGGCTCAAGTGATATGCCCACCTTGGCCTCTCAAAGTGCTGGGATTACAGGCATGAATCACTGCACCTGGCCAATTTTGGTTATTTGAATGAACTTCTGTAGATAGATCTAAATATCTTTTAAAGTAATTGCAAGCTGCTTTTTAATTTTAGTAGCTTTTTTCTCTCAAAAAATGTTATTTTGAAATTACTAGTGTATTCACATGGCTGAAAAGAAAGGTTACTGTCATAGCCTTCAGGTTACATTTTGACATTGTTATATCATCAATTACAAGATAAAAATCTTAACAATAAAAGAAGTAAATAAAAGCACTGTATCAGTTACACATCTAAAATAGACACTGAAAAATTCTTCACACAAATGCGCTGCTATTTGTAGGTAGAAACATGATAAATATCTTCTAATTGAAACATTTTATAACCATTTCTTCACTTTAGTATATAGCTGAAAACATGTTATCCAACAGCACCCCACTTGGCATTTACAAGCTGAGAAAGAACATGCCTTGCTTATTGCTGCTGGTTATAAAAATGATAATAAGAGCGACTAGAAACTCTGAAAAAAATGTGTTAACCTCCAGGCTCACAAAAATGAAGCTTAAAATATTCTCAACAGTAAATCACTACAGAGAATTTACTGGCATATGTTAAAAAATAAACAATAGCAGCAACATAAAACTACACACCTGGATGTAAGAGCAAGATATGCTAAATTTGAAACACTTAAATAATCTGCAGAGGTCTTCTAGTCTATTTCTTGATAGAAATAGACTCTATTTCAACTAATTTTAATTTTACATTCCCATATCATTGGCTAATAGCAATGCCATTTCCAGGGACATATTTTATATTTAATGTTACTTTTTAATTACAGCAGCAGAAGCAAACATGACAATGGTATGAATAGATTAATTACACATTTTAATTCCCAATAAAATTAGCACTGCCAGACTATATCATCTCATAATAAAAATATTTTAAATACTGTGTCTACTAAATTATCTACTTAAACTCACGTATTAATTATATTCTTCTTTATCAATTATAAATTATATTTGATTTTGTATTCTTGATAATTGTGCCTTCACTATAGATATCAACCTTCTTTGTGAATTAATGTCATAATTCCTCAAAAATTGGAAAATACATATTTTTAAAAATGTTATTCAAAGAAAACTAAAGATCAGCATTATTTTTCAAAGTTTGTATATTTTTTAGCTTTACCATCATTCTTATTATTCTACATATCCTAATGTAGTATAAGTTGCAAAAGTACGATGGGAAATATGTTCTAATATGCAAGGTTCTTTTACTCAGTATCAATAATTGTGAATAATTTTATTATTTACCAGTTTATCAGAAAAGTGAAATTAATTCATACCAATTTCCTCTGGTCATGTTGGAGACAGAACAAAAGGCATGAATTTATCTCAAGTCTCTGGAAAAAGAAAGAAATTCATCCTAATGTTAACACTAATACCTTAATGCTGTGGTTAACATATTGAAATAAATAAATGAAATGTCACTGGCTGTGGTATTATGCATTTATTCCAGATACAGAAATGCAATATTTATTTTTCTCTGTCCCCGTTTACTCTGCAATATAGATGCTTGTATTTGTGTGATGAAAGTTGTTTCTGTTTTCTCCCATAAAGAGGTAGCATATTCCTAAAACAAGGTAAGATTGTACAGTGATTCTGTCTTAATACTTTACAGACACACATAGTATCTGTTCAGGTTACAACGTTCATCTCCATGCTTGTGTAAATTCATGAATAAACCAATATATGGTTAAAAAAGAAAAAGAAAAAAAAAACTATCCCAGGGAGAGCACTACATGACTAGAATGTATTAGAAAGGAGGCGGAGTTCTAGAGCATTTCCATTATAATCTGTGCAACATGAATATTCATTACATCATATACTTTACAAGCCATTGACTTTATAACTGTTGCAGCAATAATGAGGTTATATAGGACTACTGCCACAATGGATGTTAAAAGATTTGGTGATGGAAACTTTCACCTGTCATTATGTATCTCAATTTAAATTACAGTAAGGATACTGGCAATCTACAGATGATCTTTAGAACATAGTACTGTCACAGTAATTTAAACTTGGCTATATGTATTGCTCATCTAATAAGGTTCTGTTTGTTCACAAGCGATTTCAAAGTAAGCTATGCATTTTATTATTTCTTATTTTGCAAATTATAATCCACTTATGTAGTCTGGCTAAATTGGACACCCTGAGTGCAAAAGTAACTTAGATGAATATAATTACTTTTCATAACATTTACAGTTTTGTGGGAAATATAAGTGAGGGAAAACATTAATTTAGTGCACTAAATTCTAGGTTGTGAGAATTAAATGATTGACTGAAAGCTGTGAATACAGAAAATAGGGTGTTATAGAGTTACTAAATACAACACACTGCCGCTTGTCCTTGGTGTCCTTGGCAGGCTGTTAATTGATCACAGCATTATGCTGAGATCCCAGGCATGACCTTGTGACCTTCAGCACAACAATCTATATAGTTTCTGCCCATCAAAAAACATTTGCTGGCAATTCAGTTAGGCTGCTTACACTCTGGCTAAATATTTTTACCCCAAATTCAGAGTCTTTTAAAAAAAAATATATATATACATGTATATATATATTTTTTTTCTTTCTTTTTTATATTTATTTGTTTTTTCAGGACAGGGTTTCGCTCTGTTGCCCCAGCTGGAGTACAGTGGTGCAATCTCAGCTTACTGCAAACACCACCTACAGGATTTAAGGGATTCTCTCACCTCAGTCTCCTGAGTAGCTGTGATTACAGGCACTCACCAACACAGCTGGTTCATTTTTGTGTTTTCTGGTAGAGATGGGGTTTCACAGTATTGCCCAGGCTGGTCTCAAATTCCTGACCTCAAGTGATCTGCCTGCCTCGGCCTCCCAAAGTTCTGGGATTACAGGCATGAGTCACTACACCTGGCCAAAAATAATATTTTTAAAAACAAAAAAATTTCAAGTTTTCCCTTTGCCTTTCTTGTATGTTTTTGCCTATCTGCAATTTGACCCCAACTTGAAACCATACTGTGTTTGATGACCAGATGTTACTCCTCCATCAACATTATTTAATCTTCTTAAATTCATTTTTCATCATGTATAAAATGGGGATAAGAATAGTACCCACACTATACAGTTTTTGTGAAGAATAATGAAATAAAATCTGGCTCATATAAGTGCATTCTATCAGAGGCATGTTTAAAAATATACAAATATCTTTAGCTTAAAATATGTATGGTTGGACAGATACAGAAATAATTATAGGTATATGCATATAAATGTGTTAGTACATACATACAATTTTACCTAGTTCTGTTTCCTAGGAGGCGAAGAAGTGATGATACTGTAAGACTATTAAACACACTCAGTTCCTAGACTTGGTTTCTAAAGATAAGTTTCAACTAAAAAGAATAAGGGTGATTAGAGAAATGGTTGATTCAGGGCACTGGGGAAAAAAATACAAAATAAGAGTGGGATATCTTGTCATGTCAGAAAGTCAGAAAGGAATGGCCAAATCTAGAGCAATTCCAGCAATAAAGAACACAGCACTGGATTGTAACTCATCATCATAAGTTTAGTGAACATGAGTCCATATTCATATAGTAAGTAGTGGAATGAAAGATATCTTTCTTTCAAAGGGATATCAAATAATTTACATAGATATTCCCCTTTCCCACCACCATGAAGTGAAACAATGTTCTCCATTCTATATTGTGGGTGAGCTAGATTCGGTGAATCACTCACAAAGAACAGAATACAGTATGTGAAAAATAGCAAATTCACAGTAGAGAAATCTGCCTAAACCTACTTAAACCAAAAGATCAAAGTTAACTTCACCATATATCCACCCTGCCATAGTTTGGGCGTTTGTCTCCCCAAACCTCATGCTATCTGATTTCAATGTAAAAGGTGGAGGCCTAATGGGAGGTGTTTGGGTTAGTGGAATGTATCCCTCATAAATAAATGCCCTGCCTGGTGGGCATGGGGTGACTGACTTATTCTGTTAGTTCCTGGGATAGTTCGTTGTCAAAAAGCCTGGTACCTCTTCACTCTCTCTCTTCTTTCCTTTTTCAACATGTGATCTCTGCACATGCTGGCTCTCCTTACCCACCATTAGTGGAAGCAGCTTGAGGCCCTCACCAAAAGCAGATGCCTGAACCATGCTTCCTGTAGAGCCTGCAGAACTATGGTCTAAATAAACCTCTTTTCTTTATAAATCGCCCAGCCTCAGGCATTCCTTTACAACAATACAAATGGAATGAGACACATAGCAATATGATGTGAAGAGGAGCACTTAACCACTGTGATAGTCAACCTGAAACCCGTAACGACAGCCTACTGGGCAATAAAATAATCTAAAATGAAGCTTAGAGATCTACAAAATCTGCCCACTATACCTCAAACCTATACATTTCACAGGAAAAAAAGTAATGACCGAGTAACTGACAGATTATCATTGGAGGTTAAAAACCTAATAGCTCAATGCAATGTGATACTCTGGATTGAATTATGAAACAGAAAAAATATATTAATGAGAAAAGAGGACAAAAATAAGAGCAACGTATCAAAAGTTGGTTTCCTAGTTTTAAAATATTTACCATAGTAATGTAAGTTGTTAATGGGGAAAACTGGGCTAATGGTGTATGAAACCTTTGATGCTATTTTTGTAAATTAACTATAATACAAAAATTATTTTAACATAAATTTTTTGTTAGACATAAGACATATAAGCCAGAGAAAAATAAATACAAATTTTCTAATTCTATTTACATAAAATTTTAGAAAATGCAAACTAAGCTGCAGTGATAAAAAGTAGATCATGGTTATCCCGGGTCAGAGGTGGAGGGAGAAATGGACTGCAAAGGGGCACAAGAAATCTTTCCTGAGTTTGGAGTTGAACTCTCATTGTGAAGGGAGTTGATGATGTATAAAACTTTCCTGACCCACTGCATTTACACTTTAAGTGAATGGAGAATACTGTATATAAATAATACCTTAGCACATTTTATTTAAAAATTTAAAAGCAAATATTTCTAATTGCTTCATAGTAGCAAATATTTAATAAGAAATCACTTTAAAGAAAACTTTTTTCACAGATGATACATGGTTTACTCATTATTCAAAAAAATAAATGAAAAATTATAAAACATAATATAATCATGTTAAAAGTTAGAACACAATATCAGAGAAATACGTGATCAAAAATAATTTTGGAAAATTATGGTTTGGGATTAAACTTGAGCAGTTCAGATGCAAACTGAACTTCTTTTTCATTTTTATTTATTTATTTATTTATTTTTTGAGACAGTCTTGCTCTTATTGCCCAGGCTGGAGTGCAGTGGCGCAATCTCAGCTCATCACAACCTCCACATTCCGGGTTCAAGTGATTCTCAAGTAGCTGGGATTACAGGTGCCTGCTACCAAGCCCCGCTAATTTTTTATATTTTTAGAGACGGGGTTTCACTATGTTGGTCAAGTTAGTCTCGAACTCCTGACCTCAGGCTTATGTATGCTGTTGCTTAAATCTTAAATTAGGCTGGGAACGGTGGCTCACGCCTGTAATCCCAGCACTTTGGGAGGCCAAGGCGGGTGAATCGCCATGTCAGGAGATTGAGACCATCCTGGCCAATATGGTGAAACCCCATCTTTACTAAACACGAAAATTAGCTGGGCATGGTGGCATGTGCCTGTAGTACCAGCTGCTTGGGAGGCTGAGGCAGGAGAATTGCTTGAACCTGGGAGGCAGAGGTTGCAGTGAGCCGAGATTGTACCACTGCACTCCAGCCTGCCGACAGAGCAAGATTCTGTCTCAAAAAAGAAAAAAATTTAAGTTAAATTATAGTTCTAAATAAAGCCTACATTTATTTATATGTGTGTGTATGTGTCCATTGTACCAATTAATGTCCTACATCTAGAAGGCTCATCAGTCATAAATATTATAACCTTATTTTTTTGGGCTAGCCATGCAGATTAACACAACATATTTAATAATTTTTTTCTTTGACATTTCTTTAGTGTATTTATTAGTTATCACAAATTATTTTTTACCATTTTTATTGAGTTACTCATGCTTTTCTTATTTATTAGATCTCTTTATTTTGAAGGCATAAAATTTTTGTCTCCTGCATCATTGCAAATACTTTTCTACTTTACTATTTCATTTGTCTTCCAAGTCTACTTACAGCTTTTCATTTTGGTAATAAATATATATGTTCTCTCTACCTCTGCTTATCAGATTTCTACCTGATATTTAAGCCTCAATTCAAAATTTAATTGCTTATGAAGTTTTTTCTTCCACTTAGAAAATGAATTCTCATTCTACATGCAATTCTATAATGTACTACATCATATGCTATCATTTTAAAGATCCTTATGCTTTGAAAATAATTCAGTTTTCCTCAAGTTCCTTCAAAACAGGGACCATCAGTTAATATTTTTCTATATAATCTATTTTGCTTTCAAGATGCTGTAAAGTGGTTAGCAATCAAACTGTACTATAATATAAACTCAAGTAAGAAAAATATTAAGTAACACACCAGGTGTAATTTACCAAAAATAACTATTATTGTATTCAAAATAAGTTGAATCAATTAAGACTGAGATGAACAAATGAAGAGGATTATTTTTAATGTCAGAAAAAACAGAAGAAATTTAGAGAGACTAGGACAGTGGAAAAAGAGAATTAGCTGTTTAGCCAGGAATACCCCTTCAAAATATTTATTAACAAAGAGACTTTAAATCCAAATGATATCAACCAGTAGACAATTTTCCCCAACACAGGAAAAGTAATGCAGTTTCTAAAACTAAAAAAAAATGTTATCAAACATAATATCTTTGTATGTTTTATGGAACTGACACATTAGCTCTTGGCATGAAATATAAATTTGGGGAATGTCCATTAATGGATAAATATAAATAAATACCTGTTTGCCTACCAGAAAGGACAATCTGGTAAAATCACAAATATGTGCCAAATATAAACATTGAAAAGAGAAAATATGTAGGGTGGTCATGTGGAATTTGTTTTCTAATAGGAGACTTTCCTCTGACTCTTCACTCTGAAAATTATACCAGATGTTGATGTTGACAATACTGGTCTTCATTAATATTTACACTTTTCCTACTGAAGAGATAATCATATAAAAAACATAAGCAAATAAAATTAAGTTTTTAAATCAATGCTTAATATATGTTAAAAGATGATTTATTGTCATATATGTCTTAATATAATTAGTTCCAGGATTTCAGAGAAGAAATCACTTCAGGCTTTGGATTCTAGAGGCAGAGGGACTGAGATGACTACTATGTTGAGAAGAAAGCCAATGATTAATGATTGAGCAGCATCATTTGTGCCAAGTAATGTGAGGGGAAGAGTTCCCTGTACCCTCAATGCAGGAGGGACATGCGACAGGGTTGTGGCTCTCTGTTCAGCTGCTTCCAGGTCATACGTCTTACTGGAGGGGGAGCACACAGATGGGCAGGTGCAGGAGTCGAGGTGAGCACTTTGGGCTCCAGCCCCATGATGGTGTCTAGGGGTGTGTGTCTGAAACTTACAAAGCCCCAGTGGATGTGTGTTACAGTGTGATCTTTGAGCTTTGCAGTCCATAGATAGCTTAAGTGTTAACCTGCTTAGTATCCTCTCAGTACCCAGGTCCTTAACTGGCATCCAGGAAGAACCAGGTCACAAATAGATCTCAAGGGTGAATGTGAGGATTTTACTGAGTGGTGGAGGTGACTCTTGATGGAGAGCTGGAAGGGGGATTGAGTGGGAAGATGATCTTCCCCTGGAGTTTGGCCATCCAGCAGCCAATCTCTTCTCTAATCATCCCCAGCCAAATTCCTCTTGGTGTTCAGATGCACCTTCTCTTATCCTTCTCTCCTGCACCATTCTGCCATTCACCTGCCCAACTTCCTGAAAGAGGCCACATTTGAGTTTACTGCTGAAAAGCACAGTAGTGATTTCTTATCCAACGTTGCAGTTTTCAGTTTCAGTTACCCATGGTCAACTATGGTGGGAAAATATTAAGTAAAAAAATTCTAGAAATAAACAATTTATATCTTTTTAATAGTGTTCAGTTCTGAGTAATGTGATGAATTCTTGCACCAAACCACTCCATCCAGTCTGGGATGTTAACTATCTCTTTCTCCAATGTATCCACTCAGGAGTCACTTAGTAGCCATTTCAATTATCAGATCTACAGCTGTGGTATGGAGTGCTTATGTTCCAGTAACTTTTATTTTTACTTACTGATTCTATTTTATTATTACTTACTGTTGTTGATCTCTTACTCTGCCTAATTTATAAATTAAACATCATCATGCTTATGTATGTATAGTAAAACTATACAGTATATGTAGGATCTAACACTATTTATGGGTTCAGGTTGGAAAGTATCACTCATGGGTAAGAGGGGATTATGCTTCCAATATTTCAAAAGGCAGACTTGAGTTAAAAATTTAATAAATTTATTATGTTTATTGAACAGTCCCCCACCAAAAATGAAAATATTCATTATTTGTATAGTAAAAGTTGTGCTTAAGGCTTGGTTAGTAGCTGCAATGTATATCCCAGGTATACAGGCAGAGAAGAGATAATGTTAAAAAATTAAGTGGAATAACAGTGGATGATATGGTATGTATAAGACAGGGAAAATGCATTTATGTATAACACAATGTGTTGCATTTTATATAAACATTTAGATTATTTTATAATTTTACTTTGCAATGAGTTCTTGGGATCATTAGTTTGTTTTACTTTGCTTGGATGCCCATGGTAATTACCATATTTGTCTAATGGTTGAATTATATTTTTAATGTATCAGAATGTGCACAACTGGTCCACCACCAATGGAAACTTAGACTGTTTATTTTTATTACAAAAAATGTTACAATTAACACATCTGCACATATTTGCTCCTGTTTTCCAACTACATTTTCTAAGAAATGCTTGAGTAACAGGAATAATTTTATATGGATTCCTTTCCACAGATTTTTTGCAAAAGCTGAAACAGATTGTATGGACTGTAAATAGAAAAGAGGCAGTGAGAATGCAAATAACTATACCTAGTTATATATTATCTAACTGTAATGATATGGACCAGAGGCAGGGAAATACTGGGTAGAAGATGGCAGTTCTTGGCAAAAACCCCACCCTTAAGCCAGAAACTTGTGACCCTAAATGGGAACAGGCATTCCTGTTTTTACACCCAAATGTTGACTTTTGGCAATACTATGTCCCCCATCCAGTACTCACATAACCTCAAACTCTAGGCTCCACAAGTGGAAGAGCAGAAGAGCAGCAGAGCAGTGTGGCATAGAAGGAGAGAAGAAAAGGGGCATCTGGACATTGAGAGGAGTTCGGCTGAGGATGGTTGGAGAGGAGGTGAGCTGTAGGATGGCTAAACTCCAGGGGAAGATCATCCTCCCACTCCAACCCCTTTCTAGCTCCCCATCCGTCCCATTGACAGCCACCTCAACCACTCAAGAAAATCTCTGAATTTACCATCTGTCAAGTTCAAGTGACCTGATTCTTCCTGGATGCCAGACAAGGACTCAGGTACCAAGAGGGCAGGGTGTAAAACGCTGTCACCCTGACTGTACACTGAGCTGGTTTAACACTTAGTCATCTGCGGATGGCAATTGCTAAAAGAGCATTAGCTGTAACACATCTTTGGATCCTATCATTGGGCCAGAGCCCAGTATTGCTCACCCTGGCTCCTATACCTGTTTGTCTATGGGCTCCCCCTCCCATAATGGGTTTGAGCACATGGCAGCCAAACAAATGAGCAAGTCCTACGACAGGATCAGGGAACTCCCCTGTTTAGCAACACCTAGTGTTAATATATCTTAGCATAACTGTAGCAAATGTAGATAACAATTGATTTATTCTTGGCTTTAACTCTCAGGGATAATGATAGTTTCCATCTTTTCCCTGTCTGTCATTGAAATGTTTTGACAATTACTGGATTCCTATTTTCTGATAAATTCTCAACTCTTGTTCTCATTACTGGTGAGACCTCTGCCCTTGCTCTGAAACATACTGGTTACAAAGTCATTAGTCATTAGTGTGAGTGATCACTATGCCATTTCTACCAATTTTCTCTGTTTATAAATATTTTTCTGCCTCTTGTCATTGAAACTATGCAGCACATGAACTCTCTTTATCTTTGAGTTAAAAATATTTTTTACTTGAATTGACAATCATTTTATTGATACCCACTTGAAGAAATCTATATTCTCACAAGATAGAACAATTATCTGTTGAAAAGAAAATGTCAATGAGAATACTATTGCTTGACTATTAAAATAGTAATATATTTTTGGCAAAGTAGTATGTAGATTTCTAATTTTATCTCTTACACTTTTAATGGTGATTGGAAATATTATATATTTACATAGCTTGTGGATCTAAGATCATGGTTCTGAAACCCAACATGCAGGAATGACTTTGGCATCAGTGAACATTTTCATTTAATGAGAAAAGTATTATTGCATGCCCAGTTTTGCAGTTACTATGAATACAATTATGAGGGGCAACAAACTCTAGCTGCCCTTCAGTCAGGTAACAAAGACTCCCAGAGAAGCTCTACCTAGCCTGTTTAAGATGGGCCAGTGCTCTTTTGTTTTAATGATTTACCTTCACCTCTACACCCACCCCAATGATGAAAGAGGATTTTGGGTATCAGAAACATCTGAGCTTAGAGTGTGTCTAAAATTTTCTACATCTGTTTCTTGGATGATACTTAAACTTTACAGAATTCAGTTTCTTTATCTGTGAAATGCATTTGGTAATAATTACATCACAGGAATTTGGTAAATGTTTCAAGAGACAATGTAAGTAAAACATTTAGAAAACACTAAATATTAGATATAATTACAATTGCTAAAGCCTAAGATATGCATACACTTAAATTATATAAATGCTGAAAACATATGTTGTGAGAAAACTGGGATCTAGTCTTTAATTATTATTTTCTTAGTATTAAAATATTTTTAGTCGATTTATTACTTTTAAAATATATACACATTCTACTTGTTCATACATTAGGAATCCCAATTTTCTTTATTCTCTATGGGAGTTCTTATCCATATTTTACAAAGTAATAAACAATAATGTTTTTGCTGTCAGCATATATTCAACATGCAGCAATGAATTGATTCTAAAGTATGTATAACATCTTGTTATGACTTCTTCATAAGATAAATAGAAGTTTTAAGATAATGGCCAGCATTAATATATAATCTGAGATTTCAGAAAACAGGATTCCCTGAATGCAGACCTCCCTTTCTAATGTTGGAAACAAACTTACACCACAGACATTGTATTATTGTCTTATGTTCAAAGCGCAGAAAACTAGGCACATTAATTTAAGCATTAAGTATATATATATAAATGAATTACAATGATAGCTACTATGTAATAAAATAATCAAACCCTATTACTAATGTATATAATTGTCTACATTGACTTTTTAAGTTTTTAAAATTTTTTTCAATAAATTCATACATTTCTCAGGCAGTTTATTGCCATTTATTGCCTTCAAAATACCTACAAGATGAAGAAAATAATTGTTGTTATTAGGAGGATGATACTGAAGTAATATTTAAAGCATAAAATGAACAAAAACATCAATATACATGGTTCATTTTGGTACACTAACACCACTAAATGAAACCTAATAAAACGAATTAAACCATTATTCTTAGAGGGAAAAACTTTTCTCTCATTTATAAACTACAGAGTTACTGATGTTATCACCATAAAGTGAAAACACACACACACACACATACATATCTATCTGTCTTCAGATATAGAGTATAATTTAAATTGAGATAACTGGAATAGAGGCAATAGAATCTCAGGAGACACATCCTTCAATTAGCTCGCACATTTTTACACAGGCTCATCTATAACATGGTTTGTGTGTCTCGTCTTTCTCTGCCTTTCTCAGTACCCACTCTCTCCTTTACTTAGGTAAAAAAGATGTCACTGTCTAAGTTACTTTTCTTATGATTTCTTGGTTTCTTCTATCAAGGAGAAAAAAAAAAAGATAAATCTACAGGGTGCTTTTGTGAAGCTCTTCAGTGTTTATTATCACATCAATTTCCCCTCCTTTCCCAGTGTCTCAGGGATGCATTAATGGTTCATTTAGCAGCTAAATGCATGCTCTTTAATAACCCCATCAGCTCCTGGAGATTCTTCATTGTTAGTCTTACTAACAGCTTCTGAGAGTGAATTTTTCAAATCTATTTATACTAAATATTACTTGATATAATGAACTGTTTACTAAAAATCAAATATTCCAGATTTCTTGAGGTCATATATAGTGTGCTAGGGATAATCCCCTCAAGTCTCACCCTCCTTCTCAATCTCATTACTTGGGCCACAGAATTATTAGGAAATTCTTTCTATGCTAGAGTACTTTCTTCCCTGTGACACATGGACAACAGCAAACACACTGTTAGTTTTAGCCACTTTCTTTGTACATACCATCTGGCATTTACAATGCACAACACATAGCCAAGTTTAGAGATGCGTCTTCCCTGCCCACCTTTGACTCCCACAAGTAAAATGATTTAGCATTTTTGAAGGTGCATGATGACATAGTCCATAATTATGAAAGATATGCTTAGTAGAGAAGTGCATATATTATCCTGCATGTAATTATTTTCTCTTTTTATATAGTCATTTACATTTATTACAGTGGCTCTCTGTTACCATTCTTGCAGATTCACATTTCTTTACCTGTCACTAAGGGATTAAAATGGTTAAGAAGAAACTGTAGAATAGACTATATTAAACATATGACATTGATGACTACTCATGACATCCCTCAAAAGGGTATATTATTATTATGGTATTTTACTGTATTTCTCAAAGTTAAAGCTGAGGTATTGATTTTAATTAACAAATATATGTTGAAAATACATGGTTTCTTTTTTCTTGGTTTGTCTGTTACCATAACAAATTCGTAAGAATGCTATCACATGCAATTTTACTGAGTAGACTAGAGGGAAAATTTTAGAACAGTAGTATTAATAACTAGGACGCACCTTTGGAAGTGAATCAGGATTTTATGAATACAGACAATCTTTCCTAGAGTTTTGCAGCCTACTTTCTTGGATGTTTCATAAAGAGTGACAGATTGTAGTCTTAAGATATTGCTTTTTTCCTTCCTTTTTAAAATTTTCTCACCAGGATAGCCTTTGAAATAAAGTGGAATTAACACTGGCGGGTAGAGCCAAAGCCTTTCACTCAAGGGTTGTTATGGTTCGGAAGCTTTTTCCTTCCTCAAGACATGTACTGTATGCTACTCAAAGATAACAAGTGAAGGTTCACACAGTGAAACGATCATTTTAAAGACCTCGTTCCAGCATGCCAGATGTGAACTTTGAGACTGTTTAAAATAGCAACTTGTAAAACAAGAAACAAAACAAAAAAATCCAAAATACTACTCCTTTGGCCTACTGAGTTTTACAGATTGGGAAGGAACGTCTGAGTTTTTGAGCTCTTGTTCTAACTACTAACTGAAGCCAATATATAACATTTTCAGTTTTATTTTTCCCATCTGTCACAATGGGATAATTTTTACTCTCAGCAATATGATGAAATCTCTAAATAGTGGCAATATGGGAAATATTAGTGAAGGAGAGAAAAGTGCCATGCCTCACATTTTCATTGCTGTGGCAAGAGCTAATTATGGAGTAGGGAAATGAGAAAATATTTAGAATTCAGGTCTAGTTGAAGGTAGAACTTACTAGAAATAAGGAGAAAAGAAACTGCCTATGTTTATATTACTACAAATAGTATTGTCTCTTGCAGGGAATGGTGGCCGCATACTGCACTGGTTTTGTACTATGTTTTCTTTTGGTGACTCTGGCACAGGTGGAACACTGTGGAATAAGCGTTTAAATGTCACCAGCACTGACACAAACATATAATGTTTCCTCAAGCTAGACACACATATTCTTTTGTGTGACTGTGTTCCTCTTCCGTTGAGTACTTGCTTACC
The DNA here is from genome assembly GCF_001604975.1 of Cebus imitator. Lineage (NCBI taxonomy): Eukaryota > Metazoa > Chordata > Mammalia > Primates > Cebidae > Cebus > Cebus imitator. The sequence goes on from NW_016107344.1 coordinate 5,776,006, forward strand.
ACATACAGCAAAAATGAATACAAAAGAAAGTCAAGGATCCCATTCAAACCATAAAAGCAGAGTTTTGATGATAAATAAGCGTATCCTGGAAATGACCTGCTGTTTTGTAAAGTGGAAAGGTGAAGACCTTTCAACTTTATAAAGATCTTGCCAGATATAAACAGTCTTTGAGAGAGATAAGGAGCAAAGTAATTTCTGAGATACAATTAATAAAGCCAGTATTTTAAGGTTTGCTGACTGGTAAATGAGGCTAGTAATATTCCTCAGATACTCAAATGAGTTCTTTCTGTAGCATGCAAGAACGTACACATGCACTTTCTCTCTCTCACACACACACACATATGAATACGGGTTAAAAAGAGGTGCTGTGAATCATTTCCTTTTCCTGGCATAGCCGTACAATACACATTAACTTTATAATTTCATTTAAAATATTAAATCTGTTGACCTACCTATGCAAAACACTTTGAAAGTTCAACCTCATCTGTCATAATTATACAAAACTATGTCCTCAAACACAGAAATGTTAATAAAATATTTTAATTGCAATATCATACGGAAAGGTTCACTGTAAGGTAACATCACATGCAGCTATATCCCATTCACCTCTGTGGCACTAATGCTTTCAAAATACCCAATGGGATTTTTATTAATTACAATATTTGCATGTGTCATATTTCTATTATAGTGAATTTCAAGGCTGGTGACATATTTTGATGTACATTACTGTACCATAATTATTTAGACATTATTGTTACATTCACTTTCATTCAATGTCAATTGGAATGCTAAACAAAATATGTACAAATATATTCAATTTCAAGGTATTCCATATTTTTCATTACGTATTACCACAGACTGCATCTGTATATGGAAAGCCTAGCAGATAGTAAGCCAAGAGGATCCCAATCAGGAAAGGAACAATGGATAGAAAATGAACACATTCTCAAAGAACAAAGTATTGATACAAAGACTGTATTTATTAAATCTGGGAAATAACATCTAATAAAGTTCCTAAAGAATGGTCTACAGTGCATAGTAATCAAATTTATAAGTGTCTATAGTCTTTGTTGAACATTAAAATATTAATTTTTAATATATATATTTTGACAGAAAATACTGAAAAAAATAAATGCACATTTTACATAAAAGTATAAAATTGTTTATTATGCAAGTTATAGAAAGCTTGGTGTCTTGGAAGTGGTTTTAAAAGGTTAATGATATTAATACATAATTCATTTATTATTTATTATGTCATTATGTTCCTAACCAAGTTTAAAATAAAAAATCCTCAAAGAAAGGCAAGTCCCTAAAGCATCCTGCTGCATATAATTTTAAAAAGCACATGACCTTTACAAACACAATTAAGATGCATTATTGGCTTTTAACTCTTTCATACATTTCTTATTATCCTTCCACACACATAGCTGATTGTGTAGAAAATATTTTAAAATATGTATTATATAATTACATTACTCAAATATAATACAAACTGATATGTATTTAAAAATTTTATTTGCCTATTTTTTGTCATGTTTCTTAAAAATGGAGTAAGTTGGCCAGGCACAGTGGCTCACGCCTGTAACCTCACATTTTGGGAGGCTGAGGTGGGCAGATCATGAGGCCAAGAGATCAAGACCATCCCGGCCAACATGGTGAAACCCCGTATCTACTAAAAATACAAAAAATTAGCTAGGCGTGGTGGTGCACATCTGTCGTCCTAGCTACTCGTAGGCTGAGGCAGAATTGCTTGAACCCAGGAGGGGGAGGTTGCAGTAAGCCGAGATGGTGCCACTGCCCTCTAGCCTGGTGACAGAGCGAGACTCTGTCTTAAAAAAAAAAAAAAAAAAAGAAAAAGAAAAATTACATAAAAATGAGTTTTAGGACCAAATATTGCTTTTTTGTTTGGTTTTTAGACAGAGTTTCTCTCTGTTGCTCAGGCTAGTTTTTGTATTTTTTTGGAGAGACAAAGATTCACCAGTTTTCCCAAGCTGGTCTTATACTCCTAGGCTCAAGCAATCCGCCCGCCTCCGCTTCCCGAAATGCTCGAATTACAGACATAAGTCACCCAAATATCATTTTTAAACCAAAAAATAGTCATGCCTCCAATTTCTAATAACATTCATGAACTGAATTGTAATTTATTATATTGTAGAATTAAGAACTATAGGTTAAATACCAAGATTTTTAAAGAGTTATACAATGAGACAGCTTAATTCCCTCTCTTGATTTTTGATGTATTGTTTTTGAATTCTTAGCTGTAAGTGGTGAATTCTTCACCCTAGGTACATATACTCTATAGTTCTTAAGCATAGATAGATAACTTACTTTTATTTGCATCCTGTTGCCATACACACAGGGCTTAGAATAGTACCATAGACATATATGTATGTCTGTGTGTGTGTGCATATATACATGCACACACACATGCACACACAAACACATATATATGTCTTCATCTATCCCTCATTCTGGAGTACAGTGGCACAATAATAGCTCATTATAGTCTCGAATCCCTTGGCTCAATTGATCCTCCACCTCAGCTTCTTGAGTAGCTAGAACTGCAGATGACCACCACTATGCCTGGCTACTGTTGAAATTTTTTAGTAGAGATAGAACCTCATTATATTGTCCAGGTGCTCTCAAACTCCTGGGCTCAAATGATCCTCTCCCTTCTGTCTCCCAAAGTGCTGGGATGCTGGGATTACAGGTATGAGCCAGAGTGCCTGGCCTAATAAACAGGTTCTAAATAAACTAATGAGTAACTCACGTTGGAGGTGAGCATCACTTTTGGAAAAAAGTAGGCTGCTGCAGTAGAGTATATGTACAAATAACCCCTTTACTCTCCCCTCATCTACCTTTGTTTGCCATTAATTTTAAAAAGGTGGTTAAAAATCTAAAATATAACCTCAGGAGAAATAACGTGATGTGGCGTCATACATCAATGAGATATATGTGAAGCTTTCACAGCAGATACGAAAATTAGGGGATGGAGATAAATAAAAGGGCATATGGCATAAAGAAAACGATAAATCACTGTTTACTCTTAATACTAGAAGCCGTATCTATCAAGGGGATACATCTTAGAAAGATAATCAAAAGTACCTTTCGAAGACTGCAAGAGGGAAATATCCTATCCTTTAAGAGCAGCCTTTGACATGTTTATAGTGTTAAGGAAAGCACATGGTAAGATGGCAAATGCCTAGCAGCCTCCAGTCCATAATACTGTGGATGTTGTTTCAGGAGCTGATCATGATCCCTTGCTTTGCAGTCCATTTACTTGAATAGATTTCAACTAAAATTTGTTTGTAAAATTTCCATAATCTCAGGATTTGTGGTTTGCCATACACTAAGGCTTTGGTACATAAGTTATTATATATATATATATATATATATAAATAAAATAAATATATATATATAATAAATATATATATATAAGTATATACTTTTCAAATATCGTACACGTGGATGGATAGAAAATGAATTTTTTATGAAAATGCTATAACATGTAGATATGAGTTCCATACTTTTATTCAGTAATAGATTGTTTTGACAAAGGTTTTCATCAACGTGTTTCATTTTCTTTATCTCCATGAAGAGTCATCCCCCTTTCATTCACAAGCAAATTCTACTACCTAGGTATGGCCTAATCTTTCTTTTGCTTTAATTATCATTTTGGTTTCATCATTCCTTTCCTAGTGTTTCTTACATTGAAATCCTAGTTCTTTTTTCTTAGCATATTAAACTCTTTTAAAATCAGCCTGATCATTTGTCTCACTGTATTTTCCCTTCTTTTATTATTCAAGCCTTTAAAATAAATGATCCACCTTCCCTTCACTATTATCTGGTTAATTTTTAAAACATTGGATTATTCTACAAGGATTATTTTCTAAAACTGTTCTGGAAAGAGGGCATCAAGCCCATCTTAGTTGTAAAACTCATCAGAAATAATGAGTTTTGTTCTGTTTTGTTTTTGAAACAGTCTCACTCTGTTGCTTAGGCTGGAGTGTTCACTGCAACCTCCACCTCCTGGGTTCAAGCAATACTCCTACCTCAGCCTCCTGAATAGCTGGGATTACATGTGCGCCAACACGCCCGGCTAATTTTTGTACTTTTAGTAGAGACAGGGTTTCACCACGTTGGTCACACTGGTCTCGAACTCCTGACCTGGTGATCTGCCCAACTCGGCCTCCCAAAGTGCCGGCATAATGAGTTTGTATCATTTACTAAAAATTTCCACATAGTCCCCACTATCAGAACTTAGATAGATTCTTGTACCTGAAACCTACATGAAATCTCACCACTGCTTCCTCTACTTAAATTCCCCTTCCCTTTTTTCCTTTGTACTTAACTAAAAAAAAATTTTTAATGATCTGCTAAAATATTATTTCCTTCAAAAAGTTTTCCCTTACCTTTACAGACTTGATCCTACAGCACAATGTAATTCTCTTGGCAAATAATTTATACCCCTGTGGCAATTATTTGCTTAGATATTAATCTTTTTCATCATTACCAGCTACCGTAGTATAGGGTCCAGATGCTTCTTGCTAGGAGGCATTCAATAAATATTGCTTGAAAGAATTAACTGCTTCCCCTAATGTTTTTCTTTGATGGCAAGCTCCTTTGTATTGCAATTTTAAAACTTGTTTCCACTCTCCTTATTTTTCCTCTAGAGGTTCTCAAACACTATTCAAATACTCTTCCTAATTTTGCTAATAGTTCCATTCATAAAGCCTGCCATTCCAGTGTAGAAATCAGATATTTCACTTTCCCTGCCTGTGCTACATACCGATGTTATCTTGTTATTTGGGATCTACTAACTAGATGCATTTAAGTGAGATTTGGATATAACAATCAACAATGTGAAGAAATAGGCACCACATGCAATCCATTCTTCATGCAAGACTTATGGCAACAATGCAGAGGTTCTGTTACCCAGTTCCCAGTGTAAGCAGAGTTCTCTGGCCTGTTTGTGCCCAGCTGTGGAGTTTTCACTAGAGAACCACCACAGTGTGTTGTTAGTATTACGTAATTCCTAATTCTGAGACTAACAATCTGGTCTTCTATGAGATCCTTTGAGTTACCAGATGTCCTTAAATAAATTAATTTCCTGTTTAAACAAGTTAAAGTGGGTGTTCTTTGGTGCAGCTATGAGCACTGAGAGAATTATCTTGTTATCTTGAGTTGTATCTTTTCAGCTGCTTTTGCAGATTCTTCTCCTTATACCTGGACCTTAATTATATTTGTTCATTTAGTCACTCGAGAAATATAAATTGAGTAGCTATAAATATCAATTGAGTATCTAAAATATCAGATATTGCTGTAAATACCAGGAATTCTTTAGAGGAGAAAACAAACATTTCCTTCCTTGTGTTAATCGTATTCTGGGCTGAGAGAGAAAATAGTATTTCCTAATGATCATTATACAGAAGAAAATACAAGTAGAGTATGTGAGTAGTCAGGTACTGGTGGCATAAGGATGTTATTTAAGGTATGATATGTATGGAACACTTCTCTTATTTGGGACATTTGATGAGAAACCTAAGGCTCCAAAATAGTTTGTGACCTTCTGGAGGAAGCAAGTTGCAGACAGAGTAAACAGTGAAAAGGCTCTGATGTGTCACTGTGAGTCATGTGCTTAGAAAACACAAGGCTTCCACTGCAGCTGAAGACAGTGAGTGAGGGGGAAATAAGGAGCTGAGATCAGAAAGAACATTAGCTGATAGTGCAGGACAGTTCTCCAGTGGTCTTGAATCAACCCAGTTCTTCTCCCCTTTCTTTCTGGTGTTTTTCAAGAATAACTATAGAATGTGCTGGTAATGCAACAGCCCAAGCTTTGTTCTACTGTCCCTGCTGGGGAATGCACCATTCTGAGTCAGGAAGGAAATGCTCAGGTCAGCCCAGGCTTTGCTTCTCTCTTGGAAGCAGGATGTAGTTGAAATCTCTGCACAGCAAGTCATATGGGCCATCAGGTATCTAATGCAGAGTGGACAGACTGCCTTTCAGGGTCCTTCAGCTATAGTGTAAGTGGAGGCACATGCCCTCAGGCCTTTATCTGTGCCAGACAGCTTTCTTGAGCCTTGGAGGACTGGCTCACAAGGGATCCCGAGCCTATTTTTCTCTCTTGCAGCCATGTGCACATAGTAAACTCGCTTCATACAACCTGTGGCATGTGAGTGTTCTGTCTCAGCAGACTCGCATTGGCAACCTTGCAGAGGAGGATGCCATGGGTGGAAGTGCTCAGCTCCTATTTCTGGTAGTTCACCTAGTGATGATCTCTGCTGTGCTTTACACAGTGAGACTGTTTCCTTGGGAGTGGCTATTAGTGAACCTGATTCACAGAGGGCAGATAACACAGAGCCTCGCAGGGCATTGTAAATACTTACAGTGCCCTATGAATGCGTTTGAAAGCCATTGGAGATTTTAAACAGAGGAATATTATCTGGATTGCATTTAAAACTATCACTGACTACTCTGTGGTAAACAGATTGAGAGGGCATATGTTGGGAAGAGACATTGTTTAGTAAATAGCTTTAGTGGAAAAGAGATCAGAACGCTGAGCCTTTGGCTTTTTTTAGTCACAGAGAGAGAATCTAGAAAGGAAAATTGTACATGAGATAGGATAAAACAAGAAAATAAGGTATCACAGAAGCGAAGCTATATGATGACAAAATTTCAAGGAAGGAGAAGTCAACTGTAGCAACTGACATATCTAGAAGAAGGGACAGAGGGGTAGGAATGTGGAACTTACTGAGAGCAGGAACTTTCAATTCTCTTATTTTGCTAACTTGGTTCTATTATTTTCTACTACTTGATAATGTCTACTTTACATATCTTTTTCTACGACTCATATTTGATAGTTGGATGCTTCCAACTCAGATTGCTTTAGTGAAATGCAGACTCCCCAAATCATAATGATATTTCCACTTAAAATTCAACATATTCCTCTCAAAAATCATCCTCTCTACTCTCAACTAGATTCTATTACCTTAAGTATTCTTTTCAGTTTGGAAAACAATTTAGAATCAATGAAGCTGTTACAGGTAGTTAGGCATAAGCAGAGCAGAAGAGGGCTCTCCCCCACCCACTAGAAATGTTAGGTGATGGTTCAGCAATTATCACACTGCTTCTCTAAAAATGTTATCAGCAGCCAGAGACAGACAACCTCTTGATCGTTCACACCAGTTAATATTAAAAGTGTTCACTGAATGCAAGCCCCAGGGAAAAGCAGCTTCTTGGGCATGTATATGAAGAGACAAATGGCGAAGTAAGACGTTCTGGGGGAACATGGCACCAGAAAAAGGACAAAAACCTCAGATGGGTGTGCCTGTAACTTTCTGAACACTGTGCATGCTCAATCAGAAGGGTAAGGAAAGCACCGCTCATGTGGAAAGCCCACCCTAGGGGAAGAATCATGGGAAAGAGGGGCGCCTTTAAAGTCCCAGAATCAAGGTTAAAGGGTGCCCCTTTTTCTCTCTTTGACCTTCAGGTGCCCATATAGATCGCCTCCAAGGGTTCTTTCCTTTATTTTCTATTCTAACGTGTTTTTAATAAACTTCCACTTCTGCTCTGAAACTTGCCTTCACCTTTTTCCACTTGACGCCCCTCAGTCGAATTTTTTTTTCTGAGGAGACAAGGACTGAAGCTGCTACAGACCAATATGGATAGGCAAACAGTAACAGGGTAACTCAGACCTCTGCCACCAGTAACAAAGCTACCATGATACCTAATCCATATTCACTTTATATCTTAAAAATCAAAATTCTCTTTTTACCCATGCCATTCATGCTCCATAGTTCATGACCTCGTCATGTTTTGCTTGGGTTATTAATATATCCATATTTTTCTTATCTGATTTTGTCTTAAGCTTCATTTCTTAATATTCTCAAAACTCTTGTCATACTAATTATTCTAAATAGAAAATTTGTAATATGATATCCCGGCTCACAGTCATTTATTGGCTTCCATTATGTAAGGATGAAAATTACATGACAGGGCCTGTTATTCCTAATCTGCTCTTGCCTATTGCTTAAGTTTAATCTTCTACCTGTGTATTCCTGAAACTTGGTGTTCCTTGAATTCTCAGCTACTTCCATTTCCCTGAAAATAAGCATGCCTTCTCTCATTTTCATTGCTTTTCCTCATTCAGCTTTCTCTGACCGGACTGTTTTTATGTATCTGCCCAAATGGTACTGGGGTATATACCAATTCTCTTAAAAAGTTTGGAAGTATAATAATTTGAGACAAACCTTAACTCATCTCTAAAACATCAGACTAGATTTTGGCTAACATATTGGACTATAACAGTGGTTCCAACACGCAGGCCCTTAAATGTGCCATTTCTCTGCATGAATGAATGTTGAACAAAAGGTGTTTATGTGGACTTATGCAATTCACAAAAGGATTTAATTGATTTTAATTCGCTGTGGGAAACAAAATTTAACTTACTAAATCCTTAGTTCTGTAAACAACAAAGAGAATGGGAAATGGATTTGTATATGCAGAACATAAAAATTTTAGTCTTTCCATCATGTGGTACTACATAAATATATGTGCCTTTGTATGGCTATTATTGTAGCATAACTATCAGAATCTTAACAGTTTATTTTATAGAAAGAACACATACTTAGTAAATTCCCCTTAAATATCACAGAAAAAGTAGTGCTTAACAGTCTTTGTGCTAAAGAGTCATTTAGAAATACAGAGAAGTATTACATAGATTTTTTTTCAGAGTGCCCTTCAATCCTGACAATATGAATACTGAGTAACAAATTATTTTACATAGTTGACATATAAAAATGTTATGAACTCTTGACAGTTTACCTAATTTAGGAATCAAAGTTTATTATTATAATAGGTAATTACCTCAAATACTTATGATTCCAAAAATATGAATCAGGCAAATTTTGCGCATTCTTTAAGCACACCTTTTCATAGTACTATGCTCTAGCTTAAGAGCAAATGTTAACATTTGAAAGACATAGCATATAGTAAAATGCCAGTTTGTCTTTTTTGCTAAATACATAAAGTAAAAGCAAAGTGTCAGTTGCTTTTTCGGAAAAGTAAACTTGCAAAATTATTTTTTAAATAAGATGAAATTGGTTTAGAAAGTACAGTTTTCTCCATATAATAGGTCTCTAAAAGTTAGTTTTGACAGATATCAATATACTGACTTCATATGGTATCAATGATCTATAAACATTAATGGTTTTTGTAAAATTTGGATAGGTTTTATAACATTTGCCAGATTAATATATAAAATTGCTTAAAAATTACATACATATTAACTAATTTGATACATTTTATGTAGGAGCCATTTGTCTTCCTCAGAACTGTGGACTGATTGTCTTCATACATCTCTTGATGTGTAAGAATTTTTAGTGTTTTGAAAAATCTAACATCTTTGCAAGCATGATAAAGGCATGATAAATACAACTTCAGAATTGGCTTATTTACAACTTTAATAGGCTTAATGAGATGTGATTCATATAGCTTATAATTCACCTATTAATGTGTACAATTCAGTGTCTTTACTCTAGTCACAGCGTTGTGCAATAATCATCACAATCTAGTTTTAGAACATTGGCATATCTCCAAATGGAAATCTTACGAACAATAAGCAGCCACTCCCCTTCCCGCTTCCACTTCCCACTTCCAGGTCCAACCAGCTACTCGTCTACATTTTCACTTTTTATATTTGCCTGTTTTGGATATTTCAAATAAATGGAGTTATGCCATATGCTTTTGTATCTGACTTCTTTCATTTAGCTTAAGGCTTTCAGGTTCATCCATGTTTTTGTATGTATTGGTAGGGCACTGCTTTTTGTAGTTAAATATTTCATTGTATGGCTATTCATTTGTTTTTGAGTTATAAGACTTTGTGTCATTATAATTTATGCTGCCATGAACATCTGCAGACAGGTTTTGTGTGGATACATTCACATGTCTCTTGGTTAAGCAGTTAGAAGTGAAATCGCTGAGTAATATGATACCTCTGTGTTTCACCATTTGGGGACCTGCCACACTGTTTTCCAAAGTCACTGTACCATTTCACATTCCCTCCAGAAAAGGGTGAGGATTGCCTACATTTGTTATTGTCTTTTTGCTTATGTAAGAAGTGGTATGTCATTGTAGTTTTGATTTGAATTCACCTGATAAGTAATAAAGTTGAGCAACTTAATTTCTACTAATTTGGGAATTCATCAAATCTCCTTCTGTTATGGATTTATTTGGCTTTCAGTGTTGACTATAATGTGTCTGAGTGTGAATCTCTGAGTTTATCCTACTTAGAGATTCTATTATCTGTTTTTGCTGTTGTTTGTTTTTTCTGTGTATGGGTTACAACACGTTCTTGTTTCTTTACATGTCCTCAATGTATATGTTGCTAAAAATTAGATATATATATATTGCAATAATACTTGATAATGATTTTTTCCTGGAGGTTGTTTATGTTCTTTGCTTGGTCATGTTTTTGTCTGGAGGCTTGGCTATACAAATCTATAGTGGACATCCCCTGCAGTGTTCAGCCTCTCATATATCTGCTCAGTTGCCTTTTCAATTGTTTTATCATTTATTCTGGCTACCTAGAAATTTCCCCGGGTTGACATAAGCATTTATTGGTCAAAAGTTGTTGTTAAACTACTTTATCTCATTGAAGTTTTACTCTTACTAGCGGATGTTTGTATGGCTTGAAGGCCACACAAACAGCTCTGGCAGTTGCTGACTTTTGCCCCACATTTCCCTAGAAAGTAGACGTTTGGATGTTTGCTCTGTGATCATCTCTAAACTCGCACAGTCTTGGGTATACAATCTTCCAGACAGTAGGGGACAGGTGTAACTTAATTTTTATTCTCACTTAATAGGATTCCTTTCACTTAATTTGTCTGTTTCTGATAGCAGCAGAAGGCAGACAGATTCCCAGGCAGAAAAGGGCAGCTCCCCAGTGAAACCTGACCTTCAAGCCCAAGACAGCCTGGAGTCAGAAAACTGGGCCGATCGTTTTGGGTGAAGTCCACTACCCAGAGTGAGAACTTTGTTGATGTCTTTTAGCTAATTGAATGGTGCTTTTCCCAGGCCTGCCCATGGACCAATCAGCATGCACTCCCCTATCCTGAACCCATAAAAACTCTAGACTCAGTCACACGTGGGGACTTCCTGCCTTCACCTTGGGGTAGGGGCAACCCACCTTGCATCCCCTCTCCTGTCAAGAGCTGTTCCATGGCTCAGTTAGACTCTTCTCTACCTTGCTCACGCTCTAGTTGTCATGTAACATCATTCTTCTTGGATGCAGGATGAGAACCCAGAACCGCAGGAGCAAACGCAGCTGTAACACTGCAGCCCTTCCACGTGATGAAAAACAGTGGCGAGGCCAGTAGCCATGGGCTGAGTGGGGCACCGGGACCAAATGAGCTGTGACACATACCCGCTGACACACATCCTGGCCTGCCTGCTGAGCTGCCAGCAGTGACATGCTCCTATTTTCCAGGCTTGGAAAGAAGAGCTGTGTGACCCTTCTGGGTACCCAGACCTTGGGACTCCCCAAGCCAGAGTTGTGAAATACTGTAACATCTCTTGGGGCTCCATGGTTGCTACTCTCTCTGAATTTTTGGGCACCACTGCATTCCCCTAGTCCAGATGCCAGCACCCAAGGCAGAAGCCGCCTGAGGCACAGCTGGTCTAGCTAGTCTAGCGTGGAAGCTTGCACCTATGCCAGCCCATGGAGCTGCCACCCCACTGCAGAAGCCAGTATGCCTGGCTGTGTGCAGTGCCCAGAACCCGTGCACCCTTGCTTATACATCCCTTGTCGCTCCACGTCTGGCTCACCGTGGGGAGGTGTGGGATCTGGGCTGGCATCGTGAACCAAGCACAGCCTGCCAAGCTGAGTGGGTGGAGGCAGCCCAGCTATCCAAAGCAAAATTCAAGCAGAGGTGCCACTAGCCACAGAGGCTTCCAGCTAGTGAAGTGGAACTGAAAGAATCCTGTGTCACTGGGTTAGTGCAGCTTATTTTTCACTCAGTGTTTTGTCCAAGGTTGCTTTTAAGTGCCTTGTGTTATTAAATTTCCACTTTATGTTGATGGGCCTGTGTACAGCTTGGTGAATGCTTTCAAGACTGTCCCATTCCTTCTCCGCTTACTCCCAAGTAGGTGCAGCCTAGAGAAGGTGAATGGTCTTTCAGAAACACACAGTCAGTTTGGATCTCAGGGAGACTCTTTTAGGCTTTTTTCCTCGTTCTATTAAACATATGACTGTTTTGACATTTTGCACATCTTGGATGTGCAAAATCCGGAAATGTATTTGAGACTGAGCTCTGGTCTCTTCAGCTGCAGCACCCAATTAAATCCTCCTCTTAAATGCTTTCCACCAAGATCTCAGTCATTTTTGACAATTCTTTAGGCATGCAGTTTTCCATACTCTGTTCCAAATAAAGGTGGTCTCCATGGGCAGAGCTGCTAACTTTTCCATTGGACAGAAGTATTGTGTTAATTGTGGTCACTTAGTTTTTAATTTCATTTGATTTGTAAATTCAGACATGGGAACAATGAAATTAAAGACAATAATGATTTCTAAGTAGAGATGAATCCCTTTACTACCAGAACATTTTTCCCAAATATATGTCCAGGAGCACATGTAAGAAAAGTTGCCTAATACACATTAACCACTAAGGCTTGTCTCATATTAATAATTAAATATAATTATTTAATATTATAGATGCAAATTTATTTAACCCTGGCTCACCCAAGTGTTGCTTCAGAAACATTAGACTTCAATTATCAGTTTTTCTTATGTTTCGCCTTTGAATTTGAAACTGTCCCAATGGTCCCATAGGCTGTTCTTTTGGATAAACATAGAAATTGACCTTTCTGTTCTTAAGGCTTAAATTTTTTATTTGTTTTATCTGAGTTCCTTCCTCAGGAAAGAACCTTCAGGCCTCTCAAAAGAAAAAAAAAGTATCAAATAATTCAAACTCACCAGATCACCACATCCAGGCAATGAAACTTCCAACCCGTCATTCATCATAATTGTCTCTTTGCCCCTCCCTATCCTGTTTTCTTACACATTGTTGAATCTCTTCCTTGCTATATAAGCCCCTGGTTTTAGTGGGTCAGGGAAATGGATTTGAGACTGAGCTCCGCTCTCTTCAGCTGCAGCACCCAATTAAAGACCTCTTTGGATACTTGTCATCACAGTGATGGACTGTCTGTATGGTGAGAAGCAGGGCCTAGACCGAATCCCTGGTGTTTTGGTAGCGAATTTAGTTGTTGTATAGTAAATGATCCACTAGAAATTAATATCCTTAACACATATTTCTTTGGGATGAAGCTTTACCAGAATACAATCCATTAATTCAAACTTCATAAATTTTTCAGTTAAAAACCCACAAATTATGAAGTTTTCAAATAGGTGCCAAACTTCAGAAGATGCAAAAATGCTTAGTAGTATGTACCTCAGTAAAAAATTAGGGATTGATCCTTGAAATATATTTTTATGTATCTCTCCCATTCAATCCATTAGCAAATTCTATCAACCACAGAAATATAGCTCAAATCAATCTGCTTTCCTTCATCCCAATTGCCACGACCTACCTCTAAGCCACTGTTGGTTCTACCCTTGAAACTAGAGTCTATTTCCACTCTTACTTGGCACCAATAAAACCTTCACTCAGTAGCCAGAGGGAACTTTTTAAAATAAAAATTGAATCCAAAGAAACTGAAAGCAGCATATCCCAGTGATATCTGCATGTCCATGGTCACTGCAGCATTATTCATGATAGTCAAAATACAAAATCAAAATGCATGTTCAACAACAGGCAACTGGATAAAGAGAATGTTTTTTATAAACCCAATGGAATATTACTCAGCCTTAAAAAAGACAAAAATTCTGTCACTTGTGACAACATGGCCGAAACTGGAGAACATTATGTTAAGTGAAATAAGTCAGGCATAGAAAGACAAATACCACATTATCTTCCTTATATATGGAGTCTGAAGCAATCATACTCAGAGTAAAATGGTTGTTATGAGAGGCGGGAGGCAGGAGAAAAAAAATAGGAAAATGGTTGTCAAAGGGTACAAAGTTTCAGTTAGGAAGAATAAGTTTTTTAAGATCTACTGCACAACATGAGGACTACAGTTAATAATGCATTGTATATTCAAAATTGCTTAGAGATTAAATGTCAAATGTCTCACCACAGAAAGTAAGTGAAGGCATGTATATGCTAATTAGCTTTATTTAATCATTCCACGTTGTATCACACTGTATACCGTAAATGCATGCAATTATTCTTTGTCAATTAAATGTAATAAAAAAATAAAAATACAATCTTATTCTGTTATGTTTTTCTATTGATTATTTTGTATTGTCTTTCTTTATTAATATGTTCAATAGTCATATGATAAAGCATAAAGTCAGGTCTCATCAGATAAAGAAACATTTTCAGATGGTTTATCAAAATTTATACATGAAAACCTGTATTTGAAAGTGTAAAGTATAGAAACAAACATATGCCAATATAGAAATTTATTACATGAATTTAGATGGATACACACACATACAAACATATACATTAAATTCTGTATTTTATGTTACATCTCATGTTTAGGAAGAAACACCCTTCTGGTACTAAAAAGTTTTCTTTGTAAGCAATTAGGACTTCTTATTATGTAATGTCCCCTCTTGGTCCACCAGCACTCTCAATTTTATTACCTTACCTATAATTTTACTTTGTGTACATGTTTATATACATTTTTTTGTTCATTGAATTTTTTTACTTGTTCATTGTTTTACAATTTACTTTTTAGCCCTCAGTTTTCTTTAAATGTTTTATAGAAGTTTACATAGCTACCTCATCTCTTATAATTGATAATTTAATCCCCATTTTAATCACTACTTTATCATTTAGGTTTTTCTATTTCAAGCAATAATAAAATGACATATGTCAGATAGATTGCAAATTGCTGAATGCATTGTCTAATCTTCTCTTATTCTTTAGTAAGAGAACTTCATTTTTTCAGGGCAGCAATTGACCCAACTAAGACAAAATTTTATACTTTGCTGCTATTTGGGACCATTTAACTAAAAACTGGTAAATGAATATGCCAATTTTATTTTACTTTCAGGAATCATTCTTAAAGAAACAGTGTTTCGTCTTCCTTCTCTCCTTCTATTACTTGCTAGCTGCAATATGTATGCAATAACATACAAAAGCAGTAATACAAAGGAAAATGGACCTTCATTAATTGCGGAAAAGCAATGCAAGTGAAGACCCAGATGCTGAATAATAGCCTTGAAAGCTAACTGCCTAGACATTTGTCTTACATTGGCAAACAATTTTGGTAAGCTGTTATATTTTACTCTTTGGAAGGCAAACTGCAGGCTGGCTAAGGTGGTGTTATTAAGTAGAATTGTAAAGGGATTCACAGGATCACTTTGTGATTTCAGCTTGTTGCTTTTGGTAAAATCCTACAAGATGGTTGTGGACTCAACATAAGAAAAGTCTACCAACCCAAATGCCCATTGATGTTAGACTGGACAGGGAAAATGTGGCACATATACACCATGGAATATTATGCAGCCATAAAATATGATGAGCTCGTGACCTTTGAACAGACATGGATGAACCTGGAAACCATCATTCTCAGCAAACTGACACAAGAGCAGAAAATCAAGCACCGCATGTTCTCACTCACAGGCTGGTGTTGAACAATGAGAACACATGCACACAGGGAGGGGAGCACTACACACTGGGGTCTGTTGGGGGGAAATAGGGGAGGGACGGTGTGGGGTGGGGAGCTGAGGAGAGATAGCCTGGGGAGAAATGCCAGATATAGGTGAAGGGGAGGAAGGCAGCAAATGACGCTGCCATGTGTGTACCTATGCCACTATCTTGCATGTTCTTCAAATGTACCCCCAAACCTAAAATGCAATAAAAAAAAGAGAGAAGTCTACCTTTAAGCAGAAATAAGAATTTCTTATATCGCAGATTTGTAGGTTAAAAAGTCAACAGCTTTTGTCCTACATGTGACATGTATTTGTGCATGTGTAGAAAGATGGATAGATGGATGGATGGATGAATAGATGCATGGACAGTTAGATAGATAAAGTTTCCTAGGGCTGATGTAACAAATTACCATAAACTTAGTGGTCTGAAACAAAAAAGAATAATTATCTCACACTTATAGAAGCTAACAATTTAAAATCAAAGTGTTAGGATGAGTACTTTCTGGAGACATTAAGGGAGAATCTGATCTGTTTCTCTTCTGATTTCTGGTGGTTACTGGTAATCCCTGGCATTTTTTGGCTTGTAGCTGAAATCACACCACTGTACTTATATGACCACATAAACTTTTTCCCTTGTGTTTCTCTCTGTGTTAATATGGGCTTCTTAAAAAGATGCTATCATTAGATTTAGGACCTACCCTAATTCAGTATGACTGAATTTTAACTAATTACATCTGCAAAACCCCTATTTCCAAATAAGATTACTTTCTGAGATTTCCTAAGGATGTGAATTTTGGAGAGATGCTACTAAGCACAATAAAGATAGATGATAGATAGCAATGCCAAAAATTTAACAGTAACAGGTTACTGAAATACTATTACTCCACTGCAAAGAGGCAATTTAGGGTGTTGTTTCTCTATCCAAGCTCATTGATTCAGATGGCATCAATTTTCAGACAGTTGCAGATGGGAACTGCAGATAATAGGAAATGTAAAATTCCTTAATCTTAACTAATCTGTTTACACAAGCTCTTTGCCAATGGTTGCCTGCATTTGAGACTGGAAGCAAATAAACCAGAAGTCTACTCTATGTACACACCTGTCCTGAAAAAACAGCCTGTGGCAGCTATCTCCCTAAAAAAGTCCAGGTCTTTAAAACTACACCACCAGAAATTGGTCTAACATAACTAGGCAATCACCAAGAAGGACAGTCTTCATTACTCATCTCACTAATGGCAATGAAGGACGGGGAACCAAAGAAATTTAGAGAAGACAGAGAAAGTCGAGGTCAATGGAGATAGTTGAGATGCCAACTTCTCAACGAACAGGGCTGTAGATATTTATTCCATTCATTATTCCCACATCATGGCATATTTGAATAGAAGTGCATACCTGCAGGGGATAGTCAGGCTCCAATTTCAAAGATAACTTCTGTCTGCTAGTTGAGCAGACTTAATCAAACTACAAAACAAGGCTTAAACAATTTCAGCAAAGTCTCAGGATACAAAATCAATGTGCAAAAATCACAAGCATTTCTATACACCAATAACAGACTAACAGAGAACCAAATCACGAGGGAACTCCCATTCACAATTGCTACAAAGAGAATAAAATACCTAGGAATACAAGTAACAAAGGATGTAAAGGACCTCTTCAAGGAGAACTACAAACCACTGCTCAAGGAAATAAAATTGGACACAAGCAGATGGAAAAACATTCCATGCTCATGGTTAGGAAGAATTCATATGGTGAAAATGGCCATACTGCCCAAAGTAATATATAGAGTCAACGTAATCCCCATCAAGTAACTAATGAACTTTTTCACAGAACTGGAAAGAACACCTTAAACTTCATATGGAACCAAAAGAAAGCCTGCATAGTCAAGACAATCCTAAACGAAAAGAACAAAGCCAGAGGCATCATGCTATGGGACTTCAGACTATACTACAAGGTTACAGTAATCAAAACAGCATGGTACTGGTACCAAAACAGAGATATAGACTAATGGAACAGAACAGAGACCTTGGAGGCAACGCCACACATCTACAACATCAGATCTTTGACAAACCTGACAAAAACAAGCAATGGGGAAAGGATTCCCTGTTCAATAAATGGTGTTGGGAGAACTGACTAGCCATGTGCAGAAAGCACAAATTGGACCCCTTCCTGACACCTTTCACTAAAATTAACTTCAGATGGATTAAAGACTTAAACATAAGACCTAATACCATAAAAACCCTAGAAGAAAACCTAGGCAAAACCATTCAGGGCATAGGGATTGACAAGGAGTTCATGACTAAAACACCAAAAGCATTGGCAACAAAAGACAAAATAGACAAATGGGATATAACTAAACTTCAGAGCTTCTGCACAGCACAAGAAACAATCATTAGAGTGTACCAGCAACCAACAGAATGGGAAAAAATTTTGCAACCTACCCATCTGACAAAGGGCTAATATCCAGAATCTGCGAAGAACTAAAACAAATTTACAGGAAAAAAACAAACCCATTCAAAAGTGGTCGAAGGATATGAACAGATGCTTTTTAAAAGAAGACATATATGAGGACAACAAACATATGACAAAATGCTCATCAACACTGGTCATTAGAGAAATTCAAATCAAAACCACATTGAGATACTATCTCACACCAGTTAGAATGGAGATCATTAAAAAAATCTGGAGACAACAATGCTGGAGAGGATGTGGAGAAATAGGAATATTTTACACTGTTGGTGGGAGTGTAAATTAGCTCAGCCATAGTGGAAGACAGTGTGGTGATACCTCAAGGATCTAGAAATAGAAATTCCATTTGACACAGCAATCCTATTACTGGGTATATACTGAAAGGATTATAAATCATTCTATTATAAGGACACATGCACATGTACATTCACTGAGGCACTGTTTACAATAGCAAAGACCTGGAATCAACCCAAATGCCCATCAATGATAGACTGAACACGGAAAATGTGGCACATATACACTATGGATTACTATGCTGCCATAAAAAATGATGAGTTCATGTCCTTTGTAGGGACATGGATGTATCTGGAAATGGTCATTCTCGGCAAACTGACAGAAGAACAGAAAACCAAACACAGCATGTTCTCACTCGTAGGCTGGTGTTGAACAATTAGAACACATGGGCACAAGTAGGGGAGCATCACACAGTGGGGTCTGTTGGTGGGAGGGCTTAAGGGGGGACAGCAGGGGAGTGAGGAGGTTGGGGAGAGATAACTTGGGGAGAAATGCCAGATACAGGTGACGGGAGGATGGATGCAGCAAACCACATGGCCATGTACGTACATATGCAACAATCCTGCATGATCTACACATATACCCCAGAACCTAAAGCACAATTAAAAAAAAAAAAAAAAACCTAAAACAATGAAACAAGTAATGTCATGCACAACTGATGGATACATTTCAGTGGGTTTCTTTTATTAAATTAAGCAGGGAAAACATTCAGTGTTACAGAAATGCCCTCAAAAATGTGAAACAATCTGTAGATTCCAAAATAGCTAATAATCACGAGCAAGGTTATTTTCTATGTTAAGGATGATGTCTGTAGTGTTATCTATTTACTCAATAAACACACAAAAAACAACTCTGTCAAAGTAGCTGCTGAAAATAAAGATTGCCATTTCCGTAGGAATAATCATGACCTTAGAGTTTTATATGTACACTCCATTATTTCTGATAATTTTATATATTAATGTTTAGAGTTTAATTGTGACAGATTGTTTGGAGCTACAATACTACATGCTATAAACTAAATAACAGGTGAGTCATGTCAGGGCTAATTACAGGAGGTTCTAGTGTCATCAGCTAATGCTTGTCTTGGAAAGAAAAACTGATTGCTTACATTGTCCATCAATGTTCAACGTTTTATCTCACAGGTATTATAAACAAGTATTAAATATAATATTCTGAATCACATTCATTTTATGCTCAATACGTTTTTTAAATTAAAAATATGTAAGGGATCATGAAGAAAAAGCTAGAAATAACTTGAAAAACCTAATTATGTGACAAATATGACACTTTGTACACTTAGAGTATATAACTGCATTAACATCTCAATGATTATGCATGATTTTTCTCAAAATGTAACTTTGAAGCAGAATGTACTACATTTTAGTGAAACACTGAGAAAAAATAAGTTAGAATATATCATTTTGATACATTCTAAAATTTTTTAATTTCTTAAATAATGGATATATTGTTATAATTTCTATCTTTAATAAAGTAACTAGTTTGTTAAGATTTTATATTACTTGTGCAGAATCCAAGATTAGAAATCATTGCTTCATGGAGGCCACGATAACAACCAAAATGGAAATCAAAATTTACTCACAAATAAGGACTAAAGAGGTCAGTACTGCAGGATGTATTATAGAAGAAATGCATGAATATATTAATATAGGGAAAAATAAGGAATGTATCAAAGAGACTATGAAAAAGCTGCTTTTCGATATTTTTTAGAGTTGTACATGGTCACGTTTTACTCCTATCTTGTGAAACTGGTTACCCATGATACACTGGGCACATCTTCAATTACATTAATGTAAATGTATTAAAAATTTACCAAAGTTTTCATATAAATTTAAGGAGATTATAGCAAAATTTTTTTCTCATTTTGTCTGCTACACTTTCATTAAAGGAGACTTATATGGATAAGTTAATATAAACCTATATTGATAGGTTTGAAATCTTCAGAAAACTTTAAGGAATACAAACATCATTTATAAACATTAAAGATTAAAATACATTTACATGTTTAGAAATGAGCCCCCTGGCTGGGTGTGGTGGCTCGTGCCTGTAATCTCAACACTTTGGGAGGTCAAGGCAGGTAGGCTGCTTGAGGCCAGGAGTTCAAGGCTAGCCTGGGATAAATGGTGAAACCCTGTCTCTACAAAAAATACACCAATTAGCCGGCTATGGTAATATGTGCCTGTAATCCTAGCTACTGGGGAGGCTAAGGTGGGAGGATGGCTTGAGCCTGGGAGGCACAAGTTGCAATGGCCGGAGATGCTGCCACTGCACTTCAACCTCAGTGACAGAATGAGACCTTGTCTCAAAAAAGAAAAGAAACAAAAAATGAGCCTCCTTCAAATGCACCAAGTTCATTCATCTGAAGCTTACTTAGAATTGTGAATAATTACTATAACATCACCCAGTAAATTTCCTCATATTTTATACCCCAAAATTAATTCTGTTGACCCAAATATAAATGAGTTATTTTTAAAGAAAGAGAGTTCACTTCTTATTTGTTTCCAGATGACAAATAGCAAAGATTTGGAACCCACCCAAATGCCCAACAATCATAGACTGGATAAAGAAAATGTGGCCCATATACACCATGGAATACTATGCAACCATAAAAAATGATGAGTTCATGTTCTTTGCAGGGACATGAATGAAGCCGGAAACTATCATTCTCAGCAAACTGAAACAAGAACAGAAAACCAAACGCTGCATGTTCTCACTCATAAGTGGGTGTTGAACAAAGAGAACACATGGACACAGGGAGGGGAACATCACACACAGGGACCTGGGGGTGGGGAGGCTAGGGGAGGAATAGCAAGGGTGGGGGGATTGAGAAGGAATAGCCTTAGGAGAAATACCTAATGTAGATGACAGGGTGATGGAAGCAGCAATCAACCACCATGGCACGTGTGTATCTTTATAACAAACCTGCACAATCTGCACATGTACGCCAGAACTTAAAGTATAATAAATTTTTAAAAAAGAAAAAAGCAAATAGAGTGTTTAAATTTTAAGAGGAACACAATAAATCAGTGTTATGCCTATATGTTTTCAATGAGACATCTGTGAAAATACACGTCCTTTTTTTTTTTTTTATTACACTTTAAGTTCTGGGGTACATGTGCAGATCTTGCAGGATTCTAACATAGGTGTACACATGCCATGGTGGTTTGCTGCCTCCATCCCCCCATCACCTACATTAGGTATTTCTCCTAATGTTATCACTCCCCATTCTCCCCAACCTCTTCTATCCTTCCCCAGCCCCACCACCCCCCACCAGACCCCAGTGTGTGATATTCCCCTCCCTGTGTCTATGTGATCTCATTGTTCAACACCCACTTATGAGTGACAACATGCAGTGTTTGGTTTTCTGTTCTTGTGCCAGTTTGCTGACAATGACGGTTTCCAGATTCATCCATGTCCCTACAAAGGACACAAACTATCGTTTCTTATGGCTGCATAGTATTCCATGGTGTATATTTGCCACATTTTCTTTATCCAGTCTATGATTGACAGGCATTTGGGTTGATTCCAAGTCTTTGCTATTGTAAACAGTGCAGCAATAAACGTATGTGTGCATGTGTCATTATAACAGAACAATTTATAATCCTTTGGGTATATACCTAGTAATGGGATTGCTAGGTGAAATGGTATTACTATTTCTAGATCCTTGAGCAATTGGCACACTGTCTTCCACAATGGTTGAACTAATTTACACTAAAAAATATGGGACAGTTCACAAATTTGCGTGTTATCCTTGCACAGGGGCCATGCTAATCTTCTCTGTATCATTCCAATTTTAGTATATGTGCTGCTGAAGTGAGCACCACATGTCCATATTACATTAATCATATATGAACAAACCAATGTTAATAAATGTGTTTTTAAAAGCTATTCAGAACAATTCAAAATCATTAGAAACTATGGTTTTCAACAAAATATGTGCTATTTAAAATGGAATAAATTTTGTTTTGAGAAAAGCATGACAGGAAGTAGGATTTCTCTTTCTGTAAAGAACTTTTAAGTTTTCAGAAAACTTCTACAGAGATAAATTTCTCATGGTATTAGATATCTTAGCAATGTGTCCAAATTTAGACATTTTTACTAATTATACAATGAGATCTGAGAAACCTAATTCTAATTGCTCTTTGTCTTTGTCTAACATAGAATACTAGACAAGATTTATAAAGAATTACCCATGTGTTATTTTATATCAGTTCCATACTTAATAGAAAAGGATTCTTAAATTCCACATTGAAATGCCACCAACCAATTTTTAAGCATGTTTCTTTTATCAGCCTAAATCTCACAAAAACCTATGTAACTTACATGAAAAACAGAGACCAGTTAGTCTCCTTGACTTTATCATTATAAAAATCTAAAATGGAAAATTAAGTGAGAAAGTTTAGTTTTTGCAAATTAGTAAAACTGAACATACACCCATTAATTTCTGACTAAGAAAGGACAATGATAATACCAGAGGCATAATGTGCACATCTTTTTTATCCATATAACTTTCAGAGCCTCTTCTGGGTGCTACTGTTCACAACACCTCGAGACAAAAGCAGGAAAAACAAGCTTGGCTTAATAACTTCTATAATATTTAGGTCATACTACTAATTCTGTGTCGGCAATATTTGGGGTTGGGCAATACTTTTAGTTAGGCATATGGTTAGGAGTCTTAAATTTTCTCTCTCCACTCCATTCCCTGACCATTGGGCTAGAGAAGCAAAACTCTAACATCCTAATAAACAAAGAAGACAAGTGAGACAGAAAGAAGACAGGGACAGAAAGTTTTCCCAAAGCCTAGCCAACAAAAATGTGCTATAGCAATTACAACATTATTAATGAAAGAAATTTTTTAAATCAACAATGGTGAGAAAATAAACATAACTTTCACGAAGTTGGAATCATCATTCCATTCTTATAAAACATACATATTGTATTATTACATATTGCTGTTGGAATATTCAATATTTTTCTAAGGTGAAATTAAAACTTCCAATTAAAAAGGACCTTCAGAAATTCTGTATAATTACATGTTCTTTAAAGCCAGACACTGGAAGAACAGCTACAGAAAAACCCATATAGGCTTTAAAACATACTTATTTCCAACAAAAAGTAAGATCTGAAGAATGTGCAGAGGAAAGAATGGATATAATTTGCATGTGTTTCTAAATCACTGGTTTTTAAAGAATATTTTAACAATCACATTCACTCCTGTGGAAAAATGAAACAAATATCAATATATGTCATTTGAATTCTTTGCAATATTAGATTGTTATGCTTCCTATTGAGAACAAATGACTTGTCATGGAATTATATCAGGTTAATTAGAAAAATGTAAGTGAACTATATCAAAAATTACTTATTATTTAAATAATTTGTAAACCGGTATGATGTGGTGCAGTCACACACAAATTTCATAGCCTAAAGCTAGATATGCTTATTTTGTCATTAACCGCTCAAAGTCACTTAATTTCATATTCTTTTAATTTTTTGTATGTTGATAACATATCATACGATTCAAATCAAGTAACAAATGAGAATGTAATTAAAATTATAAAATTAATACACAACTACCATTATTAGCATACTTAAATGAATTATGGTTAAACCATAATTGGAGTCATAGTCAATTTTAGATTGTATCTTATGCCTGAATATTTTGTTTGTATCATGGCAGGATTTAGACACACACAACAAAAAGGTATACAGAAATATCCAGACAGGTGGCCAGGCACAGTGGTTCATGCCTGTAATCCCAGCACTTTGGGAGGCCAAGGCAGGTGGATCACCTGAGGTCAGAAGTTCAAGAACAGCCTGGCCAACATGGAGAAACCCCGTCTCTACTAAACATACAAAAATTAGCCAGGAGTGGTGGCAGGCACCTGTAGTTCCAGCTACTTGGGAGGCTGGGGCAGGAGAATCCCTTGAACCTGGGAGGTGGAGGTCGCAGTGAGTTGATGTTGCACCACTGCACTCCAGCATGGGGAACAAGAGCCCAGCTCAGTCTTAAAAAAAAAAAAAAGTGAAAAAAAGAATTATTCAGACAGGTTAAATCTTTACTGCTTTGCAACTGAAAAATTTCCAAGGAAAAACCTAATCCTAGAGGTGGAAGAGTCTCTATTTTTAGAACTTTGGAGGAGATAAAGTGGTTCCTCTATTTTAGTGCTGTTTCTGTTGTCAGAATTGTCTTCTTAGAACAAAACCCTGCTCATTTGAACTGCAAAAGAAAAGATCAGAAAGGAATTCCCCGGTAACTCACTTCCACTAATACCTTTCCAAGCAGTAACAATGAAACATAAATAGCAATAGGTAGAAGGGGTTTCACATGAAGATCAACAGAGGCAACATTTAATAAGAAAATTATGCTGAAACAAAATTCAAAAGAACTCTACGATTATGTTCAATCTGGTGCCCATGTATTTCACTGTTGAGACAGCAGATTGTCATTTTGAAAAACAGAATGGGAGAAATCTAAGCTTCTAGGCATTTTGCCTAATTTTTCTTTGGCTCTCCCTCATTTCCTTTAAGCCTTAGACACATGACCACAGAGTCCAGACCTGGAGTATACTGAGCTGTAAGTTACAATATTTTGGTTGTGAAGAGCTGGAGGTAACTTGAAAAATTTTAATGCTACGCAGTTGCCAGAGGTTATTAGAAGCATACTGATGATCTAGGTATAAATTATTTTAATAAAAAAGATTGTGAAATACAAAATGCCAACCAATTTCTCAGAGCACTGCAATGAAAAATGATGGACATAGAGAAACATTTGGTTAAGTCCCCAGTAGCAAAATAGGCTTTTGAAAAAACTGGACATTTTAAAAGGCCATAGATGATGAATCCATTACATAAAAGTCAAAGACTCTAAGAGTACTTAGGAAATAATGAATGTGCTGTCTCCGATGGATTATGTAATGATTTAAAAATATATATAAAGGTAAAGTAGGCATACTGAAACAATGACCAGAATGCATGTAGAAGATAAAAGAAAGGTTGGGAGTAGCTGTGGGAAAGGGAAACCTTCTCAAAGAAAAGTGGAAATTTAAAAAATTTGAGTGGGTAAAATATAAGAGTAAGTTAGCTTAAGAAATGCTAATGTCTTAATGATAAGCTTAGATTTTTAATGAAAATGTTAATATGCTGCTATTTTATATTATTATACTAGTCATAACACAATATGTCATTATACTATTTAATGAAATTTATTTATAACTATAATAAAAATAATTTTATCTTTATTTATAAATATAAATTATAAATATATTTTATTAAATATTAATCCAATATATTTATATGTTTATATATTGATGAAGTATATTTTTTATTAATCAACAATTATATTAATAACTTTCATAGCCAGTTATTTTAAAGCCCCAATTACAAATGAGATTATATTGGACTCCAGAAAATATATTTATTTCTAAACACAGTAGGATATATATGTTATTTCTAAACACAGTGGTAGATATACATATATGTATATCTATCAGATAAATGCTGCTTGATTTTTTTAAGTTTTAATTTTTTTGAAAATATTTCACATTGCTATTTTAAATAAACATGCTGAATTAAAGTAAGAAGACCTCAAATAATGTTTTAAAGCTATAAAATTGTATGCACAACATAAACTTAACTAAAATTCAGTGAGATAAATGGGTTGATCCAATAAATCAGACTATTCGAGTTTGAATGACTGCTTTCCCACCCCTCACCTTCATCTAACCTTGAGCCTCTTATTTAATCTGTCACACCTCTGCAATACATGTTGATAATCATAGTACCTACCTAACAGATTGATGAGCATTTTTAGTACAATGTGTGGCACAGGGTGGGTTTCAATACTTTATAATTTCCATACAGGAACTGCAGCCATCCTACTAAATTATGAATACAACGTATAGAAAACCACTATTTCACCATGTGAAATAGTGGTAAATAGTGAAACCAGAAGAGTCATGTGATAATTCATTGCAAAAGCAACTTGTCATTTCAGATGAAGTGATTGGCATGAAACTGAATTAATCATTCTAAAATTTGGGAAAGTCACACTGTAAAAGTCAACTCTGCACATTCTGGTTAACTTTCAGGAGAATAAGATTATTTCTCACAAGCTCTTAAAAAAAAAAAAAAAACTATTATTATACCCACCTCATAAGGTGTAATAAAAATTGTATATATTTAAGGTGTGCAATGTAATGTTTTGAAACATGTATACATTATAGAATGAATATCACTCAAACTTATTCCAAATTGTACTCTTCATTAATTTAAATTTGTTAATGTTACGGTTAATTTTTATGATGTTTCTCCTGGATAAACTGATGTTTCTCATTGCAAAAATCAGAAATGTCTACTTTAAATGTTAAACAGTAAATAAAAATTAAGTATTACTTTTTCTCACAAAGAAACTTAATGAACATATTGGTGGGAGAAGTTAACTATTTGGTTAAAATCATTGCAAAATACAGGGGAGTTTCGATACCAAAGTATTCATTTCTTATGTACACTCCAAATATAAAACTGGTATCAGCAGCAATTACGAAGAGAATTAAATTGCAGGGTGCCATATGTAGTGACTTTTATAGTTGCATTCATACTGATTACATGTAATTTTTATAGCAGACCTCTTTTAACTTTATAAAAGAATATGGCAATTAGATGCTTTTGCTTTACTACATGATATATGATCCGATGGAAGCGCTGTAGAAAAGCTGTCTGAATTTAAATGTGTATTTTCACTACATTTAAAAATATCTTGCTTGGTATTTTAAGTATTGTAGAACAGATAGTGTAACATCGCTATTAGTTTTCATAATCATGTCTTATTTTGTACAAAAAAATCAATAAATTACAAACTTAAAGTTGTGTTATTAAGGAATGCTTTCCATAGAATGACTGATACACTTATTACTAATATTGAACTTTTAAAAATGACATCTGTATTAATGAAGATTGGCATTAGCTTTGTAATAAAAGGAGATCTTTGTACCTCTATAAATAACATGTATTTCATTCTCTTTACAGCTTACTTTCGACATTTTGTTATGAGACAGTCATAGATATATGCAATATCCTGAGAGAGATTCCATTTTTAAGTAAAAAATTTGTATGTAAAAGATGTTCTTCAATAACAAATTTAAAGTTTTAGTTCTATTTTCTATGAAATGTTCAAGCTACTTGATATGTAAAATCATATTATAGATGGTGATTTTATTTTATTCTACATTAAAAGCCAAATATCTCAATAATGAACAAAATACAACATTCCCATTCCAATGTTCACATTTGAAAATGAACATTTTAGTTTTTTCATTCATGTCCCATTGCCTAACATGTGTTCCAGAAATTTGATGGTACAAACTTAAAACATGGCAGAAACATCTCTTAAATCTACATGACTAACTTCACAAACTATAATGGTTCAACATTTAAAATACCTCAATTATCCTTTAGTTACTGCATAACAACACCTCCATGGTATTTCTTTATTATAAAGGCAGTTTATTCAAAACATAATTTCTTTTTGGAGCCTGAAACTTACTATAACAGAGGTTCTGAAAAAAGCATCTCTATAAAGATATCCTAAAAATAATTAAATGACCTGAACCACCAGCAGCTATGGAACAACATACACCTAATTGGGCCACATGAGAATCAAACCTCTGATGCTGGCCAGAGCAGCACATAGACAAAGAACAAAGATCCCCTCAGATGCTTGAACTCAGAGCACACTGATGGTGAGTTATACTTACTGCCTTCCCCAGTTAAGGCAACACTAGTCTACTTCTTTCACAGATTTAATAGAAAATGTTGCCATGTGATACAATTTGGACAGAGAACTTTTAATATGTATCCCACTAAAAATAGAAAGTGGCATCATACTGCTGCCAAAGATGAACAAAGAAACTTGCAAAAAGATCACATAGTAGGCAAAATTACGTTTGTAGAATACTGGAAAGAATAAATTGAATATCACTTTTGCTACCATCTAACTATATAATTCATGGGCCACGATTGTTCTCTAAAATAATATCGTTTAACTAGACAATCATTAATACTCCTCCAAAATTTTCCCTTCTCTAACCCTTATCCAGATCATGTATTAATGTATTATCAATTTCATGTATGTAAAAACCTAATTTATCAAGTACAAGCAATCACTAAATAGAGGTACAACTGACAATTGTGGAGAATTATTTCAAATATAGAATGTTTGTATCCACAAAACATAAATACATGAAAATATTCAGAAGTTGGTAATCAAAACTAAATATCCACATATTTAAATATTGTTTAGTAAGTTAAAGGGGATGACAACATCTATTCTATAAGATTTACTGTGAGATTAAAATGAGCTAAGGTAAAACATGTTGCACAAACTTAAACCACAATTTAATATCATAAAGTATGATCAGTTTTTATTGAATTAGCCTTTAAACTCTCTGCATTTATGTTTTTCCAAAATATTGCTTCTATTCTAGTTTCAATTTATGATGTCATTAATGAAGTACACAGAAACAGCAGCAGCAAGAACAACAACATAACTTTCTATGGGAATAACCCAAGGAAAAAGTCAAGCCCGTCTAAGGAGTAGACTGTTACTAGAACTTCTTCCATGTTGATTTATTCATTCAACGAATGCTTGTATGTCACCTGCACCATAAAAACTTCAGAGGAAAAAGTATGAGTAAGGGAGAATCTACTTCATTCTTGGAACTTAAGGCCAATTAAGAAGACAGACGTTGAATAAGTAATTTTAAGCATGAAGATTCTCAGCCTCCGCTGAGAGCTAATTTTAGGATCACAGGAAACTGCTGCACAATCAGAAATTAGTGTAAATGTTTTAGTAGTGACAGACATCGTAGGCTAGCTAAGGACAACAATATTAGTTGACAATAAAGGTTAATTGTAAGTAGGGAAGACATAGATTAGGATAGGTTGCCGCTTCACAGATACTAAAAGTCAGAATGACTAAAGAAGTAATTGAAGGACAAATATATGAGAATGTGTTCCACATATCCAGAGAAGCTCCTGAAAATATTCTGGAAGAGGCCCAGAAGACTAGTTTTTCTAAAGTATCCTAGGTATATAAGCTTGGTGGGATGCAATGGCGTTAAGTACTACAACATATGTATTCCCTGGAGTCTTTGTTTGTTTGTGCTGCTGTAACACAACAGCACAGACTGGGTAATTCAAAAAGAATAGACATTTATTTCTTACAGTTCCAGTGGTTGGGAAGTTCAAGATCAGGTGCTGGCAAGTTAATTAATAGGACCAGTTTTCTGTTTCCAAGATGACATTTTGAACACTGCATTCTCAAGAGGGAAGGAATACTATGGCCTCATGTAACAGAAGGTGAAAGAACAAAACAGAAAGAACTCCCCTCACCAAGCCCTTTTATAAGGGTATCTAATGCCACCAATTATCTCGAGTCCATTCCTCCAAATACCACTGCAATGGGAATTAAATTTTAAAATGGATTTTTGAGGGGACCAAAACATTCAAACCTTTTCACATGGGAATGAGGGGATCACATTTATAACTAGCATAAGGCCTAAAAGGCTTCAATCAGGAGAAAAAATAATGTCTAGTTTCTAATGGAGCTCTGTTGGTGATTTATCTATACTCAAAATATAGAAGACTGTCTGCATGAGAGGAAGGTGGAATCATTATTTTTTTCTTTTGACTCGCTACTTTTACATAACACAACTATATTTTAGGCCAGAATAGGGAATGGAACTGTTACTGCAATCCTGATTTAAACTATAACTAAAGTTTAAATAGTCCTGACTTAAACTATGACTCTGAAAGACTGTTAAGCTTTTGACACTCATTTATGATTTAGAACATAAAAGGATAAAAGTTTCAATGTGATGGTACGTTCCCTCATGCTGAAAGTGACAAAAATTAGAAGAATTATCATTCAGTGATTTTGCCCAAGGTCATGCAGCTGCCTCATCAGTCTAGTATAGGCATCTGAACCCAGCTCAGGGCTATTACTTCATAACACTAAATCTTACTAATAGCTTCCATTGAACCTATTTTGTAGGAATAATTTAAGAAAATTCATTTATAAGACATTTATGGAAAATTACCTGCAAATAAGCAAAACTTAGCACAGATTATGAAATTATTAAAACATTTTAATTCATCTAATGACATAAATCGTAAGATTAAAATAATCAAAAGAACATTTTCAGTAATTCTAAATATAAAATTACATTTACCATAATAATAGTGTCTAACACCATTTTATCTAGTTAAAACTACCTCGAATCAAATATCTAAGCTTGCTTAGAATGATATTTTTTCTCTCACTATTATAACATCTACTTGTTACACAATGGCAAAACCCAAATTCTTTATATAATTTTATCTGTATTCTATGTATGAGAGCTCAGTAGATTATCAATTCTTTTTTATTCTGACTAACTACTTAATGCCATAGTCAGAATAGCAAAAACCAACTTTCACTCTAGGCCTGATTGGAAATATTTTAAGATATGATTGATGTTTGGTAATGTTTAATATCAGCATTATGCTATTTATTAAAATGCATGTTTCAAACCAAGAAAGAATAAAAATCTGATGATTGAATACTATCATACCTATTGTCACTATTATATAAATTGGCAGAATAGTTTAATGCTTTATAAAGGTATATAATGTAATCCTTTCAATCTCTGAATACCATGAATTATTTTTATGCTCATTCAATTTCATGTTTAAATTGAAAGTACTTACAATTACACTTCTTGGTATTTTACTCTAAATGTCTTTTTCATTATGCAGATATTACAGCAGTATGAAAACTGTGATTAGAACGCATCCAATAGCTCTCTTCTGCTGTAAGTTCTCACACACAAACATGCATATACACACATACTATTTTTAGTAAGAAATACGTGGAAAAAAGCAAGAGTCGGAGATAGAATGAAATTGATCTAAAGGAGCCATGTTCTGGTTATATAAGAGCATTAGTAAAATTTAAAATATAACCTGAGACCTCATTTTTATGTTTTGCCAAGCTTGTACATTTCAATATCAGGTGCCTTATCCCAGTGACATGTTGCCATGAATATTTGTGGGCTGAGTTTTCATCTGATTGACTTTTAAGATCCATTGGTAAAGCAAATCAACACTCCAAATTACTAGAAAACTGTGTCTACGTAAATATTTTTCTGTCCATACGTGATTCATATAAGCCAGTAGTCTTCAGAAGAGCTATGATTTTCTATTTATATTCATTCTGATCGGTCAGTGTCCATTATTAAGGTTCTCTGCTTTGTAGCCATAGTTGTAAAATATTTTCAATATAATCTTGAATATACAATATAAAATGGTTAAATTTAAGAGTTAAATATTTATACTCAACCACTGAAATATTGTGAGACAAGTACACAATGATCAATTTTTAAATATCTATTTGAAGCTAATTTCAAACTAACTCTCTTTTATATGATGTAGTATACAGCTTTGAAAGAAATATTTTAGTCAATTATCACTTCTCTCCAATGAGAATCTACATCTAATTTGTCAAAACATGACTTTTTTTCTTTCTAGTTTTATCATCGGTATATGGAAACACCACAATAAAATTTGGATTAATTTTTAAAATAGCTCATCTCATGAACCAATAGTTTATTAAGGAAAATCATATATTTAGACATATTATTCCTAGATCAGAACTGTTCTTTCAGTTTAATCTGCTGAATCTTGCCATATCATTTTAACCTTTGAATCTAATGTTATACTATGTTTTATATTTTCCCGA
Organism: Cebus imitator; assembly: GCF_001604975.1. Classification (NCBI taxonomy): domain Eukaryota; kingdom Metazoa; phylum Chordata; class Mammalia; order Primates; family Cebidae; genus Cebus; species Cebus imitator. The sequence continues at coordinate 5,808,279 of NW_016107344.1, forward strand.
TTATTTTCAGTATGCTAATGAAGTGCCTTTAATCCTAACAGTCATTCAAAAGTGGGCCAATAGTCAACGTATTTGACTGACTTTTCACACTTACTAGGAACACTCCCTAGGCATCTAGTATTGTTGAAACACTTTCTCAAATGCAGACTGAAAACCATCTCAACTCTATCTCCATCTCCCCATCTTGATCTACACATCTTGGAAAGGCAGGTTGGCAATTAAATAGCTGTCCCAAGAAAGGTATTGTCACCTCTTGATTGCTCTCTGGTTAATTATGAAGAAAAAAGGGATGAAGTATTAAACAGACATTTAGAAAATTTAAAATTTTGTCCTGACCATTTTTGGGAAAATTAGTCCCTCTCTCCCTTTATAGCAACCTCACGCCAACCTGGTTTGATATAGCTCTAGGTTTCAACATGACCCAATAGGGACTTACAGGATTCAGTCTTAATTCTTGATCAGCTATCTTGATTATCTTGTTGTGCTTACATAGTCCTAATAACAAAGGTGTCAATGACTAAATTGAGTTGATCACGAATCCTGCTACTCTACTGTATGTAACGTGGGTTAAACTGAATGGGTTTCTTCAAGTTCTGTAAAATATGCTTTTAACCCTCTTGCACCTGACCCTTACCCAATTAAAGTTCTGGGTCCAAGTGAGAGTGATTTAAAAAAAAAAAAAAAAAGGAATGTTATCTTTCCTGTAATGGGCTTTGACATATGGGAATGCAATACCAAAAAACTAAAAGTATGAAGGTTGATATTTGTCTTTTTAGAAGAGTCCTCAGGCCTTTTTAAATAAAATAAACATATCTAGAAATCATCATTCTCAGCAAACTGATGCAAGAACAGAAAACCAAACACTGCATGTTCTCACTGATAGACGGGTGTTGAACAATGAGAACATGTGGGCTCAGGGAGAGGAACATCACACACTGGGGTCAGTTGGGGTGGGGTAGGGGAGGGACAGTGGGAGGAGGGAAGGGTGGGGAGGGATAAAATGGGGAGAAATGCCACATATAATATGCACCTATGCAACAACCATGCATGACCTGCACATGTACCCCAGAACCAAAAAACAAAAAAGAAATTTCACTATTAAAAATAAATAAATAAAAATGAAACAATGTACTAGCTCTCCCCAAATGTTGCAAAAACCTTGAGTTTAATAAACTCCTCTTTTGTCCCTGGCTAGACAGCTTTAACCATGACTTGATTGCCACTCCCTTCATTTCTAACTAAAGTTGATTGGAAATAGCTGGTGAGAAACCCAAATCTTGTTCTTCCAGCAATAAGTACTTCTAACTACCTTTGAATATTTTCAAGGTTTCATTCCAGAAGACATCACTTAGACATCCTGTGAGGCAGGAGAATGCCATCAAGTTGGCAGGATTCACTAACAGCACAGATTGTACTGTCTGCCTTTATGCAGCTCCTTCAAAACAAGATTTGATTCATTTATTCAAACTGAACTTTAATCCCTGAAGTCTACCAACTACCAATCCAAACTGGCTGGGAATTCAAGTTGGAGGCAGTGTCAACCTAGGCACCTCAATTAATGTAGTTCAATACTTGGGGATCCCCAATGATTTTAACATTTTATTTTCTGGGCTACCATGTGTACCCTTAAGAATGTATTCCTATTATGGAAGGAAGGCATTAACTATCTCCTGAAAATAGAATGACTTATACATTAAAGACGTTCAAAAGACATTTTCAAGTGTTTAAGTAAACATCGCCAGTAAATCATGCAAACCTTAGATGACTATGGAGATTTCTCCAACATGAAGCTACCTTTGGTTATCCATGGGAACTTACTGGAGGAATAAATGACTCATTATTTACATGCATACCTTTGACAACTTTTCCTACAATTGGGTTCATGTAAATTAAAGAGATGTTTTAAAATTTGTCCCTGACCCTACTTGAGGTAAGTATTGATAATATTTCAGTCATGGAGGTCTTTTCTGTCAGCTTTAACTCACTGACCAGGTTTGTTACAAATTATGGAATCATTCAAGTTTTTAATCCTTGTGAGTCAAGTTATAGTCTTTAAAGTTGCTAGTAATTCCTAATCTAAGGAGACTAGTATATTGGGACAAGCAGAAAGGTCAATACAGAAACTGAGGGAGAGACCTACCTGTATGTCTAAGGTAGATTCTAATGATGCATTAATTTCATTCTAAGACCTGGGGAATCATGGTTAAGGTCAGTGCTGCAGGATGGCTTTATCCTGCTGTTTGATGTCATGTTGACAGTCATTTTAAACTCTGCATGAGACAAATGTAGTGATTTTGTCCCAGGTTTTGTAAGTCAGAGTGGCTAACACACTGACATACATGTGTGAATATTTACTGGAAGCCAAGATGCTCTAGAAATATTCTTGGAAGATGATTCTCTTTCATTTCTTTCTTGTGAAGAAGAAATGTGTCCTTTTCTCAGGACTGACTTTTCATAATGGCTTTACAACCAACAGCCTTGGAAAATTGTGATATTTTATTATAAGAGAGTTATAATAAGAGTCTTCTTGCTTACACCCTTAGAAGTTAGATATGGAGCAAGGGCAGATTTCCTTATTGTTCATTATAAGTTATTTAAGCTTGCTAAGTCTGGGTTTTCTTTACATTAACACAATTTAGTATGTGTGCAAATGTCATCTAGCTGTTTTTGCACCCTCCAGTGAGGACTGAAGTTCAGAGAATGAGCACAAAATTATTGACTGGCTACTACTAATATGTCCCTCATGTTTGAACAATGGGTCTAATGTCTTCAACTGTTATTCATGAAGCTATGCTAGGATAACTTGTCTGTGTCTAAGTCAGTTTAAACTTCAGAACTTTCACATTTTTTAATAGTATACAAATATTAGATAAAAATTTCAATTAATCAGAAATGTTTTATTTTTTAATAAACACTGGATTTGAATTTGCTTCCATATCTACAATGTTTTGACCAAATCTTCTGTTCAATTCAGTAACTGCCTTATTTACCATCTTGCTCTTCTGGAATTTCTTCCCTGGCTTCTCATATAATTATGTGAATCCAAACTACTGTTAAGAAATCTTTTATATCATAGTACACCAATGAATTTGCTTTTTATCTCATATACTTATTGTACATTACCCGACATCTTCCTTGCTAAGTTTCCTTAGACATCAGGCTGCAGTATATTCAGAATAAAGGGTTTCCTTATCTTAGGCTTGTGAAATAATCGTAATAGTATATTAGCCAATGATAAGAATATCACTTCCTTTGACTATAATTGGTGTAGGTGTAGACATATGGCTAAATTCTTACTGATGAGGTATAAGAAGATTTTTTAGATTATTGGTAAATATATTTTTCCATAATCAAAAAGGAAGATGGAAGAGGAAAAAGCACTATCTTTCATGTTTTTCAATAAATTTCTAAGAACATATAATGCATCAGTCTTCTGTAGCCTTCTTGTGAAGATGAGCATATAAGCTTGAGAACAAAAACAAATACAACAGAGAAGTCTGAGAAGAAGAATCCAAATATCTTATGTTTTCATGATATTTTTGAGCTGCTATACCAATTCTGGACTATTTTCCTTCTGGAAATCTGGTTATGTACATGTAAATAAATATAAATATGTATATTTATATTCAGTATATATTGTTTGGGTCTCTTTTAATTGGTATATTAGTTCAATCTCACATTGCTATAAAAACTTATTTGAAACTAAGTAATTTATGAAGAAAAGAGGTTTATTTGACTCACAGTTCCACAGGCTGTATGTGAGGCATGGCTTGGGAGGCCTTAGGAAACCTACAATCATGGCAGAAGGCAAAGGGGAAGACAGCAAATTCTACATTGCTGGAGCAGGAGGAAGAGAGAGAGATGGGGAAGTTACTACACAGTTTAAAGCAACCAGATATCATGAGAACTCTATTATGAGAAGAGCAAGAGTGAAGTCTGCCCCCCACGATTCAGACACCTCCCGCCAGACCCTTCCTCCAACACTAGGAATTAAAATTCAACATGATATTTGGGTGGGGACACAGAGCCAAACCATATCAATTGGCTAGTCTGTTACTTACATATTAAAAGATCCTGATATGAAAAATATATAGAAACATGATATCATTGTTAATTGTGGCAATTTGCTCAACTTACATTCTTTTACAGAGACCTAATTTGTCTTGCCATCATTTTACTTCTGTTCATGTAAATGAATTGTGTGTGTGTGCACACGCGCATTTGTGTGTGTTTATGTGTGTCTGTGTACATATACGTATGATAGAAAATCGTGGTGTTTCATCAGCCTACCTGTTCATGTATCTATCTTCTTTGTTATAAAGCTTTTTATCACTCCTGTGACACTTAAAACTTAAGAACTTTAGTTACAATTAAACCTTGTTACAAATGTATACCACTGTTAGCAGTTTTTAAAGTAATATATAATTAAATGTTACATGAATTGTACAGTATTACAATTTTCCTTGGCGATAGGCTTTACTCTTCACAAATTCACCTAAAAATAGACCAGATTTTTTTTTTTTTGCCATTTAGAAAAAGACATTTTTTTACAAATCCTTGGGAATACTTTTTAATTATTAGACTATTTTTGATAGTTTCAGGTTTACAGAAACATTGAGTAGAAAATGCATAGCTTTCATATACCCTCTAAATTATTCTCTCTTTGTATCCTCTGTTAATGTGTTGAATTAATGTGGCACATTTGTTACAATATTGATACAACACTATTAATTAAATTCAATAGCTGAGTTTCTTCTTTGTAGCATGATGTACAAGAAGACAAGCTTAAGGAGAGCAGACTTTTAGGGGTTTAAAAATAATTGATTTCATTCAACATTAAAATCTTGTATGAAGGACCTTGCATGGTTTCTCTCAGCTGATTTTTTCTCAGTGCAACTGAATAGTCACTATAACTGAGACAAGTAAGACAGAGCCAATATCGAACATCACATATTTGAGAAACAAACATCCAATAACATTTTGGAAATATATTTCACGTGTGTTGTGATTATGCCAAATTCAGTAATCCACTTCCTGAGCCAGTTAAGACTCGGGTTTCAGATTCTCAGCAGGGCTCCAATAGGAGCTCTCAAAACAATCGTATAATCATGAGAAACCAGCCCAGTGCCATTTCTTTTTTCCAAGTATTGATCCTCTCTTGATTCTGTATGCTTTTGCTCACTGCCCAGTGTCTTTGGGTTGTTATTAATTTTTTTATAGTTTTTTTTTTTTTTTTTTTTTTTTTTTTTTTTNTTTACAGAAAGAAAAAAGTACAATTTGCTCCTCCTTATTTGAAGTGAAACCCGTTATTGACAATGCTGATAGATACTTCCATTATGACCAGTGGGTAATATCATCTCAACCAATGATGTGACGGTGGAGTTGCTGTTTACTGTAGAATATGGTGTTCTTTTTGCTTTATATGTATCACCTATTGGAAACTCCTATCACCCTTGCTGATATGTTTAAACCATTAAAATGACAAAATTTTGCTGTGCTGAATGCTGTAATTGATAATAATCTTTGTCTTCATTTACATGAAAACCAATTAAGAGAGAATGCCAAAACATTTATTTCCCTTTCCAAGTTTGACCATCTTTTAAATAAAGAATGACCATGTTTGCAGGTACCACTGGGGGGATAAATTCATGAAAGATGAGATTTGTAAAAAATCCAAATTACAGAAACCATGCTAAATTTAATATCAAAATTTCCTCCAAAAACCTGGGGCTTTATTATTCAGCAAGGCTTTTCTGTCAGCCCTTTTTCCTCAGAACACAATTTCCCCCAGGTACTCATACAAAGAGATTCCAAGAGGACCTGGATATGTCTCAAACTCAATTGTGGACAAAGGTACTGCTGAAGCCAAGGCCGTAAAAGTACAGGACTGTGTTTGAGTAATGATCCCAATAACAAAATCAAAATAAAATTTATTCAAAACACTAGGAGCAAATAAACAAAGACATTAATAGGCATTCTTCTGAATAATAGCAAAAATATTTTATTCTCGAAATTTTTATAACTCCAATTCTTCTATGATTACCAATTTTTATAATCATGAAATGTTCAAAAAGATTTAATAACATATAGAAAAGGGTAAATAAGACATTGATATCATTAAAAATGTATTGGAGATGACACTGTGAGTTAGAGCCAATTTAAATGGTTAAAATAGGAAAATACTAGCCCCATACCAATACCAAAGGACATACAGAGTAAATACAAATCTTAGTTTTTAGTGAGGTATTTTTAAATTATTTCTTGTGATGTTGGTATGTATGTACATGTGTCTATATGTGTGTATGTGAATGTGTATATACACTCTTTATTTTTCTCATATATATACTAGATCTGAGCCTGTCTTCCTCACCTATTTCTACTTCATGTGAAGAAAAATGAAAGGTCTGTGAGTTTCTTCTCTATTACCGAGCTGAAAACATAGTATGCCACATTTAAAATGCAACAGTCTTTGCTCATAGCACACCAGGCCACATGAGCTTTATTTTCACATTGGTTCTCTCCATCCCTCATGCCCCATGGAGACAATGAAAATAGTCTGGGTATATTCTGTGGACACAGTGGGTTTGGCACAGCTGAGGTAGCCCCACATTTAGGTAAGACCAATTTTTTTACAATGTGGTGAGCATAAACCTACTCAATCTTTGTCCTAGACAAAGAGATTATCTTTATTAACCTGTTAAGCAAACAAACCTGCCTTTTGTCCCAGAGGATGTCTCGCTCTTCCAAGGCTGTTTGCTACCTAAGCATTCTCAAAAGACAGCCCAGTATAAAAACCCACCATGATCTCTACTCCCAATACATGTAGAACTATTAAAGTCCCACAGAAAAGTGTTTCCCAATGCCCTTTTAAGAATCAGGAAAGTAAATCAAGAAATTGTATTTTAGAAATTACCAGTAAAAAGAGTCTCCTGTGGATTATTTACTCTTAGTTGAGTAAATGTTCAGTGTTTTAGATTTCCTACATGTCAAGCTGCTTCTCTGTGCATTGGATTGTCTTTACATAGTGGTTGTGAGGAGCTTAAATAGTATCAGTGTGGTAGGGTTCCTCTGATTTCCTTAGCAACATCACTTTGAAGTTTAATAGCCAGTGTCTTGCTATCATCTGGTACAGAGATCTATGAACAGTAAATGTGTGTCTTATTCTCTAACCTTGAAAAAAGCTCCTGCTGGATTGACTGGACCTTTGCCCACTGCTATACTGTGTGTGGATAACCCTAGATGTCAAGTTGTTTTCCAAGTTCACCAATGACTCATGCACTGGTCCAGCAACTCTATCTGCAACATTATTTTGTTCCCTCTTTCAAAGTCCCTTTAGCCACCTTGCCAGCCTAAATAATTGATTACCTCCTGAATTCTCACAAACATTTCTGAGTCCCTTTTGTGAAACTGAAGAATGCAGGAAAGCGTTAAGAGTGCTAACTGGGCCTCTTTTACTGCAACACTGAGATACCAGTTTTATTCTGTCGAATGTGCTAATTATAGCACTGAATCTATGCTGCTCAGTTGTTTCACCGCTGCTCTTCAAATCCACTAAAATTCATGATGATCACCATAAGCTTGTCCTTTCAACCCATTCCTTTCTCATATTCTCCTCAGGTGAGAACAGGTAGATTGTTCTATTCCTCCATTTTTGTACCTAAGTAATTTTTACTTTCTATTTTCATTATTTCTAGAAAATTTTACCTGATTGCCTACTTATTACAGTTGAAACGTCTACCATTTTGTGGGGTAGAGGGGAAGTTTCTTTGAATCAAGACTTGGTTCTTAAATGGGAATTACAGAAAACATATACAATAGGCACGAATATGTAATATTAATGTTCTGAAACTATTATCTCTACTACCCAGTATTTAGTGTTATGATCAAAACCATGCCCCAGATGGTTAAGATTTGAAAGGCAATAATGAATATGTTAATTGTAAACAAAAGACTATTGAGTCTTACATAAAGAGGATTGCAAAAGATAAACCAAACAAAACATCAAAAGCTACATTTTTGGGTAATGCATATTTTGTTAACTTAAGATATATAAAATCAGTGTATCTGATTTTAAACATGAGGTGTAAAACACTTCAGGTAAATAAAATGGGAAAGAATGTTTGGTGATCATATGAGTATTGAGATCATAAGAAATTTATATTCAAATTTATGTAATTACATGTTTGTTTATCAGGAAGAAATAAGATGTAATCAAATATATGTCCTTTATAAGTATTTTTTGCAACACACAAATGATAAATGAAATGTTAATCAAAATTCTCTAATTTAGGTTTTTTCTTAAATATGTTATATAATTTATTCATTCAAAAATGATTTATTCAATACTACATAAAATTTAAAGATCCAAAAATAGTAAATTATGTCAATACTTTTTACTTTGTCAATACTTTTCACTATCCCACAATGGTAAATTATGTCAATAAGGAAAGGAAAATTTGGTTAAACTAGGAAAAGATATTACATTGACTTCAAATTTCAGGCAAATTTCGTGACACTCCCACTTTTCATCTTCAACCAAAGGCTAACAGTACAGACTTCCCACAGATTGTAAAGTTCATTCCCCATAGTCAATGGAGTAATACCACTCTGAGGAGTATGCACCTTTCAATAACAGTGCAGTTTCTTTTGAATAGTTACCAAACTAACTTTAGTGGATTTTTTTTCTCTTTAAAAATCCGTTGACACAAAGAAATGTAATCCTATGCTTGTATTTCAGCTGGTTCCATGAAGAGAAAAATGATCCTCATGAAACATTTATTTTCAATTGGAAGCCATAAAGTATCCCTTTGTTTTATTGTGCCATAGGACTAATACAACATGAAGTTTCATAGCAGATAAAGATAGATGAGTGTAGTTACAAGCCCACTAAAAAAGTTACGCTGACAGATTGAAACAAAAGCATCATATATTCTGGTTGACAAATGGGTTCTGTAACAGTATTTTTTTTTTAATAAAGCAGGCTTGATTTTTCATCTACCCATTTTCCAAATGAGATTGTAAAAGGTCATACTCAATCTTCATGGATAAGTGGTATGTACAAAAAGTCCACTAGCAGTAGGATTATATGGGAAGTGCTATGTTTATTCTACATATACTTTTATGTGTATGACATTGATTGTTAGGTAAATGCAAGTTACTCTACAATCTCCCCATCCATCTGTTCCCTTAGAGGAAATAAGGACATATGCAAATGTATTTATATTTACATTTTCTTCAAGAGTGAGAAATTTAGTTTCAGTAAATATGAACTGTCAGTCAGCTTTTGGAACAGAAACTGGGTTATGAATAGAAATAGAAGATAAGGCAGAAGGCTAAGCAAGAGAAAAAAATATTTTTCTACTTGAGTTTAGGAAAACACAGGAAAGAATAAGAAAGTGCATGTGGAAAATAAATATATTTCTACTATTCAGTAGAAAAATATATAAAACATTCAGACCTATTGAATAAATAGGAAGTTTAGAAAATAAGCAGTTAGTTTACGATGTATGATGGTAGATACAGTAATAGAATAACTAACTGAGAATATATGGCAGATTCTTAGTACTATCTGAGAAATCAAGAAAACTTTCTTAGAGTCAGAGATATAAGTCGGGTCCAGGGATAGTAATAAATATAGACCAAGGGAACAGTTGCCGGGAAGTGTGAAACATTTTTCTATTGCAGCAGTTTTCTCAAGGATCTAGGTGTGTGTTGCTGTGACACAATAGTGAAATTTCAAATAATCACATAGCTTGTAGGCTACAATGCAATAGGAAGAAAAATATTAACAGGAAACATGAGAATAAAAACAGAAGAAAACTTTTTTGTAGATATAAAAATAGTTGAATTATTTTTATTATTTTTATATTTTTTATATTATTTTTATATTATTCAACTTTTATATTATTCAACTCACTATTAAGATGTAAAGCCTGAAGGCAACAGTATAAAAAACTATCTACTAAGTTGAGTTTGGATTCTATCGAGGCTCTACCATTATAAACTAAGTAGTATTTGAAATCTTCTTCACTTCTATGTGAGTCTGTTTTCTTTTTGTAATGTGGTGTTGTCAATAAGGTCTCATAGGGTGATGTCAGTAATTCACAAGGCCATTGTGTGGGTCGAATAAGCACAAGTACAGTGAAGCATAATGTCTGGTATACAGTAAATGTTTAAAAAATATCTCAGTAAGGAAAGCTCATATATTTTCATTATAATTACCAAATTTATGTAGAATGATGTTGGGTGATAAGGATGCTCATGGAGTGGGCACTGAGATTATCAGAGCAAAATAAAATGAGATGCACTTTCACATTACAGGATGTTTCCCTGTGAAAAAAAATGGGAGAGTAAACAGAGAATCAGCAGAGTTTTGGAAACTGACCCAATGAGGGGTATCACAGTCTGAATATCACAAAGGAAGAATTGGCAGCAGCAATGAGAAATGAGATACATACATGGTGAATGATCGAATAAGGAAATACAATAAGGATATTAGGAGCCAAGTTTCTCACTATTTGAGAAGAGGGTTATAAAGATGAAAAGAGAAAGCTCTAATGAATCCTGTCATTTGTATTAGAATTGTAGTTATCATTGTATCTTCATGATTTTCAATATATAGATATATACAGGTAAATACAAATGTAAATGTGTGTGCATGTGTGTGTACATTCCCATGTTCTTTCCACGTAGAGAGTGTGGGAGCAGCAACAACCTAGTAACCATGAGCACACCGAGCAACCAAATCATGGTTTTTAAGTCCTACAACCAACGAGAAAAATTAGGGTTTCTTCAAGAAATTTCTGATTCCAGAGCTGGGACAGGACAGTATCATATAACCCTGGAACATACTCTTGATGAGAATTTGATGAAGTGCTCCAGGAATGATGAACAATATATGAATGAATAAAAAAGTATGATACATACACATAATGGAAGACTAATCAGCCATAAAAAAGGATGAAATTTTATCATTTGCAACAATGTGGATGAACCTAGGGACACTGTGTTAAGTGAAATAAACCAAAGAAGAACAAGTACCACATGATCTCACTCATATGTGGACTCTAAAGCAATTGTTCTCATAGAAGTAGAGAGAAGAATAGTGATTACTAGAGGCTCAGGAGATTAGGTGAAAGGGGAATGAGAAGAGGTTGATCAATATACACAAAGCTAGAGTTAGATCTGAAGAGTAAGTTTTGGTGTTCTATTGCGCACTAGGACAACTCTAAGCTAACAATAATGTAATGTATATATCAAAATAGCTAGAAGAGAGGATTCTAGATGTTTTCACCACAAAGTGTTACAAGTGTTACAAATGATGTGTTCGAGTTGATGAATATGCTAATTACCTTGACTTGATTACACAATATATACGTGTATTGATCATCACGATACCCCACAGACATGTCAAAGTTGTCACAGAAGGCAGCATAAACGGGATTCTATTGGCAAATATGAATATTATATGAATGGAAATAATTATTGTAATGGTTTATACTCTATGGAATAAAATACCAAACTATAAATAATATAATATATTCAAATAAATAAATTAATTAAAATTTTAATCAGAAATATGATATTAACATCAAAATTTCTCCCACAAGCTGTTGACGATATGCCTGGGAATTACAAAGGGCCAAAGGCATTCACTGATAGAGGTAAAACCTGGAAGATACCACCTAATCAAACGATCAAAGCAAGCATCATCATTTATAGGGCAAATTTAAATCATGTCTCACTCAGTGAGAACATGGCATCAGTTTTATGGCATTCTGCCCAATTATCCAAAACACAAATCTACTCATAAGGAGCTGTCAGACAAATTCAAACTGAGGGACATTCTACAAAATAAACTGGCCTGCATTCTTTAAAAAATGTCAAGGTTATAGAGGTCAGAGGAAGACTGAGCAACTCTTTGCATATCAAAAGAAATTAAGTGAATATGACAATGAAATACTACACATAATTTTGAACTCAATATTTTTACAGAGGTTATGTAGAAAAACATGATTGTTTGTAGACAACACCTATTAATTAATGTACCTTGGGATGATCGTGATGGGTCAACAGGTATGAAAACTATTTATATGGCTCAAGAAGAGAACAATATTTTTGTACTACACTTGCAACTTTTCAATAAGCATGAAATTGGTTCTAAGTTTTTAAAATATATATTAAAATGTATTTAGAATGAGGGATATGAGGAGTAAGATTTGTAAGCAAGGCCATGGCTTGATCAGTTTTGCTATTTAAAGCAAAAAATGTTCTTGCTACACTGTGATTCATGGAATAAAGGAGAGATGAGTCAAGGCAGAGAAATATGGCAGGACTTTATTCGTCAACCTATACTTGAGGTGAGGGCCATCAAATGTAAGCAAAGAACACAAAAATATGCACCTAGTACTGTATTAAAAAATACATAAGGCATAATAAAGAAAACTTGGTGAGGGGTATCATGGAGAAGAAACAATCAAGAATTATCTCTGAAATCCTTCCTGGGGAATCACCTTGAAGGAAGTGCCATCTGTCGATATAAGTAACACTGGAGAATATGCAATTAAGTGGATTTGAAATATAGGAGAAAACTTCAGTTGGGACATAGATACATGGTTTGCATTTCATATCTACAGTTTCCCTACCATAGCAGGTGATCTCCTATTAAAGTAGATTCATATTTTGCATATGAAAATGTCCAGATCCACATTTTACCGTAGATACTAGGTCAGGAACACTCTGAAATCTACTTTGAAATCTTAATGTGTGGAACCAACGAAGATTCCACAGTGATTAGAAGAGAGAAAACTGGCTTGAGAATTAAGACATCATGGACTATAATAGCTTTGGCTACATCAAATTCAAACAAATATTGGTTAAGTAAACAACATATTGCAAATGCTGTTTATTTCAGCAAAACAAAAGTATCTACTACATTTGACATTGTAAATATAAATGCTTTATCTTGGCTTTCGAAGGACAGAAAGGAAAATGTTATATATTTAAAGTGGTTATATTCAAGGTATAAATTTCTTGGTAATTTTAAATGACATTAAGGTAAAAGTGTATTAGAAATAACTGGGTATCTATTGGTCTGTCTTCCAAAACACTCACTTCATTAGGGTGACTAGAACACAACAGCAAAGTCATGTGTCAGGGTAAAATCTTGCCTTAAGTAATTCACATTGAATAAAATTAAATACAATTTTAAAAATTTTAATGAGTTATAATTTTTAAATAAAAAAATTTTAAAGTTAAAATTTATTTACACACCAGATAATAGTACTATACATTGTAAATATAAACTAACCTTTATAACTTTCAATGACAATATAATTCATTCTAAAATTTAAAAATAAGATTAAAAACCTGTATTGGGTTATTTTTACAGCCAAATTTTGCACTTAAGGATGACAATTCAAAAAAAAATGTAAATCATTGCTATTTGTTATCAGTCATACCATTCAAGCCATGCTATTCCAGGAATATACTATTGAACCCATACTACTGTTATCAGTCATACTGATCAAGTCATACTATTGAAGGAATGTTATTATATTCTATGCAAGGCAGACATCCTTGGAAAGATGACGTGCAGAAAGATGAAAGTTTGGAAACCACATAATAGAGAAAACTGACACATTTCAAAATGAAAAGGTGATTTTGCTTTTTCTAAATACTGTGGGTGCTATTTCACTTTAAAAAGAGCTTAATTGTGAAACAGAGAGATCATTAGGAGTTATTAGGAGACAAACGTATAAAACTTTTTAAGAAACTAAATTTTTAGTGAAGTTGTGTATATCCCAGCAACTGGTTCATATACAACTTTGAAGCCTCCACTCAGGCTTCACTGGACAAATGTCTATACAAAGGACCAACTTGAACTAAAAGTTCTTAGTGACTCCTAGAGTTGTACACATTAAATTTCTCTGTGGGGAAGCATGGCTATAGTTCTAATAAGGAGAGAAACTGGAGTACAGAAAAAAATGACTGGCAAAGTGCCATAATGCTGATGAGCGAACTGAGGCTTGAGCCCTTGTCTCCCTGAAGCTATATTTTAACTCTGCAAATATTTTTAATTATTAGCATTAAACGTTAACTCTGCTGAATATCATTGGCATCTAAATCTTAGGAAACTCTTAATTCTATAGCTTCCTTGGATTAATATTTTTAAAGGGTGTTTATTAAGGTATGTCACTGCTTGCCACAAAAACTCTTTCTCAATTCGATGGCTTCATCTGTCNAAATTGCTTTGGGCAGCATGGCCATTACAACAATATTGATTTTTCCTATCCATGAGCATGGAATTTTTTTTTCCCATCTGCTCATGTCATTTTATACATTTGATCACTGTTTTGTAATTCCTAACTCTGATTTTTTATGTCCTTGCCATGCCTTTTTTTGTACTTTGCTCTTCCATTTGCTATGACCGTCTCACATTGTATTTCACTTTGAAAAACATCTCTAATAGTACTTTTGTACTTTTTCTATTCATTAATGTATAATTCCATTGTTCTTAAATACTTTCTAAAAGCAACCTAAATGTCCAATAATGCAGTTATTTCAGGCTAAAGAAATGATATGCATTTATCAAAACAATAATTCTTAAGTAGAAAACCAAAGAAATAATGAATGCAAGACAAATATATTAGTAAATATTTGTGTTTGAGCTATGTTTATATGTTATACATTTATATGTAAAATAAAATGGTAGATTGATTTTTGTCAACTCCTCATCAGCCGCATTCCCATTTTCTCCTAAAGAAAAGACTAGGGCCCAGGACAGTGGCTCACGCCTGTAATCCCAGCACTTCGGGAGGCCAAGGCAGGTGGATCTCCTGAAGTCAGGGGTTCCAGAGCAGCCTGGCCAACATGGTGAAACCCTGTCTCTACTAAAAATACAAAAATTAGCCTGGTGTGGTGGCACAAGCCTATAACCACAGCTACTCAGGAGGCTGAGGACGGATAATCACTTGAACCCAGGAGGAGGAGGTTGCAGTGAGCCAAGATCACACCAGTGCACTCCAGGCTGGGTGACATAGCAAGGCTCGGTAGCCAAAAAAAGAAAGAAAGAAAGAAAGAAAAACTTAAACTCCTTTGCCAGAAGAGTAGGAGAAGCCATTGTTCTCTTGGCACTTGTAAATAGTCAGCTGAGATCACTGGCAGTTATTTCTTCTGGCTCCTGAAATTCTTTGGTATATTACACACTGCAGAGTTGTGGGTAGCTGGGATCAATCTGTGGTAGCTTTCCAGTTGAGTTAATACATTTAACAAATAAAGATGCAAAATGGGCTAGACACGGTGGCTCACACCTTTAATCCCAGGACTTTGGGAGGCTGAGGCAGGTGGATCATTTGAGGTCAGGAGTTCGACACCAGCCTGACCAACACGGTGAAACCCTGTCTCTGCTAAAAATACAAAAATTAGCCAGGTGGTAATGGCATGCACCTGTAATCCCAGCTACCTGGAGGCTGAGGCGGGAGAATCCCCTGAGACTTAGAGGTGGAGGTTGCTGTGAGCAGGGCCACTGCACTCCAGTCTGGGCAACAGAGTGAGACCCTGTCTCAGAAAGAAAAAAAAAAAAAAAGAAAAAAAATTACAAGAAATACAAGACGCCTTGTAACAATTAGTAAGCCTTCTAATCTGGGTACATGGAATGTCTTTTCATTTATTTGTGTATTATTTAATTTCTTTCATTTATGTTTTATAGCTTTCAGTATATGTCTATTGAATCTTAAATTTACACCCAAAGTATTGTGTTATTTTTCATGTTACTGTAAATGGGCTTACTTTCTCAATTTCCTTAGCAATCAACATACTTAAAATCTCCATCAAAATTTCAATTGCTTTTTTTTTTTACAAAAATAGAAAAAATATATAAAATTTATGTGAGATCACAAAAGATGTCGATATGGTTTGACTGTGTTGCCACTCAAATCTATAATTGAAGCCCCCATAATTCCCACATGTTGTGGTGGGAGGTAACTGAATCATGAGAGGTCTTTCCCATGCTATTCTCATGATAGTGAATAAGTCTGAGATGTGATGGTTTTACAGTGGAGAGTTCCCTGAACATGCTCTCTCTCTTGCCTGCCACCATGTAAGACATGACTCTCCTCCCTTGCCTTCTGCCATGACTGTGAGGCCTCTGTGGCCATGTGGAATTGCAAATCCATTTAAACTCTTTTTCTTTATAAACTATCCAGTCTTGGGTATGTCTTTATTAGCAGCATGAGAACAGACTAATATAGTAAAAGTTACTGGTAGAGTGGGGTGCTGCTATAAGGATGCCCAAAAATGTGGAAGCAACTTTAGAACTGGGTAACAGCCAGAGGTTGGAACCATTTGGAGGGCTCAGAAGACGATAAAGTGTGGGAAAGTTTGGAACTTCCTAGACAATTGCAGGGCTTAGAAGAATGAAAGATGTGGGAAAGTTTGGAACTTCCTAGAGGCTTGTTGAATGGCTGTGACCAAAATGTTCACGGTGATATTGACAATAAGGTCCAGATTAAGGTCATCTCACATGGAAATGAGGAACATGTTGGCAACTGGAATAAGGGTCCCTTATTTAGGAAGCAGAGCATAAAAGTTTGGAAAATCTGCAGCCTCATGATGCAACGGAAAAAAAAAAAACCATTTTATAGGAGAAATTCAAGTCTGCTGCAGGAACTTGCATATGTAAGGAGGAGTCCAATGTTAATCACCAAGACAATGGGGAAAATGTCTCCAGGGCATGTCAGAGACCTTCACACCAGCTCTTCATATCTCAGGCCCAGGAGCTAAGAGGAAGAAATAGTTTCATGAACCTGGTCCAGGGCTCCCCTGCTGTGTGCAGCCTAGGGACTTGGTACCCTGCATCCCAGCTGCTCCAGCTGTAGCTTAAAGGGGCCAAGATACAGCTCAGGTCTTGGCTCCAGAGGGTGTAAAGCCCAAGCCTTGGCTGCTTGCATGTGGTGTTGATCATGCAGGTGCACAAAAGTCAAAAACTGAGATTTGGGAACCTCCACCTAGATTACAGAGGCTGTATAGAATTGCCCCGATGTTCAGGCAGAAGTTGACTGCAGGGGCAGGGCACTCATGGAGAACCTTTGCTGTGGTAGTACAGAAAGAAAATGTGGGGCTAGAACTCCCACTGAGAGTTCCCCCTGGGGCACTGCCTTGTGGAGCTTTGAAAAGAGGGCCACCATCCTCCAAACCTCAGAATTGCACATCCACCGACAGCTTAGACTGTGCACCTAGAAAAGCCTGACATTCATTGCCAGCCCCTGAAAGCAGCCGAGGGAAGGGCTATATCCTGCAAAGCCACAGGAGTGGAGCTGCCCAAGGCTGTGGGACCCACCTCTTACATCAGCATGACCTAGATCTAAGACATGGAGTCAAAGAAGGTGATTTTGGAATTTTAAGGTTTAATGACAGCCCTATTGGATTTCATACTTATATGGGGCCCAGAGCCCTTTTGTTTTGGACAATTTCTCTCCTTTGGAATGGGTGCATTTACCCAATGACTGTACTCTCATTGTATCTAGGAAGTAACTAACTTGCTTTTGACTTTACAGGCTCGTGGGGAGAAGGGACTTGCCTTGTTTCAGGTGAGACTTTGGACTATGGACTTTTGAGTTAATCCTGAAATGAGTTAAGAATTTGGGAGTCTGTTGGGAAAGCATGATTGGCTTTGAAATATGAGGACATGAGATTTGGCAGGGGCTGGGGTAGAATGAGATGGTTTGTCTGTGTCTCCTCCGAAATCTCAAATTGGAGTTCTCATAATTCCCAGTTGTCATGGGTAGGACCCAGTGGAAGTAACTGAATCATGAGGGCAGGTCCTTGCCATGCTATTCTCATGATATTGAATGACTGTCATGAGATCTGATGGTTTTATAAAAGGGAGTTTCCCTGCACATATAGTCTCTCTTGCCTGCCACCAAGTAAGACATTACTTTGTTCCTCCTTCGTCTTTCACCATGATTGTGAGGCCTCCCCAGCAATGTGAAACTGTGAGTTCATTTAACTCTTTTTCTTTATAAATCACCCAATCTCAGGTATGTCTTTATTTGTAGCACAATAACAGACTAATATAGATGTTGAATAGGCAAAGTGTTGGAAACAGACGCAGGAAGTAAAAACTGCATTACCGAAAGATCCTTTGTCTCAGTGATAATTTTTCTTTGTGGAACTGAGCATCTATTTCCAACACAAAGTAACTCTGACAAGAAAGAACAAATCACACTTTGCAATTTCAAAATATATTACAAAGCTACAGTAATTAAAACAGTAAGATACTGAAATAAAGACATAGAGGCCACTGAAAGAGAATAGAATCCAGATATAAATCCATGCATATAAGTCACCTGATCTTCAACATGTTTGCCAAGAATACACAATTTCCCCTTTACCCAGCAAGTTGTGTTGGAAAAACTGGATATTTATATGCAAAAGCATGAAACTTGATGCTTATCTTACACCATAGCAAAAAATCAAACAAATGGATTCAAGACTTGAAAATAGGACCCAAAATTGTAAAACAACTAGAAAAACACATAGGAGAAAGATTTTCTGACATTGACCTAGAAAGTGAATTCACTTGACAGGACACCAAAACCACAGACAAGAAAGCAAAAATAGACAAACCAGATTATGCCAAACTAAAAAAACTTCTATGGCAAAGGAAGCAATCAATGGAGTGAAAATACAATCTATGAAAATCTATGAAATGTCAGAACATATTTTTAAATTATATATCAGATTGGGGTTAATTTCCAAATATATAATAAAATCCTACAACTCAATAGCAAAAAACTAATAATCCAATTGAAAAATGTACAAAGGAATTCAAAAGACATTTCTTCAAAGACTTACAGATGGCCAACAAGTATATAAAAAGATATCAATAAATCACAAATGATAGAGGAAATGAAAATAAAACTACAGTTAAGTATCACTCCACAGCTATTGGAATGGCTGTGACAAAAAAAAGACAAAAACAAGTGCTGGTGAGGATCTGGAGAAATGGAAACTTTTGCAAACTGTGAATAGGAGTGCAACATGGCACAGCTGCTGTGGATAACAATATGGAGGTTTCTCAAAAAGTTAATATGATTCAGCAATTCTACTTCAGAATATGTATCCAAAGGAATTGAAATCTGTATCTCAAAGAAATATGAGCTCTCCGATAGGCATTGCACCACTATTTACAATAGTCAAGATAAGGATACAACTTAAATGTTCACTGATGAATGAATGGATTAAGAAAATGTGTTATGTACATACCATGAAATATTTTTCAGGTTTTCACAAAAAGGGAAAGAAGCCCAGCAATATGTGACAGCATAGATGAAACGAGTTTATTTTAAGTGAAATAAGCCAGTCACAAAGAGGCACGGCTTGATATCACTTATAGAAAGTAAATTGTCAAACTCACAGAAGCAGAAAGTAGAATGGTGGTCACCCAGGGCAATGGGTACTGGGAAACAGTGAGTTGCTAATCAATTAGTGTAAAGAATAAGTAATGCCAGATGAATACCTTCTAGAGATCTGCTGTTCAACACTGTGCCTTTGGTTAATAATTTTGAATTGTGTACTTAAAAATCTTTTCAGAGGGTGCATCTCATGTTGTCTTCTTCCCAAAATTAAAAAGAAACTGATGCTCAATTCAATCAGAATTTCAAATAAACAATGAAGTTTTAGCATGCATATATTTCATGCAATAAATGGGACATATTTATTCTAAGAAACAATGTTCTTTATTTGGAATTCACATGTAATTGAGCATCTGTGTTTTATCTTGCAGCTCTACCTCCAGGGACTCTAGTTGTTGTGACAAATGATCAATTTTTGTTCCGAGAGGCAGCTAAGATGGTTGTCAGCAGCCTCCCTGAATCCCTGGATCTCTGCATTCACATTTCCTGACAGCAGTCCTCCTGACCTTTTCCTCAGCCTTTTTAACTGCCTTGTAGCTCTATAACTATCTGTGACAAACTGGTAGTTTTATTTCTTTTCCAAAAATTCAAATACTTTCTGCTTCTAAACAAAACTGAGAGAGGTACTAATATTCTGCTGATATAACTATATTCACTGAATATGTACACATACATATACACATGACAAATTCTTAAATTAGGTGCTACTTATGGGTCATTTATTTTTCCAAGATGTCTTTATTTTTATGTTGTTTATTGCTAAAATATACCAAAATATCCTGAAATATGTGGTTTGTGGTTGTTGACAGTGGCCGTTGCCATCATGCTGGCTGTAGCAGGGAAGAACAGCTGGGGCTGCACACTTCATAAAGCCAGTGAGAGCACTGCCCCTTCTGAGTTGTGATGGCAGCTCCCCGTGCTATGGCAGTCACCCAAACAGGAGCTGCAGATATAGGCCTCCTACTCTAAAGAGGAAGCAGGAGCCAGCCTTCCTGGGAGGGACTACAGCCGCCCGAACTGCAACTGTGGATCTCAGCCTCCTTGTGCTCTTGGTGGAGTCGGGAACAGGCAGGGTCTGCCTTCCAGGGTGCATCTGCAGCCACTGGACCTGCAGCTGCAGACCTAGGCCTCTTGCTCTGCAAAGCAGGCAGGAACCGGGGACAAGCAGGAGACAGCCTCTTCAGAGTTGGCAGGGCAGGAGCTCTCAGGTGCAGCTGCGGCTGTCCTCCTAGGTACAGGACCTGGGCATCTCTGAAGCCTGCACCCTTGTGGGTCCCAGAAAGGGCCTCCCCCAATGCCCATCCCTGCAGGCTCATTGGTGTCTGCCTGGCCTCTCTTTACTCCCAGCACCTGCTCTGATCTCAGAGTGGGAGTTGGGGCCATGCCCAGGGGTCATGAATGGCAGTGGGAAGCAGATTGATTCCTGGGCAGAAAGGGGTGGGTCCCCCGTAAGGCCCCACCTTCAGACCAGGGAGGTTCTGAAGACTGGGGTCTGGGCTGGCAGTCTCTCAGACACATGGTGCCTTTTCCGGCACCCATGGCCATCCATGGACCAGTCAGCACACACTTCTTCCCTCTGAGGTTGATACAGGTCTGGCTCAGCCAGAGCAGGGCAGAGGATGGCCAGAGGACAAGGAGAGCAGAGAGTACCCTCTCTGCTGATAGCTGGAGACAATGGGACAACCAGATGCAGAGAGGAGGACCCTTTCTGCTCAGAGCTGAAGACACCACCTGCTGGCCAAGGTACTACCCACTCCTCTGAGCTGTTCTAACACTAAATAAAATGCTTCTCCACCCTTCACTTGTCTGCTTATCTCACTGTTCCTGGACGTAGGAAAAGAACTCAGGCAAAGCACCATGGCCACAGAGGTTTTTGGCCAGAAATCAGTCAGAAAAATCAGTACTCCAGAGATCCCATAATAGGGTATGCATTAAAATCTTACGTTCTTTATTGATTTTCCTCTCTGTAGAAAAAAATACTTTCATTTGTTGATTTAGTTAGTTTGCAAGGTTTCATCTTTCGTTTCTCTGCTTCAGCTCTCCCATTAAATTGTGAGTACTAAACATAAAAGAATTTTATATAAATAAACAGTAATAGGACGAAAGGTCTTCACAGCACATACCATTATGGTTTTATAGATCTCCTTCTAAGAGTTAAACTCCATCATAGAAGAATTCCCAGAAAATAAACTTGTTAGTTTGAACAAAATGAATGGATCCCAATATTAAATGTAATTATTGATGTATAAAAAAGCAGATATCTCTGCAAAGCTGATGTTTAATGAAATTAATTTCTTCCTCCAAATGTGACATGGTTTTTAACAAATTTTAAAATAAAACACAATATATAGCCTTCGTATTGCTGTTAAAACTACACAGGCACAATAATCCAAATACTTGAAGAAACATTTTGTTCAGGCAACTGACAGCTCTAGATATAATCTTGTAAAGCAGTACGTGATTTATAATACACATGGTGTAATGCATATGCTTTGTAATCTAACATTATCGGATGCCATTCTGTAATTCTTGGTTCTATCACTTTGTAGCAAAGTGACCTTGACCATTTCTGAACCTTATTTTTTTGTTGTATCTAATCTTGCTCTGTAAGATGTAAAATACTTGCCATTACTTTTAGTGGCAAAAAACAATTACTTTTGCACCAAACTAATAATATGATAGTACCTGTATCTCAATGTTGCCGTGAGTTTCAAATCCAATTATATACACACACACACACACACACACACACACACACACACACACGTAAATGTATGTGTATATATATAGTTTCTAAAGCATAGGGTTGTTTTACCTTTTTTATATAACTGATACTTTGCACTAGCATTTTGACTTATGTATTATTACCACTGTCAGTCACAGGTGAGAAAACCTATCAGTCAAACTATAATTTGTACCATAAATGATAACTGAATGATGAAACCAGGGAGTCCAACTCAGCATTCATCTTTTTTCAGAAAAGACTGCTTTCTCTTTGATCTGTTTACTTCGCTGGCATCCCACATTAGTCTACATTCAAAAGTTCTTCAAAGTGGTTAAAAAAAAAAAGATACCTACAATTTTTTATTTAAATAAGATAATAATATCACTAGAAATTAAAGAGAAATTTTCTTTTAATCAGGCTAATCATAATGAAATCGATATGCTTTCATTTTTCTACATTTATTCTTCTTTATAATAATATAACATTTTATTAGTAATGTTTCTATTATATACTCTGCTCTCATTATCTAACACCCTCTTCATATTTTTCTATGTCTTCTAGGAAGTCAATGATGAAGCAGAAAGAACACAGGCATGTAAATGAACATAAGTTCGTACCCCAGCTACAATAATGACTAGACGTGTGATTTCAGCTAAACCAGTTGACCTCCCCTAACTTTAGCTTTCTTCTTTTTAGAAAATGTTTCTAACAGTAAGTATCTTGAAGGAGTGCAGTGGAGGTGAGACTAATTCAGCTCATAACAGGCAGAAACTTATGAATAAAAAAAGAGACTTAAGCTACATATCATCCAACCATACATATAATATACCAACCTAAAATAACTCAATACAAACAAATGCATAAAGCAAAAAAACACATAAGGTCAGTAGTTCTCAAATCATGGCCCACAGACCTTGGGATTCAACAAGATTGTTTCCGAATATTCGTAAGTCAAAAGTACTTACGCAATACAATATTTTCCTTTTCTCACTGTTCAATATTTGCATTGTTACAGTAGCAAAAGCTGGTTAAAATAATGGCGACCAAGTATGAATCACAAAAAGAAGCCAATTTCATAAATAAACATTGCAAGTTAAATAACTGCTAATAAACATCTACCCCATACAGAAGAATTCCAAATAATTAAATGGTAACTTTACTTTTAAAGAGGAAAAGCATAACTCCCCAGTCTGTAAATGTGGACCGAACAAGTGCCTTCTTTCTGAAGAGTACAGTATGGAAGGTGTTTTAAAAAGGTAAATTTGCAGTGGAGAAACCTGACATATACTACCTCAGCCAGGTAATCAAGGACAGTATCAACAGTGATAAATCATGTCAATAGCATGTACCCTTCATATGATGCAATGGAAATGTCACTTTATCACCCCAAGCCTATAGTACCACTCTAATCACGAGAAAAACACCAGACAAATCCCAAATTACAGACATTCTTCAAAATAAAATACCTAACCAGAACTCTTCAAAATTATCAAGGTCACATAAAAAAAAAAAAAAAAAAAAAAAAAAAAAAAAAAAAAAAAAAAAAAAAAAAAAAAAAAACCCTGAGATGCTGCCACAGCCAAAAGGAACCCAAACAGTGATGACTGCTAAATGTAATATGATATCCTGGAACAGAAAAGGGGCATTAGGTAAGAACCACGGAAATTTGCAAGAATTATGGATCTTAGGCAATGTTAATTTGTCAATGTTGATTCATTAGTTGTGATAAAAATACCAGAATTATGTAGGATATAAATAGTAGGGAAACCAGGTATGAGTTAAAAAGGAATTATTAATATTAACTTCACAACTTTTCTGAAAACCTAAATCTACTCTCAAATAAAAACTTTATTTAAAAATAATTATGCCTAATAAATATTAAACTGATCTGGAAAATAGTTTCACTTAAGAGTATTCTTGATAAGGCCATAAAAACAGTGAATTCTATTCAGTCTTGACCCTTGTGAATTTTCAACATAATGTGTGAATAAATGGAAAGTAAGAATGAATCATATATGCCCTCTGAAATATGTCTCAAAAAAAACAATCCTTATTATTTGACCTGAAGAAAATACTGTCACTCTACGGTTATTTATATTTGGGTAATTGTTACTTTCTTGAAAAATAAACAGAGATTTTCATATTAAAGCAAACAACTGGACGGTATTTGCTACCAATGAAAACAACTGCATTTTTGAGAATACAAGTTTTAAAATCTTGCATCGCAATTATTAGCATACCTTTCTTTCTATACTTAAAGACATGCATGAGGAGATCATTGATTAATTATAAAAATGTGGCTTATAAATACTATATACTAAAATGTGTTAACATTTGGATGACCTGTATAATCCTTCAAAATGATCATTGCTTGGTGATGCAAAATCATGAAACAACAAAATATCTACTCTGTATACAAGGTAGTGTATTAGTCCTTTCCACACTGCTATAAAGACACTACCCAAGACAGGGTAACTTATAAAGGAAAAAGGTTTAGCTGATGCACAGTTCTCATGGTTGGGGAGGTCTCGAGAAACTTAGAATCATGGCAGAAAAGAGAGGCAGGCACCTGCTTCACAAGGTGGCAGGAAAGAGAGAGAGAGAAAGAGAAGGGGGGGAAGGGAGGGAGGGAGGGAGGGAGAGAGAGCGCACGCGCGCACTAGTGAGCTGAGGAAACTGCCACTTATAAAACCATCAGATCTCTAATGACCAGTGATGATGAGGATTTTTTCATGTATTTATGGGCCAAATAAATGCCTTCTTTTGAAACGTGTCTCTTCATATCCTTTGCCTACTTTTGAATGGGTTTGTTTTTTTCTTGTACATCTACTTTAGTTCTTTGTAGATTCTGGATATTAGCCCTTTGTCAGATGGGTAGACGGCAATTTTTTTTTCCCCCATTTTGTTGTTTGCTGGTTCACTCTAATGATTGTTTCTTTTGCTATGCAGAAGCTCTTAAGTTTAGATCCCATTTGTCTATTTTGGCTTTTGTTGCCATTGCTTTTGGTGTTTTAGTCATGAAGTCCTTGCTTATGCCTATATCATGAATGGCGTTACCTAGGTTTTCTTCTAGGGTTTTTATGGTGTTAGTTCTTATGTTAGACTCTTTAATCCATCTGGAGTTATTTTTGTTATAAAGATACACACACACGTATATTCGTTGCAGCACTGTTCACAACAGCAAAGACCTGGAACCAACTAAAATGTCCATCACTGATAGACTGGACCAGGAAAATGTGGCACATATACACCACGGAATACCATGCAACATAAAAAATGACGAGTTTGTGTCCTTTATAGGGACATGGATGAATCTGGAAACCATCATTCTTAGCAAATTGACACAAGAACAGAAAACCAAACATCACATGTTTTCACTCATAGGTGGGTGTTGAACAATGAGAACACATGGGCACAGGGAGGGGAACATCTCACACTGGGGTAGATTAGGAGGTGGGGGGCCAAGGGAGGAAAGGGACAGTAGGGGGGCAGGGTGGTTGGGAAGGTATAACACCAGGAGAAATGCCTGATGTAGGTGATGGGGGGACACACACAGCAACCCACCACAGCATATGTGTACCTGTGCAACAATCCTGCAGGATGAGCACATGTACGATTTAAAAAAAAAAAAAAAAAAAAAAAAAAAAACACAAAAAAAAAAAAAAAAAAAAAAAAAAAAAAAAAAACTATCAGATATCCTGAGAGCTCACTCACTCTTGATAAGAACAGCATAGGGGAAACCACCCTCATGATCCAATGACCTCCCACTAGGTCCCTCCCTGGTCACTTGGGGATTATAATTCGAGATGAAATTTTGGGTGGGGACACAGAGCCAAACCATATCAGATAGTATAATGGATTTCTAACAGAGTAGTTTTAAAAAAAGCTCATTGATACAGGTCAGATTTCACAATTCAAATAATCTTTAAGAAATTTTCACTTGTCTCACTTTAGTGTAGTGGCAAAGAATAATACCCACAATAATCTAAAAATGCTATTCAAAGTACTTCTTCCTTTTCTAGCTATATATGTGTCGGAGTCCAAAATGTCTTTACACACTTCTACCAAAACAATATATACCAACATATTGAATACGGAATCAGATGTGAGAATTTAACAGTCTTCTATTAATCAAGATAGTGAAGGGATTTTCAAAAATGTAATGCCACTGTTCTCACATTTAAGGAAGAAATACTGTTATTTTTCATGATAGATGTGATATTTGTGTTAAAATGGATTTATTTTACTGTTATTTTAAATAAATTACAAAACTACTTTGATTTCTGATAAAATTAACAGATATAGCCCACATAAGGCAAAACATGTTAAGCTATTTTAATATTCCCTAAGAGTGTAAAGTTTTCTTGAAGTTAAACAGTTTAGGAGCTACTGTATTAGGCAATCACAGATATGTGGAAACTGACAGAATCTTTAATATTATCGAGAAATTACTGTTAAATATTTTAGGTGGGATAATGTTATAATGAATTTTAGTTTCTGAGACCCAGTCATTTAGGTAAAGATGCTTAAATATTCATATAAGATGATTTGGTATCTGGGACAAAATAATCTGAAAGAGAGGGTTGAGTTGTGCAATGGATGGCGCGTAGATGAAATAAGACTGTTGATATGTTTCTAAATACTTGGTGATGTATAATTGGGATTTTAATATAATATCTTTCCTACTCTTACATGATAAAATATTTCATCTTTATTTTAATATCTAAGCAAAATATACCTCCTATATTCTGATTACTTCTGCTTTTTATTGCCTCATGGCTTCTAGTTAGGGCATGTGTTGACTTTTTTCTTCTTGATGCCTAGTATCCAGCAAAGTTCCCTACATATTCTCAATAAGTTCCCATTGCATGTGAAATAAATTAATGTCTCTTCTCATCTACATTGCAGTATGTGTTTCCCTCTGCCTCATTGTTCATGCATTTCTCACTGACGTCTTATATTCAAAATCTCAGAGAGAAAATTCTTGGTTTTCTAATTGAAACAAGATAATAGTTTATCTATTGTAAAGAATTTTAATTTGCAACCACATTAGGCAAAGTAAATTGTCTTCCAGTAAGTCTTATGTGCCTGGTCTTGTGGTCCACAATGGTAAAGTAACCCATATACCAAAAATGTCTCAAACATAGACTGTTAGAGGACAAATATATGAATATTTTAAAAAGATAATCTGTGAAACCTGACTGGATCTTTGCTTGTCATTAGAGTATAGTGGATGTAAGCCTGGTGTTTAGAGAGGCAAAGGTGGATGCAGATATCTTCCAGACTCCCAAAGAAAACTTTCCAACTCCCACACTGTTCATTCAGTTTCTTTTCATAAGGCTTTTCCATTCAGTCATGAAAGATATGACTTAGTGTGTAAATATCCCCAGGATGAGTTAAATGGTCATGCATATTAAAGAATACATATCTAAGTATTGATTCTTTTCTGAAAGCAGTTTTGACCAAGGAAAAAAGTGATAAATAAAAAGAATATCAGAAAATTATAAATATGAGAAAAGGGAAAGAGCTTTGAAAGACAAGAGGTACTTGAACAAATGCATACTCTGACCCAGAACAAACTTTGCTCCTATATAGAAATCTATAAATATTACATTTAATACAATATCTCAGAGAAAGAGTTTCTCTTTGGCATCCTGTTCACTTATCCAGACATAGTTTTTTTCTGATAACACTTAGATTCAGTTCTATAAAACACCTTAAGCAAAAAGAAATATTCTGATATCACTGACCATAGGCCCCATCATTCAAAAATCCTATGGACAAACCCGTATCATCATTTATCAAGAACTGTGCTATCTCATAGACTCCGTCCTTAGCATTGTCAGCAACAAAGAGTACATCATCAATCTTCCTTCTTTTTTCATTTTTTTGTAAAGTTGGCTCTGTAACATTTTTGAATGAGAAGACTTACTTTCTTATTCCATTATGACGAACACTAAAATAACATTTCTCAGTAGTTCAGACATGAGCACTGGGGAATAGATGTTTTATGAGGTTCTGCTTATGGTTTTTATGAGTGCCTTGGTTTAATGAATATAAATTTAGTATGTATCATGTTGTAATTTAACAGTCATGTTCATTTGCTAGGGCTATTGTAACAAAATACCACAGACTAGGTGATATCAACACTGGAAATTTATTTTCCCACAGTTCTGGAAGCTAGAAATCTAGATCAATATTTGGTTTGTGATATGGTTTGGCTCTCACTTTAAATTATAATAATTTCCATATCTGTGTCATGGGAAGGACCTGGTGGGAGGTAACTGAATCATGGGGGCAGGTTTTTCCTATGCTGTTCTCATGTTGCTGAATAAGTTTCTTGCGATCTGATGGCTTTATATAAAGGGAGACCCCTGCACAAGCTCTCTTGCCTGCTGCCATGTAAGGCATTATTTGCTACTCATGCACCTTCTGTTATGATTGTGAGGCCTCCCCAGTCATGTGGAACTGTGAGTCAATTAAACTATTTTCTTTATAAATTTCCCAGTCTTGGGTATGTCTTTATTAGCAGCATGAGAATGGACTAGTACAATAAATTGGTACTAGCAGAGTGTGGTGCTTCTGTAAAGATACCCAAAAATGTGGAAGCGACTTTGGAACTAGGTAACAGGCAGAGGTTGGACAGGGCTCAGAAGACAGGAAGATATAGGAAAGTTTGAAACTTCCTAGAGGCTTGTTGACTGGTTTT
This sequence comes from Cebus imitator, assembly GCF_001604975.1. NCBI lineage: Eukaryota > Metazoa > Chordata > Mammalia > Primates > Cebidae > Cebus > Cebus imitator. The sequence goes on from NW_016107344.1 coordinate 5,837,128, forward strand.
GACCAAAATGCTGATGGTGATATGGACAATAAAGTCTAGGCTGAGGTGGTCTCAGATGAAGATGAACTTGTTGGAATTAGAGTAGAAGTCACTCTTGCTGTGCAGAGACTGGTGGCATTTTGTCTGTACCCTAGAGATCCGTGGAACACTGAATTTGAGAGACATGATTTAATGTATCTGGTTGAAGAAATTACTAAGCAGTAATATGTTTAAGAGGAAGCAGAGCATAAAAGTTTGGAAAATTTGCAGCCTGATGATGCAGTAGAAAAAAAAAAAAAAAAAAAAAAAAAAACATATTCTGGTGAAGAATTCAAGCCTGCTGCAGAAGTTTGCATTAGTAACAAAGATCCCTGAGCTGTATGCAACCTAGGGACTTGGTCCCCTTTGTCCCAGCTGCTCTAGCTGTGGCTAAAAGGGGCCAAGGTACAGCTCAGGTCATCACTCCAGAGGGTGCAACTCCCAAGCCTTGGCAACTTCCATACGATATTGAGCCTGTGGTTACACAGAAATGAAGAACTGAGATTGGGAACCTCTGCCTACATTTCAGAGGATGTATGAAAATGCCTGAATGTCTAGGCCAAAGTTTGCTGCAAGAGCAAAGCCCTAATGGAGAACCTCTGCTAGAGCAGTGCAGAAGAGAAATGTGGGGTCAGAGCCTGCACACAGAATCCCCACTGCAGCACTGCCTATTGGAGTTGTGAGAAAAGAGGCACCTTCCTCCTCATTCCTACCTACCCCAGGTTGGTAGATCCATCAATAGCTTTGCACTGTGTGCCTGGAAAAGTCACAGACACTCAATGCCAGCCAATGAAAGCAGTTATGAGGGGAGGTATGCCCTGCAAAGCTACAGGGACAGAGCTGTCCAAGGCCTTGGTAGACCAGCTCTTACATCAGTGTGCCCTGGACTGCCCCTCTGGATTTTGGACTTGCATGGGGCTGATCGTCCCTTCATTTTGGCCAATTTCACCCTGTATTTACCCAACGCCTGCATCCCCATTGTATTTAGGAAGTAACTAACTTGCTTTTGATTTTACTGGCTCATAGGCAAAAGTGATTTGCTTTCTCTCAGATGAGACTTCGGAGTATGGACTTCTGAATTAAAGCTGAAATGAGTTAAGACTTTGAGGGACTGTTGGGAAGGCATAATTGGTTTTAAAATATGAAGACATCAGATTTTGGGATGGGCCAGGGGCAGAATGATATGGTTTGGCTCTGTGTCCCTACCCAAATCTCACCTTGAATTGTAATAATTCTCACATGTCATGGGAGGGACTCAGTGGGAGGTAACTGAACCATGGGGGTGGGGTTTCTCCTATGCTATTCTCATGAGAGTAAAAAAGTCTCATGAGATTTGTTGGTTTTATAAAGGGGAGTTCCCCTGCACATGCTCTTTTTTCTGCCACCACGTAATGCATGACTTTGTTTCTCATTCACTTTTGCCATGATTATGAGGCCTCCTCAGCCATGTGGAACTGTGAGTTCATTTAACCTCTTTCCTTTATACATTATCCACTTTCAGGTATGTCTTTATTAGTAGCATGAGAACAGATAAATACAGTTTGTTTCCTCCAGTGGCCTCTCTCCTTCACTTGCAGATGGCTGCCTTCTCACAGTGTCCTTAATGGTCTTTCCTCTCTGCCTGAATCTTTGGGGTGTCTCTGGGTACCGAAATTTTCTATAAGGACACCAGTCAGGTTGGATTAGAATCCACCATAACTGCTTCATTTTAAGTCAGTAACCTCTTAATGGCCCTGTCTTCTAATAGTCACATTCTTAGGTGCTAGTGTCAGGTCTTCATAAGAATTTTTTGTGGTAACAGAATTCATCCCATAACAGTGTTAATCTTTGAATACAACTGGGAGTAAAATAAATATAATCCTAGTTTTCCTGATACTTACATTTTAGTGAAAGCAGGGTTTTAATATGCAGGTAAATGTGTAAACAAATCACTGTGATACAAATTATTAAAGAAACAAATAAGAACTGAACGTAATATGCTTCAGTAGGATGCTTAGTTGATGCCTCTCCAAGGATGTAATATTTCATCCAAATAATGAGATAATGTGCACCTTTTAGTAAACTTGAAAATCTTGCTATCAGATATAATAGCATCATGTGATAAGGCCTTGTGAAAAATAAAACCTGTATGTATTCTAGGACATTATCATAGGCTTTTATTGCTGTAATATAGTAAGCAAGAACAGCCAGGCTGTAAGTTTATAAAGACTGACAGAAGCCAAATGGCACAGGACATTGTAGGTTATAGCAAAGTATGAAGGTTACGATTTAAGTTTGAGAAAAAAATTATAATTATTCCAGTTGGTTGGAATAATTATGCAGTTCCTACCAACTGGAATAGCATAATTATTTTATGTTTTTAAAACTTTTGCTTTCTTCAATAAAAATGGGGTGGGGCATAAAAGATTTTTCAGTAATTTAAAGATGAAATGAAGGTTGGCGTAGGAAGTAGTAGCAGAGAGGGAAACAGTGAATAGAATTAAAACATATTTTGGAGGCAGATAAGTGCTTATGCAATTTGGCATTTCTCCATGTCAAAACCTGTGAAGGATCTAAAAATTTGTTTTTTCTACTTGTAAACCAAACAGCTAGTCTGTCAGTTTCATTGATGCTGACAGATGAAACGAGCATCCTAGGTCACACAGAAAGAAAAATATCACATGTTTTCACTTATTTGTGGGATTTAAAAATCAAAACAATTGAACTCATGGACACTGAGACTAGAAGAATGGTTACCAGAGGCTGGGAGAGTCCACGGGGGTTTTGGGAGTATCTGTGGATGGTTAGTGGGTACAAAAATAGTTGGAAAGAATGAATAAGACATGCTATAATAGTACAATGTGACTATAGCCAATAATGTAATTTTACATTTTAAAATAACTAAAAAACCATAATTCAATTGTTTGTAACACCAAGGGTAAATGTACGAGGGGATGGGTACCCCATTCTCCATGCTGTGATTACACATTGCATGCCGGTGTCACAACATCTCATATATCACATAAATATATATACCTACTTTGTACCCACAAAAATTATAAATTAAAAAATGCTCCTAGGTCAGATCCAAAGGGCTTATTACTGTCAGCATTACTACTGAAGAGAAAATCGGCATTTTTGTGCCGGTTCCCTGAATCCCAGTTCCTATAGGGTGACCTGAAGAGGGCCTGGTGACACCTGGCAGCAATGAGGAGTATTATAAGAGAAGATCCTGAGCTTAGGGAATTCACAAATCTTACCATGGGCAGTAAGCACACCTTCCTTTAGCTCCAGAAGAGACACTATGTGTACTGTATAACACTTTAAGCAAGTCTACCCTTTCCTCCAGAGACATTATTTCTGTCTTCAAAGGTTGTGTATGATATAAACAACCTTGAAAAGAGTCCAGAACAAAGGGCAGTCAGTGTCACTGCTTACAAAATATGCAGAAACATGAGATACCTGTGAAAAACTGTCTAACCCTCTTTTCTACATTGCCTTGGCTTCTGACAAATTTTCTCAAGAGTGCACTCTTCCATCAGGTAATCTGATGCATCTGGCTGCAGACTGGGACCAGGACGGCTCCAATGGTCTCATGCAGGCATTTAATTAGGAATACTATCAACAGGACCTCAAGCAGCAGGATGAGACCATCCTGTAGTATTTATATCAACCATGCCTCCCAGGAGCCCAGATCCAAATAGCTGAAAGTAAGAAAGATTAGTTATTTCTTAGAAAGCCAACGTGTTTCCTCCTTAAATTTCCATATTATTTCTACTTGCCTGAGGCATTAATTGAGGCAGAACTGTATCTATTAGCAGTTGCTCAGACTTTAGCACTGCTTGCAAAGAGAAAGTGTATGGCAATGTTAACATCATAACAATGTCATCCAGTGAATCGAGGCCAGCCTGAATGAATGCCTTCTCTGGGATGAACTGGTATCATTGATCACTTCAGCTAAAACCAAACACAAATTTCGTACTACTTTATCTAATTGAATTACTTCCACTGTAGGAAGAAGAGGCTTCAGAGGAGACATAAAGGAGTAGCATATCTCTCCAGGAAGCTCTCCAGAATAAACAAGATTGTGATGCTTTGGAGAGGTCCACTGTGTTTTTAGGAAAGAGGCAAGTTCTTGCCTGATATCTCATGCAGAGTATTGCCTAGAATATACATCGTAGCTTTCTATCATGTTTAAAACTGCTGGGGCCCTCAAACAGGATCTATATCCATCGATACCTTCAACATGGCCTCCTGATTGGCTTGTATGTCTCCCTTCCACCATATATTTCAAATAAATGAGTCTAGTTTTTATTTTTAATGTACTACTGAGGGAAATCAGTCCAGATCATTCTCCTTGTCCATGCCAACCAATCTATGGAATAACTGAACTATGGGTGGAGAAAAAGGGTGGAGAAAGAGGGTGGAGAGGACATCCAGAGGTGAAGAAGACAGGTGTTATGTGAAAGACACAGAGGAGCTATGTCATGTCCTGCTATTTTGTATCGACTTACCAGTAAAAGAAAAGAGAATGGCAATAAAATCATGGTGAGATCTTTCTGACAGGCTGTGGCCAACATAACAGTTCTTTAAATTTAATGATATTGTAACAGTTTGGGAGACCTGCACCAAGGCATTTTATTTATGAAAATGGCTTAAGGGGTGATTTTTTCAATAGCTTTTGGACACAGGTGGTTTTTTTTTGTTGTTGTTGTTACATTGGTAGGCTCTTTAGTGATTATTTCTGAGGTTTTTATGCACCCATCACTCAAGCAGTGTACACTGTACCCATGTGTAGTCTTTTATCTCTCACCCCCCTCCCAGTATCCCTCCCCAAAGTCCATTATATTCTTCTTATGCCTTTGCATCCTCATAGCTTAACTTCCACATAAGTGATAATACACCACATTTGGTTTTCCATTCCTGAGTTACTTCACTTAGAATAATGGCCTCCAAAACCATCTAAGTTGCTGCAAATTCCATTATTTTATTCCATTTTATTGTGAGTAGCATTTCATATATACCAGTGTATATATACCAAATGTTCTTTATTCACTTGTTAGTTGATGGGCATTTAGGGTCATTTCATAATTTTGCAATTGCAAATTGTGCTGCTGTAAACAAGTGTGTGCATGTTCTTTTTCATATAATAACATTTTTTTTCCCCTTTGGGTAGATATCCACTAGTGGGATTGCTAGATTGAACGGTAGTTCTACCTGTAGTTCTTTAAGGAATATCCATATTGTTTTTCAAAGTGGTTATACTAGTTTGCATGCCCACCAGCAGTATAAATGTGTTCCTTTTGACCACATCCATTTCAACATATATTTATTGTTTTTTGATTTTTTAAATTATGGCCATTTTTGCAGGAATAAGGTGGTATCTTATTATGGTTTTAGTTTGCCCTACCCTGATAATTAGTGATGTTGAACATTTTTTCATGTTTGTTAGCTGTTTGTATATCTTCTTTTGAGAATTGTTTATTCATGTCCTTAGACCACTTTTTGATGGAATGATTTTTTTTCTTGCTGATTTGAGTTTCTTCTGGATTCTGAATATTAGTCCTTTGTCAGATGCATAGTTTGAGAATATTTTCTCCCACTCTGAGTTGTCTGTTTGCCGACTATTTCTATTGCTGTGCAGAAGCTTCTTAGTTTAATTAGGTCCATTTATTTACATTTGTTTTTATTGCATTTGTTTTGCAGTTCTTTGTTTTTGAATTACTTGCCTAAACCAACATAGAGAAGAGTTTGTTCAATGTTATCTTCTAGATTTTATTTTATGCCATCAGGTCTTAGATTTAAGTCTGATACATCTTGAGTTGTTTTTTGTACAAAGTGAGAGATGAGAATCCGATTTCAAGTGTTTTTAAAGACAAAAATTCTTTAATGTCTCTTCATCCCCAGCATTACCTAGGGTCTAAAATATTCCCTACACAGGATCTGGGGTTTTTGTTCACACTTTATTACCACAAAATTGGTACGTTCCATTCCAACAGCTATAACTTCACCTATTTTTTAGTTATCTCTCACTCAAACCCAAACTTGCAGTTTGAAACTGCCAAGTACTAGACTTCCAAGCACATTTTTATAAATTTACATATAACTATTGTACCCTCACTTTGACCTGTGTTGGGTACCTCAGGGAGAATAAGAGAGCAGTTTACTAAAGCAAGTGGTCATTATATTTAGGACCTGGGACCACATCAATTCAACAAGAGAAACCAGGTTGCTAAAGCTGATTTCTGTGTGTCTGCTGCAGCTCTTTGGGAAAACTAGCACCTTGATCCTTAAGAAGATGGCATAATGTCCAGTAATGATTAGGGTAAAATCTCTAATTTTCAAAATAGTTTTATACAGCCTTCTATCAGTTTCATCCTGAGTGTGACCCAGGACAATGCAGTGATAGGGGACCCCTTACTGTGAAAATACATTCAGTATGTTTATTTCCTTGGGGGCTTCCACTGTGATGGCAGAGATGGCTTCTGCAGAGATCACTTTACAAAACAGGCCTAAAATGAGTATAATGGTCATTTGTAAGTTAGAAGCTAATTCTATCTCAAAACACTACACAGAATTTCACTTATTGAGATGAAGGGTCAGATCATCTCAGAGGAGGGGGTTCGAAGATCATAACATTTTTACATCCTAAAGTAATAGGTCATGGACAGAGAGGTTCATTGAGAAATGGGTCATGGAGATAATCTGGGTTAGAGTCTAAAACATACATCCATATTTAATAGTATTTTCTAGGTGAATGACTTAATGTTCCATCTGATTGTGAATAAGACAGTAAAAGAGGTAACCCTGTATTTCAAACCAAATATACCTCATGTACAGTTAAAAATAAACATTTACTAATTTTGATAAGACATTAACACGTACATGGAGACTCAAGGACACACATTATAAAACCTCTGATATCTATGGATGAAATTCAGACTTTCAAATAGAATAATTGACTATTGAATAATCTTATGTACTATTAGATCGGGTAAATTCTAATACTGAGAATAGTGGCATGCTTAACAGGGAAAATTATTACTATTTCATTAATATGATTTTGGGATTAAGTAATCAATTACACAACTGTTTACTGAGCATGGTGTTCGTTATATATACAAACTCAATCGGCCATGGCTCTAGAAAGTATGACATGCTCTATATTATATGACAAGATTCTCTGATAATTGTTTGGCTACCTTTTACAACTTGCTTCCTCTTATATTTTCAATATATAGGTTCTATTTGATACTCAATGTGCTGCTGGAAGTGGAATGGATGAGTAAGGAAAATATACTTTTACCCTTTTTGTTTTTCACTAAAGCAAAATTGGTAGACAGTTCACTGAGACAGCCCTCCAAATGAGGCATGTTGTTTCAAAATATACCTTTTTGGTTTTCAAAACACAGAAACAATAACATTATTTGCATTATTTATAACAGAATACTATCAAGATAAAAACCCGGATAAAATAATCCACAAGGGTAGCTATAATCAAAGAAAAGCCACACACATGTAGTCTCAAAGGTGCCAGTCAAATAAAAAGAAGGAAACAGAAAGGACAAAATGAAGAACTAAATACTGAAACAAAAGACAGTCCAAATGGGTCTAAGGAAAGGAGAAAGATACCTTGTAAAATGTGTTAGACATGGTGATCAAGGAAGAAAATACCTATGAACACAGCAATACCCTGAATCACTAGTAGCATGAAGTCGAAGTACTACAGGGGGCTGTGAGGGAATTGGTAAGAAGTAGTGCTGAGTGGCTGGTATAATTAAATAAAACTAATACAACCAGAAATCTGAAATGCTCTGGATTGAGAGTTTCATAGCAAGTGCAGCTGGACCCAAGATGGTCCAGCTCTGAGGGGGGAAAGGCGTCTGCCATTACCAAGGCAGTCTGCCACTATTGAGGCAGTCCACCATGACAGATGCAGTCTGCCATGACGGAGGCAGTCCGCCATGATGGAGGCAATCCGCCATGACAGAGGCAGTCCGCCATTACTGTGGTAGTTCTAACTATACCTCTGTAAACAAAATTGCACGGAAGTTCACACAGCAGCTGGCCAGAGCCCATGGCAGCTCAGCAATGCCTCTGCGGGCTGGCTCCCTCCTTGCTGGGCAGGGCACCTCTGAAAAAAGATAGCAGCATGTCATGAACTTACAAAAAAAGCCCCACCCTCCCAGGACAGAGCACCTTGGAAAAAAGGCAATTATGAGTTCCGCTGCAGCAGACTTAAACGTACCAGCCCAGCAGCACTGAATGGAACAACAGAGCTCACAGCTCTGTACTTGAGCTCTTATAAGGGACAGATTGTCTCCTCAAGCAGCTCCCTGACCCCCATATAGCCAGAGACGCCTCATAAAGGAGAGCTCAGACTGACATCTGGCAGGTAACCTTCCGGGATGAAGATAACAACAAAGAAACTGGCAGCAACCCTTACTGTCCTGAAGCCACTGCAGGTGATCTCCAGGCAAGCAGGTTCTAGAGTGGACATCCAGCAGCCCAACAGCAGAGGGGCCTGACTGTTGGAAGGAAAACTAAGAAATAGAAAGAAAGAACTTCATCATCAAGAAAAAAGACATCCACTCAGAGACCCCATCCAAAAATCACCAACTACAAAGACTACAGGTAGATAAATCCACAAAGATGGGAAGAAACCAGCACAAAGAGATTAAAAACACTCAAAACCAGAATGCTCTTCCTCCTACAAGGGATCACAGCTCCTCACCAGCAAAGAAACAAGGCTGGATGGAGAATGAGTCTGATGAATTGACAGAAACAGGCTTCAGAAGGTGGGTAATAACAAACTTCTCTGAGCTAAAAGAACATGTTCTAACCCAACGCAAGGAAACTAAGAACTTGAAAAAAGGTTTAATGAAATACTAATGAGAATAAACAGCTTAGAGAGGAATATAAATGAATTGATGGAGCTGAAAAACACAACACGAGAACTTTGTGAAGCATACACAAGTTTCAATAGCTGAATCGACCAAGCAGAAAAAAGGATATCAGAGACTGAAAAACAACTCAGTGAAATAAAACAAGGCAAGATTACAGAAAAAAGAGTAAAAAGATGAACAAAGCCTCCAAGAAATATGGGATTATATGAAAAGTCCTAATCTATGTTTGATAGGTACACCTGAAAGTGATGGAGAGAATGAATCCAAGCTGAAAAACACTCTTCAGGATATTATCCAGGAGAACTTCCCAACTAGCAAGGCAGGCCAATATTCAAGTCCAGAAAATACAAAGAACACCACAAGGATATTCCTCAAGAACAGCAACCACAAGGCACATAATTGTCAGATTTACCAGGGTTGAAATGAAGGAAAAAATGCTAAGGGCAGCCAGAGAGAGAGGTCAGGTTACCCACAGAGTGAAGCCGATCAGACTCACAGTGGATCTCTCAGCAGAAACCCTACAAGCCAGAAGAGAGTGGGGACCAATATTCAACATCCTTAAAGAAAAGAACTTTCAAAACTAGAATTTCATATCCAGCCAAACTAAGCTTCATAAGTGAAGGAGAAATAAAATCCTTTATGAACAACCAGTTGCTCAGACAATACATCACCACCAGGCCTGTTTTACAAGAGCTCCTGAAAGAAGCAGTAAACATAGAAAGGAACAACCAGTACCAGCCACTCCAAAAATGTACCAAATGGTAAAGAGCATTGGCACAATGAAGAAACTGTATCAACTAATGGGTAAAACAACCGGATAGCATCAAAATGGCAGGATGAAATTCACACATAACAATATTAACCTTAAATGCAAATGGGCTAAATGCCCCAATCAAAAGACACAGACTAGCAAATTGGATAAAAAGTCAAAACTCATCAGTGTGCTGTTTCCAGGAAACCCATCCCACATGCAAGGACACAAATGACTCAAAATGAAAGGATGGAGGAAGATTTACCAAGCAAATGGAGAGGAAAAAAAAAAAAGCAGGAGTTGCAATCCTAGTCTCTGCTAAAATAGACTTTAAACCAACAAAAATCAAAAGAGACAAAGAAGGGCATTACATAATGGTAAAAGGATCAATGCAACAAGAAGAGCTAACGATCTTTAATAAATACACACCCAATACAGCAGCACCCAGATACATAAAGCAAGTTATTAATGACCTACAAAGAGACTTAGACTCCCACATAACAATATTGGGAGACTTTAACACTCCACTGTCAATATTAGACAGGTCAACGAGACAGAAAATTAACAAGGATATCTCAGACCTGGACCAAGCAAACCTAATAGACTCCTTTAGAATGCTCCACTCCAAATCCACAGAATATACACTCTTCTCAGCACCACATCACACCTACTCTAAAACTGACCACGTAATTGGAAGTAAATCACTCCTCAGCAAATGCAAAAGAATGGAAATCATAACAAACTCTCTCAGAGCAGAGTGCAATCAAATTAGAACTCAGGATTAAGAAACTAACTCAGAACCACATAACTTCATGGAAACTGAATAACTGGTTTTTGAATGTTGACTGGATCAACAATGAAATGAAGGCAGAAATAAAGATGTTCTTCAAAACCAGTGAGAATGAAGACACAATGTACCAGAATATTTGGGACACATTTAAAGCAGTATCTACAGGGAGATTTATAGCAATAAATGCCCACATGAGAAGCAAGGAAAGATCTAAAATCGACACCCTATCATAAAAATTGAACGAGCTAGAGGAGCTAGATAAAAAAAATTCAAAAGCTAACAGAAGACAAGAAATAACTAAGATCAGAGCAAAAGGAGATAGACACACAAAAAAAACCCCTCAAAACATCAATAAATCCAGGACCTGGTTTTTTGAAAAGATCAACAAAATAGACAGCTAGCCAGATTGATAAAAAAGGAAAGAGAGAAGAATCGAATAGATACAATAAAAAACGATGAAGGAGATATCACTACCGATTCCACAGAAATACAAACTACCATCAGAGATTACTACAAACAACTCTATGCACATAAACCAGTAAACCTGGAAGAAATGGATAAATTCATGGACACTTGCACCCTCCCAAATCTAATCCAGGAAAAAGTTGAAAGCCTGAATAGACCAATAACAAGGGCTGAAGTAGAGGCAGCAGTTAATAGCCTACCAACCAAAAAAAGCCCAGGTCCAAATGGGTTCACAACCATATTCTACCAGACATACAAAGAGGAGTTGGTACCACTCCTCCTTAAACTATTCCAAATAATCCAAAAAGAGGGAATCCCTCCCAAATCATTTTATGAGACCAACATCATCCTGATACCAAAACCCGGCAGAGATCCAACAGAAAAAGAACACTTCAGGCCAATATCCAGCATGAACACAGATGCAAAAAACTTCAATAAAATACTGGCAAACCAATTGCAACAGCAAATCAAAAAGCTTATGCATCACGATCAAGTAGGCTTCATCCTGGGGATGCAAGGCTGGTTCAACATATGCAAGTCTGTAAACATAATCCACCATATAAACAGACCAAAGACAAAAATCACGATTATCTCAATAGATGCAGAAAAGGCCTTTGACAACATTCAACAGCCCTTTATGTTATAAACTCTCAATAAACTAGGTATTGAAGGAACATATCTAAAAACAATAAAAGCTTTTTATGACAAACCCACAGACAATATCATACTGAATGAGCAAAAACTGGAAGCATTCCCTTTGAAATTTGGCACTAGACAATGATGCCCTCTCTTACCATTCCTATTCAGTTTAGTATTAGAAGTTCTAGCCTGGGCAATTAGACAAGAAAAAAAAAGAGGTATTCAATTAGGAAAGGAGAAAGTCAAATTGTCTCTATTTGTGGACGACATGATTGCATATTTAGAAGACCCCACTGTCTCAGCCCAAAATCTCCTGAAACTGATAAGCAACTTCAGCAAAGTCTCAGGATACAAAATCAATGTGCAAAAATCACAAGCATTCCTATAAACCAATAACAGACTTAAAGAGAGTCAAATCCAGAATGAACTGCCATTCACAATTGCTACAAAGAGAATAAAATACCTAGGAATACAACTAACAAAGGATGTAAAGGACCTCTTCAAGGAGAACTATAAACAACTGCTCAAGAAAATAGGAGAGGACACAAATAGATGGAAAAACATTCCATGCTCATGGTTAGAAAGAATCAATATTGTGAAAATGGCCATACTGCCCAAAGTAATTTATAGATTCAAGGCTATCCCCATCAAGCTACCTGTGAGCCTCTTCACAGAACTGGAAAACAACACCTTGAACTTCATATGAAACCAAAAGAGAGCCCACATAGCCAAGACAATCCCAAGCAAAAAGAACAAAGCTGGAAGCATCACACTACCTAACGTCAAACTATACTACAAGGCTACAGTAATCGAAACAGCACAGTACTGATACCAAAACACAGATATTGACCAATGGAACAGAACAGAGGCTTTGGAGGCAACGCCACACATCTACAACCATGTGATCGTTGACAAATCTGACAAAAACAAGCAATGGGGAAAGGATTCCCTGTTTAATAAATGGTGTTGGGAAAACTGGCTAGCCATGTGCAGAAAGCAGAAACTGGCCCCTTTCCTGACACCTTACACTAAAATTAACTCTAGATGGGTTAAAGACTTAAACATAAGACCTAACACCATAAAAACCCTAGAAGAAAATCTAGGCAAAACCATTCAGGACATAGGCATAGGCAAGGACTTCATGACTAAAACACCAAACACATTGGCAACAAAAGCCAAAATAGACAAATGGGATCTAATTAAACTTAAGAGCTTCTGCACAGCAAAAGAAGCAATCATAGTGAACTGGCAGCCAACAGAATGGGAAAAAATTGTTGGAAACTACCCATCTGGCAAAGCACTAATATCCAGAATCTACAAAGAACTAAAACAGATTTACAAGAAAAAAATAACCCCATTCAAAAGGAGGCAATGGATATGAACAGACACTTTTCAAAAGAAGACATATATGAGGCCAACAAACATAACAAATGCTCTTCACCACTGGTCATCAGAGAAATGCAAATCAAAACCACATAGAGACACCATCTCATGCCAGTTAGAATGGCGATCATTAAAAAATCTGGAGACAACAGATGTTGGAGAGGATATGGAGAAATAGGAACACTTTTACACTGTTGGTGGGCCTGTAAATTAGGTCAACTACTAATTTACAATGTGGCAATGTGGCAATTCATCAAGGACCTAGAAATAGAAATTACATTTGACCCAGCAATCCCATTACTGGGTATATATCCAAAGGATTAGAAATAATTATATTATAAAGACACATGCACATGTATGTTCATTGCAGAGCTGTTTACAACAGCAAAGACCTGGAACCAACCCAAATGCCCATTGATAATAGACTGGAGCAGGAAAATATGGCACATATACATAATGGAATACTATGCAGCCACAAAAAAGGATGAGTTCATGTCCTTTGTAGGGTCATGGAGGAATCTGGAAACTATCATTCTCAGCAAACTGACACAAGAACAGAAAATCAAACACAGCATGTTGTCAATCATAGGCAGGTGTTGAACAATGAGAACACATGGACACAGGGAGGGGAGCATCACACACTGGGGTCTGGTGGTAGGGGAATAGGGGAGGGACAGCAGGCTGTAGGGAGGTTGGGGAGTGATAAAATGGGGAGATATGCCAGATGTAGGTGATGGGGGGATGGAGGCAGCAAACCACATGGCCATGTATGTACCTATGCAACAATCCTGCATGTTCTGCACATGCACCCCAGAACCTAAAGTGCAATAAAATATGTATTAAAAATAAATAAAAAGTAAATTTAAAAATGCTCCAGTAATTGTTTAGCTAGGGAATCATTTTTTAAACAAATCTGATCACCTAGATCCTTTAATTAAAACAACTATCATACTAACACTACAATACTAAGAGCTGCAACAATAAAAACCTCTGTGAATGCCTCATTGCAAGCCACTCATTACTCTCCGGTCTGTAATGCCAGTGCTGTGTTACAATACGTACAAATATCCTTCGTGCATACTGGTTTCTTTCTGTTAAAGCCCTCCACCTTTTGCACTTGGAAAACTTCTAATTCCATTCTGTAATCAGTTTCACAGAAAACTCCTCAATTCCTTCAAGCAACATTAATTGTTTTTGTCCCTTTGGTAAAGGTTTATACTGTTTTAGCACTAACCATATGATAGTATAATTTGTTTTGCATTTCTGCTTCACCCCTCACAGCAAGGTCCTCTAGGCCAGAGACCATGAACACTTCATGTTTCGTTATTTTATTTTGTAACCCAGTGCTTAGTATATGCGATAGTTAAATGAAAATTATCAAATGAAGTTTTTCTTCATGACTGATTGGGTGTCGGGAAAAATAAATGGGTTTGTTACAAAGCAGAGAAGCAAGCATTACTCTTGAGAGCAAAGCATATTTGGAAAAGTAAAATGTATCAAATCAGTGTTCCTTGGTATTTTACTGTGATGTATGTCCTAAGAGGTAGAGGAAGAAACAGTACTCTCTTTTAGCCCAGTCTAGTTACTAGTTGTGCTGAGGCACCAGTAGGATCTTTGGTTAATACACAAACATAATTGCATATCAGAACCAGAGACTGAGTTTGTGGTTCCCCCTGGTGGGCTTTTTCTTATGTTTTCATCACTGCCTTCCTATATATCCAGCAATCTTGGCCATTTGATTGATTGCTGCAGGCATTTAAGGTTCCGTAATTGATGAGTTTCCGATCAATATTTCTTTTTCATTGATTTCTAATTATCATTCTGTCTCTTACTATTGATTATGTCACATGCTTAGCAATGTAGAAATTCTACTGTTGGAGATTCACTAGGAATATAAAATCTTTAGCTATACAACTTCAAGTCAAAGTGCCTTCAGTACTTTTTAAACAAAGTTTCCTGCTTTCATATAAAAATTTGCACAGTACCTATGGATCTTACTAAGTCTATTAAAAATACATTTATTTTAAATTATATCTTTTTTAGCATGTGGATGGTCGAGTTGCAATTTCTTGTTTCTATGAAGTTCAAGATGTCTATTTGACTTGTTCAACAAATAGAAGGCTGTTGATCACCGCACAGGCTAGCCTTTAAACCCCAGCCACCTTCTCTCCATTGATACTCGCTGGTGCCAAGAATTGTTTCTTAATGATGCCAGATAAGCCTGAGTCACTGAATGAGAATGAAATAAAGTGAATGCCCTGTGAACCATTAACTACCCCCACCCCTGGCCATATGCATTGAATTGAAATGGACACGAATTGTGAGAAACAAATAAAACTGTGTAGTATGAAGTCATTGATTTTGTTGGCTTGTTATCCTTGCAATTTAACCTGAGTTATCTGTCTATACTGTGCCAAATATTAAAGTGAAAATAGACACTCTTTTGTTGTAATATTGTGTTTCTTTATCATAACCAAATATTATTTTGAGGAACAAACGAGGTTAATAGTCCCCAGGAATTTTGAGTGACTGTTAGTTTTTATTCATTCTGCGTCCATCTAATCATGAGTAAACATTATTTTTACCAAGGGAAAAATAATTCAATCTGCTCAGAATCAAGAATATTAGTTTAAAACACCTTTAGGAATGAATTAAATACGTTTATGGGCATATTTTGCTTATATGTGTTATTGAAATTACCGTCAAGCTTCCCCATGAATTTAGGTTGCAACCGTGCACATACAAAATTAAATGGTTTTAAATGCCACTGTGTTCTATTTCTGGTTCCCTAAGCCTGCTTTCAGGAATTAATGTCCTGAATGTTCAAAATATTTGCTTTCTTTGATTATACTGTTGATGTTAGTGGGAAAATAAACAATAGAAATGATAATAAAAATTTAAAAAATGAGAAAGCCTGAATGCAACACAATTTGAAAAACTAAATATTAAAAAAACTGTCTCTTATTTTATAAAATCATGTTTTTAATATTTAGATTCCACATGTGAGTGCATCCATTTAGTGCTTGTCCTTCTGTGCCTGGCTTATTTTACTCAACCTAATGTCGTCCTGGTTCGCCCATGTCGACGCAAATGACCAAAGTAAAGAGTAGAACAGTGCTTATCAGAATGTGGGGTGGGACAGGGGAAGGGAAGACTGGGAGACAATGAGCAGTGGATACAAAGTTATAATTAAATACGAAGAATTATCTTTGATGTTCTGTTACTCACTACAGTAAGTACAGCAAATAACAATGCAGTGTATATTCCAAGACAGTTAGAAATAAACATTTTGCTTTGGGAGGCCGAGGCGGGTGGATCACGAGGTCAAGAGATCGTGACCATCCTGGTCAACATGGTGAAACCCCGTCTCTACTAAAAATACAAAAAATTAGCTGGGCATGGTGGCATGTGCCTGTAATCCCAGCTACTCAGGAGGCTGAGGCAGGAGAATTGCCAGGAGGCGGAGGTTGCAGTGAGCCGAGATCGCGCCATTGCACTCCAGCCTGGGTAACAAGATTGAAACTCCGTCTCGGAAAAAAAAAAAAAAAAAAATAGAAATAAACATTTTGTATGCTGGCATCACAAAGAAATGCTCAGTTTCAATTGATGACTATCATAATTACCCTGATTTGATCATTATTCTATGAATACACGTATCAAAACATCCTATTTTATCTCAGAAATAAGTACAACTATTATGTGTCAACTACAAATTAAATAATTTAAAAATTGAGAAACTGTCAAACTAAAAAGAGGTGTAAGAATAATAGGATGAAAATACATTGTAAATAAGAAATCACCACAGATGAATAGAAACAGATGAAATAATCAATAGCTTTTCTGATTATACGTTGTATGGAAGGTTACAACAGATGATTGTGCTCTTCCTTGAAAAATCATCACCACCATTTTGAGCTGGCAAACCAAATGGCATCATGTGTTCCCCAAAGGTATAGCCCAACAAAGAGGGCCATGTCTAGCCCACATTTCTTGAATGAAAAAAAAGTCACGTTCTCCAAGTTTACATCTATTTCTAAAATAAACTTCAATTTCTATGATGCTTATTTAAAACAATCACACCATTCAAAGTTCAATTTCAAGAGTTTCACAGAAAAGTAATATGCTATCTAAGAGAAAAGAAGTATGTTTTCCTTTTTCATCTTTCTTTGTTTCCATTAGCATTAACCATATTTTCATGGTTAATGGTCATTTTATCATAATACTTTTCATTCCATTCAATCAAAAGAAGCCAAATTATCTTGTTTTCTGATTCATCAGTCTCTCTCTCTCTCTCTCTCTCTCTCTCTCTCTCACACACACACACACACACATTTGGAAGAATATGTACACATACAGGGTTCCCAAGTCACACTAATTCTGACACATTAATATATATACACATATATGCATATATACATATATTGGTAAATGAAGAATTAGCTGTAACCGTTTTATTTACGCATCTGTTTTCACCCACACATTTACATAAAAGCAGGGGGGTCTTATTAGAGCATATTCATATGACC
Source organism: Cebus imitator (assembly GCF_001604975.1). Classification (NCBI taxonomy): domain Eukaryota; kingdom Metazoa; phylum Chordata; class Mammalia; order Primates; family Cebidae; genus Cebus; species Cebus imitator. The sequence continues at coordinate 5,854,585 of NW_016107344.1, forward strand.
CCTTCCTTTCAAAGCCACAATTATCTTATGGTTTGATGTGGTCTTACCCAAGGATAGATTACCACATTTGAGGACAAATATAGAGAACCTAAAATGTGCACTGGAGGAGATGGAAACCCTTGTCTCTGTCCTACTGTCCACAACATATGAGCTCATTGGTTCTAGCTCTATAAAGTAGATGGGGATCAAAGGGGTTTTACATCTGGCATTCTGAAGGAACTTTTTTTTTCCTTAAAAAGTTTGACTATAGGAGGTATATATGAACTGTAATGCTTGGAGTCTGAATTATGAACAGCTGACTCCAAAAATGTCCAAGAGAAAAAAATATCAAGTGAAGTTAATTAGACCAACTGCTTACCGTAAGGGTGCACACCACTGTGACAAAGTCTAAACAGTATCGCAGAAGGGTTAGCTGAGTTAACTGGTTTATGATGTTTCAGTTTCTGGACCCAAGTGATTTACTGCAGGTTTTTAAGGTGGGGAAGTGCCTGGGTTTGAAAAAAGACTGTGATGTAAAGATAATTAAACACCGTGAGGCTGAGGCAAGAGTCTTGAATGAGTCTTGATACATACACTGTTGTCTAATAAGCAAGCCCTATACCCATACAAAAAACATACTGTCCTCATCGGAGAGGTGTTTGCCCAGAGGGGCAAACTATATTCCTGGGCAATTGGTGAATGGGTGTGTAAGATTTTCCTGACAGAACAAATTATTTATTGTTTATAGCCTTAACTTCATGCATTTAAAAGAATAACAAAAAGTTTTGAGTCACAATTCTCTTTCCCAATGGTTAAGCTCTATAATACAAGTGATTCCAATCCTTAAAATTATTCTTTCTTCTATTTTTACAATGCCTTTAAATTTATTACATCAGAAACTAAAAATTATTTCTTCTTTGAGTTGTGTACAGTGGTGTGTTGGTGGAGTTGACTTATACAAACTTGTGACAGCCCATTGTAAACATCTCTTTCAATTTCACGATGTACTTCCATCTTTGACTGATATATTTTGTTATTTTGTCAGTGTCCCTATCATGAAGAAATACATACCATCCCTACTTCCTAATGAACTCCTACATTTGCATTGTTGATTCATTTAATAATTAATTCATATATTAGGGTATTACAATATTTGTCTAAATATTAAAGTTGCTAATAAGCAGTTTGGATATTTAAAGGTAATGATGACAATAAAGTAGGTCTACTGTTGCCAACTTTTGCATCTGGTTTGAGTAATAATAATTTATTCATGTCACTGTTATATTAAATGTAAGCATGAAACTCCTGAGCATTATATAAATATAAAAGAGCATTATTAATTCACATAAACTCCTTGTACGAAAATGGAGAGGTAACCTTCAAATTATTCTAAGTTAATGATGTGTTTTTCATGTGCATGTCAGTCTCACTAATATCCAATTAAACATATTTCTCGTACACCTGATCTCTAATGTATGCTGTGCTTTGTGCAAACACAGCATGAAGGGATGTGTACTATCAAGTTAATAGAGATCATTTAGCTGACCGTGATACAGAGATGTTTTCCATTTGTTATTGACACACACTGGAACACATCAGGTGTGAAATCCATAATTTAAAGCTCAAGAGTAACCATCAAAAACACTTAATTGTCAGTTAAATATTACATTTCCATAAAGATGAATTATTAACACAAAGTAAAAAAGCAAATTGCAGTCACCAGGAAAAGTTACCTCATATCAGTCAAAAACATATTAGTGTTGAGCTCTCAATTTTTCAATCATTAACAATGGATTTCATTAAATAATCAGTAACAGTTAAATATACGCAATAGCATTTTTCTCATCTCATATATGAAAAATATTTATATTTGGGTAGTGATTTAAGGTTTTTTTTAAATAAACATTTTTGTTTTTAAAGTTCTAAAGTTTTTGATTATGAAACAATTGTGAAGATAACGAATTCCCATCTATCTCACACCTAGCTTCCCTGTTATTTGCATATTTTATTAGTATGGTCATTTGTCACAATGAACAAATCAATATTGACACATTTTTTACAATATCGATACATGATTTTGATGAGCTAAACTCCACAATGTATTCAGAACTCCCTAGTTTTTTACCTAATGTCTCTATTCTGTTCTAAGATCCTATCGAGGGTACCACAATATATTTATTCATAATGTCTCCATGGGTTCTTCTAGGCTCTGGCATTTTCAGACTTTTCTTGTTTTTGATGAGCTTGGTAATTTTGACAAGCACTGGTCAGATATTTTGTAAAATATATCTTGACTTGAATTCATCTGATGTTTTTCTTGTGATTAGACTATGGCAGTGGGTTTTAGGAGGGAAGATCATAGAAGCAAAGTGCCATTTTTATCACACCATCCACATGACTATTGATGTTAACTTTGATCAGCTGACTAGGGAAACGTTTGTCAGATATCTCTACTGTAAAGTTACTTCCTGACTCCCCTCCTTTTTCCATAATGTACTCCTTGAATGAGTCACAAAGCATAGCCCACACTTAAGGAGTAAGAGTTATGCCCTATACCCTAGAGGGCAAAGTATCAACATAAATTATTTTAAATTCTGTCCAAGAAATATCTATTCCCCACTATTTCATTCTTTAATCATTTGTTTATATGAGCATTGAATCATGGATATTTATTTAAAACTTTGGATTAAAATCCAGTATTACTTGAATTGTTCTGGCTTGGGTATTGGGAGCTTATTCAGTTTGCTCCTGTAGCTCTTCAACACACACCAATCATTGTGAGGTTTTGGGTTTTGTGAGGACTTCCTTATTGTCTGATACTAAGAGGCTCATCATAAATACATCTTTCCCCAGACTAGAATCAGAAATTCCTACAAGAAACCCTATTGTATTTAATGAAGCATGGTATTAAAAACCAAGATCTGTGCTGGGGTTCTTGTTAGTACTGGGGTGTTACTGCTTTTAGACTCTCCCACCTGACAGAACAAGGAAATACATGTATGTATACTAACATTTTTCAAATCTTAACAATGAATTTCATTAAATAAAATAATGAGTAACACAAATATATGCAATAGTATTTTTGCATATATGAAAAATATTTATATTTGTAGTGTTTTAAGTTTTTTTAAATAAACATTTTTGTTTTTAAAGTTTTGAGGTTTTGATTATGAAGCAATTGTGAAGTTAAGAAATTCCCATATATCTCCCACCTAGCCTCCCTGTACATATATCTACATATATATGTATAATATATGTATACACCATTCTATAAATATTTCTATTTGTAGTCACCTGTTATCTTTATTAACATGAGTTCTTATTAAAGTCTTCAACTCTCATCTATTGATACATGTAATTCTAGCCTCCTTTCCTCACTTATCTATGTATTCCCATAACAGCAGTGTCATATGTGGATAAATACAAGAGTAACTTTATTTTAAATGCTACTCTGCCATCCAACTTTTGACTCACCGTAAGTTCAGGAATGCCTCCAAAATATCTAGATGATGCATTTCTGTTTAGTAAGAACACCTATTCATTGTACGTTTCCTCTAAAACAACTCTTGGCATTGCAGTAATTATAGGCTGTGATATCTGTAGCTTCCTACACATTCCTTCCAGACCACATATGCATTTTCCCCAAAACATAACCCCTGGGTCTATGCAACAGAGATCCACCTATCTTGCCCCTGCCCAAGACCATGGTTCTGTCTGTAGGTACCCTAATTAATCAACTGAAACTGACACACTGGACTTATCTTCCCCTTTGATTAGTTTTTTGGCTCCTTGTGCATTTGGGGTCACTTTGTGTATACAACCCTTTCATCGATCACATAACTAGCACCTATCATCCATCATCCATTTCCTTAATTGCTCATTCCAGTATACATGTATAGTAGTAGCAGAATCATTAACTTATACCCTATTGAGGAACAACTTTATCAGCCAGAGTATGGTGCTTATATGCAAATAAGTCACCTTTAGTATAACAGACTCCACTCATTTAGCAGAATACACAGGCCATCAGTTTTCCCCTTTTATTGCTTTAATGTTGTTGTCACACACATTTGTCATTCTACATTTTTTAATGAAAGAATGTATCCAGTATCACAATATCATACAAAATAATTGCAGTGCCCTAAATAATCTCCTACATTTGACTTATATAATATCTTTCCTGACCAAAAACCATAGCAACTGTTGAGTTTACCATCTATAGATTTTGCATTTTACAAAATCTCTTATGAAAATCATGTAGTATGTGGTCTTTCAGACTGGTTTCCTTCACATGCCAATTTACATATAAGCTCCCTCAGGGTCATTTTGTGGCTTAATAGCTCATTGTTTTATATTGATGAACAATAACTTACTGTATGAATGTACCAAAGTTTGTTTATCCTTTTCACCTACTTAAGGACACCTTGGTCACTTCCAGTATTTACTAACTATGAATAAAGTTGCTAAAAATATTTATGTGAAGTTATTCTTTTTTATAAACATACATTTATACATTTTATACATTTTAAAATCAGTTGGAAACACCTAGGAGTATAACTGCTGGATCATATAATAAGACTATGTTTAGCTTTGTCTGAACTGTTCAGCTGTCTTCCAAAGTGGCTATAATATTTTGCAATCCCACCTGCAGTGAATGAGAATTTCTGCTGCTCTGTATCCTCTTTGGTAATTGGTATTGTTAGCTGTGAGGATTTTGGTTATTCTAATGGGTACATAGTGGTATCTCATTTTTATTTTACTTTGCAATTCCCTAGTGATAAAATGATGTTGGACATATTTTACATACTTATTTGCTACTTGTGTGTGTGTATGTATACATATATATCCCATTTTTTAATCTAGATATTTACCTTACTGTTGAGTTTTAAAAGTTACTTTCATATTCTAAATACAAGCCCTTTATCAGATTTGTGTTTTTTAAATGTTTTACCCAATCCGTTCACTTGATTTTCAGTTTCTTAACGGTGTATTTTGTAGGGAAGAAGAATTTAATTTTAATAAGATCCAGCTTTTATCAATTTTTTTATTTTTTTCCTTTGTGAATTACAATTTTACTGTTATATCTAATATTCATTATAAAATCTAAGGTGACAAATTTTCTTACAGAAGCTTCAGTTTTTTGTTCATTTTGGTCTCTGATAATTTTAAATATACTTTTGTGAAATCAGTAAGGTCTGTGTTTTAAGTCACTTATTTTACATATGAACATCCAACTGTTACAGAAACATATGTTAAAAAGACTGTCTTTTGTCAAAACTAGTTTCTTTCACACGGTGATATGTACATAACCTCCCAAAGAAAATATCTTTGCTCCTTTGTCAATGATCCCTGTACTATATTGCTGAACTTCTCTACTCTGGTAGACACTAAGAAAGGGTTCTTGGATCTGGCACAAGAAAGAATTAGAGGCGCATCCATAGAGCAAAATGAAAGCAAGTATATGAAGAAAGTAAAGGAAGAAAGAATGGCTACTCCCCAGCAGAGAAGTGGTTTGGGCTGCTCAGTCCCTTGTACTTATTGTTACCTCTTGATTATACATTAAACAAAAGAGGGATTATTCATGAGTTTTCTGGAAAGGGATGGGCAACTCCTGGAACCAAGGTTTTAGACCACTTAGGATAACTTCCTGACATTGCCATGGCATTTATAAATTGTCATGGCACTCATTAGTGTCTTTTAGCATGCCAATGCATTATAATAAGTATATAATGAGCAGTGAGGATGACCAGAGGTCACTTTTGCTGCCATCTTGGTGTTGGTGGGTTTTAGCCAGCTTCTGTACTGCAACCTGTTTTATCCACACGGTCTTTATGACCTGTATCTTGTGTTGAGCTCTTATCTCATCCTGTGATTTGAATACCTGTCCTACTGGAATGCAACCTACTAGGTCTCAGTCTTATTTTACTCAACCCCTTTTCAAGATAGAATTGCTCTGGTTCAAACACCTCTGAGACTGGCATATAGGAAAACAAGATTCTTTTATTGATCTTGTATCCTTCCATCTTGCTGTACTACCTTACTTGTTCCATGGTGTTTTATTGATTTTTTTGAAATTGGTTTCATAGACAATCATGTTAACTGCAAATAAAGGCAATTTCTTCCCTTTCAATTAGTATAAACTTATATTCATTTACTGTCATATTGTACTAAACATAACTTCCAGCATTATGCTGAATAAGAGTTATTAGTGAAAACACCCTTACATTTTCCTGATATTAAAGAAAGTACATCTAGCTTGTCACTATTTAGTATGGTATTAGCCATAGGTTTTTGTAGAGTTTCTCTATCAAGTTTCAAGTTGAGGATGGTTTGTATTCCTAGTTTGCTAGTAGCTAGACTTCATTAAAATTAAAAATTTCTGCTCTGTGAAAGACACTTATATGTACAAAAAGACAAGCAAAAGACTGGAGAAATGTTTCCAAAACATGTATCTGATAAAGGATTGGAACTCAAAACATACAAAGAACTCTAAATTCTGATTCAGTCTCCCCTGATTTATGGGTTATTAGTTCCAAGTACTACAGTTAAATTTTCAAATAATATGCTGTTAGTTTTTATAATCTTTTAAAAATTATTTTTCTATATGTTGAATTTTAACTTTGAGATAGTTATTGATACTTTCTATTTTTTTCTGGAATTATTTTTCTATCCAATGTTTCTTTAGAAAAAGTCAGGTGCTAGGAAATCTATCAGGTTTCATTCAACCAAAATTCTCTACCTTCTTTCTTAAATGACATATATATTTTCTGGTACAGGAAAAGGCTGACAGTTATTTTTCCTCAGGGCTTTGAAGATGCTTCTGCACTCTTTTGGTTAAAGTAAGTTTTGACCTTTGCATAGAAGATAAGATAACCGATTATTTCCTCTTTCTTTGTGGAATCATATACCATGGTAATCCCACAGTCACAGTCATAGGAGACAATAGAGCAGTCTCATGAATAGCTACACGTGTGCAAAGGGTTTCACTTGCTCTGGTGAAATGATGTGGGTCATAAGACCTTAAAAGGTAAATAAAAAGTTTTAAAAATCCCTGAGCTAAAGGGAGTTTAGTGCCAATTATTAACAAGAATAGTTCTCCAAAGGGTTTCTTGGAGACTTCTCGAAGGTGCAGACTTAAACTAAATAGGACTGAGTTTTCACCTGACAATACTGAGAGGATTATTTTTCATGTAGCAAATGGTAACAAGAAAGAATGTTTGCTTCTCAGAACCAGAAAGGAAGCCTCTAGAAGTCTAAACTGGAATTGTAGAAGCCTGGATCTCATTATTTCTTGACTTAATCTGTGGCATGATTTTGAAATAAAGATAGTGTATCTTGCTAAGAGGTAAAAGTAGCAAAAGTGTTTTATATTCTCACAATCCTGTCAGCTTGCAGTAAGGGTTTATATGTGAGATTCACATATGAAAATGTTTGATAAATTTGAGAACAAAAGATCATCAGAATACAAGCACTCAAGAGAGCAAGTACATTTGTGTTAGTCATTAAAAGGGCAGATCTCTAAAGTATCTATGACATACTCACATATATTCTAATACCACTCAAGGGATAGAGAAAATAAAAAATCAGCTTAATATGTCATTTTTTAAATGTGAAAGATGCATATTATATGAAATATGTGCACCAATTATGAATGCGTTCTCGTGAGATAGATAACTGTCATTACAAAAAAACACGACTTTATGCTCCTTAGTAAAAATTATCATCTGCTGAGACAACAAGTTATTTCTTCATTGCTTCCATACCATCTGTGGTGGTTTCACTTCTCCAACTTTATATGCATTCTCATTTACTGGCTAGAGATTCCTATTTTAAAGGATATTTTAATCTACCACTTCCACCTGGAAATAATACTTCTAATGAGTTTTGGCAAAGAGAATATTACAACATAATAAACAATTTGTGAACATACTGGTGAGATTTCTGATTGGTGACATTAGCTAGAGAGATTTTTCATCTCTTCCCACCCCTACTTCACAATGGAATACCTTTGAAAGCCTACCAAACGAATCCAGTTGACAACAATACAGGAAATTAAGATACTGTCACATATGACAAATACTGGGAGAAAATAGCCTTATGTAGTAGAAAAAACAACACAAAACATAATAAACATCCAATTGATGTCTATGAGAAAGATAAATGCCAAAATAAAGGAGATAAGAAATGTCATCTAAACCGTTTCCCTTCTCATTTACTGTCTTTACAGTAAAGGAGAATATCCTTTTATCATTAATTTTGGTCTTTGCCACTGTCAAAAAAAGTGTGGAAATCCTAAACTGGAACACCAATTTCTCATGGTCTCAGAGTAATAATTGCAGCCTGAAACCTCATCAGAGTTTTTCTACCTACGTCCCCTCAGAATACTGAAACTTCTGCATGGTGAATGGTAAAAGGCAGTGGCTTGCTTCTGGTTCACTGAAGCCAGCATATTGACAGGAAAATTAAGAAAAATATGCACTGACTGTTTGGAATTTGCCATAAACCATGTTTTGCCAATGAAAGGCTACAAGTTATTTCAGTTGGCTGGTGGATACCTCCCTATATGTAAAAAAGCTAGGACTGAATAAAAGAAAAATCTCTTTGGTTTAGCAGAGCTATAATAGAAGAGTATCTCTTAGACTGTGTGAAGGAGAGAAAGGAACTGACTTTTGACCTTGAGACCTTGGAGACTTCTAATAGCTTTTACTCTTATCCTAAATTCATATAAAAAATTACTGTAAACAAATTTCATCATTTGTTTTCCATGTATTTCTTAGCAAAATCACTCAGTCAAATGGACTTGACGAGAAACAGATGAAATATGACACTTAAAGGTGACTGGCAATAATATCTGAAAAACAACTATGCCTTAGAAAATTCTTTTCTTGCACAAGGTCTCCACAGCTGCCACTCCAGATTGGGTCACCCCTTTTGTAAAGACTTATCTCAAGTTTTCATAGTAGAGCTGATTTCATTTTATCATATTGGAGCTCTTTCATTTTGTCAGCCCTGGATGTTTCACCTGCAATGTATTTTGTGCCTGCTTACTTGGATTTGAAAAGTTAACACTTTCCATGATTTTCTACCTCATCAAAGATTTTAATAGCATTTTTTTTTTCATTTTCAGCAGACAAGGACAAGCCCAATCCACTCCACATAATCTCAGATATTAAATAGAGGCCTAACATTGCTAATACAATTATTGTAGAATTGATGGAATCATGAATGCAATGCTAAAATTATATAGTATTCTAAATTCACAACAATAAGATGATTTCCTAAACTCTGCAGATACATCAAAATAAAAAATGTTTACACTAAAGATATTAAAGAATCATTAAATTGTGGGAAAATGTCATTAGTGGATACTACTATATTCTATATATGATCAGGCCTCTCATCCTCTACTTGCTGAAGGTAGTACCTATTGACTCTCATAGCTATGTTCCTCACTGAAAATTGCTCTTGTACGCAGAAAACTATCTTTCCAAAGATAAGGTGTCCTTTATGAGTGTGGCTTGTGGTTATCAAATGGATGACCATCTATTCCAGGTCTCACTTTGAAAGAATTCTGCAAGTCAGTTCAGCCCTAGAACTCCCCATAAATAAGCAGAGGGCCTCAGTTAAAAATCACACTGCAAGTCAGATTCTCCCCCTGGTCAATCTTGCTTTCCTCATTTCCTTGTGTGATAAAATGCCCAATGAACTGTGGTAAACAAATCTCTGCTTCACAGACTATTTCCAGGGAACAAAATCTAAAACAGCATTCAATGCAGAATGAAGTGAGAGAAGCAGTGCATGAGGTTAAGAGTAAAGAGAGTTATTAGAAGAGAGAATGAGGTGAATGATTAATTAGAAGAGATAAAAAGGAAGGAAAATTAATTAATATTAACAAACTTCCTCCATATGCAAAGTTGTATTCTAAGGTACAGGCTTTTAAAAATAAAACCAAGTAATTGCATTAGCCTTAATGGGGTCAAAGATCAAATAAGAAACACAGAATGTACATTGAGGACATTTCTCTAAAAATTTGAATTTTGGATTAATGTGTATTTACAATCTGGCAGAAAGTAGATGAAACACACTAAGTGTCTAATTAATGAAAACTTAATAAAGTGACTATTTAAAAAGAAATGATCAGGGTTAAGGGAAACTAACAAAGGTAGTGAGATACCCAGCTGCTAGGAAGAGCTGGGAATTGTTACCAGAGGACTGAGGGAGCAAGGAAAGGGACTATGTTTGAAGCAGTGTCGGGGAGCTACAGATGGAGAATCTCTGCCAGAATGGTAACAAGGCAGCCAAGGAGAGTGGAAATCATATTCCGTTTCTCACTCTTCCTACCCTCTAATCTCTGTTCCTAACTCTGAGTCATTGAATCTAACCACAGGAAAAGTGAGCCTGGTTCATGTGCTCATGAAAACCCAACTCCTAGGAAGACAGAGAAATGCAAAGAAAGGTAGAGAGTAGATCAAGAGCAGCGGTCCCCAACATTCTGGGCACCAGGAACAGTTTTCCTGGAAGACAATTTTTCCATGGGATGGTAGGGATGAGACTGTTTCAACTGAGATCATCAGGCATTGGTTAGATTCTCCCAAGAACCGCACAGCCCAGATCCCTCACATGTGCAGTTCGAAACAGGGTTCGTGGTCCTCTGAGAATCTAATGCCACTACGCATAGGATGGGAGGCAGACCTCGGGTGATAATGCTTGCATGCTTGCTGCTGCTCACCTCCTGCTGTGCTGCCTGGTTTGGGGTCTGGCAGGAAGTAGACTAGTACCAGTATATTTCCCCTGAGTTGGGGAACCCTGATCTAGAGTGCATGAAGAGTCAAAAGAAAAATATTTTAAGTTGGTAATGAAAAAATAATACACCTGTCATACCTTTATATTTACAGAAATGTCTGAATTGAAAAAAATACACTTGTGTTTTTTAAATTTTATTTTGTAAGTGCCAGAGTACATGTGCGGGATATGTAGGTTTGTTACATAGGTAAACATGTGCTATTGTGTTTTGCTGCACCTATCAACCTATCACGGAGGTATTAAGGCCGACATGCATTGGCTCTTTTTCCTAATGCTCTCCACTGCCCTGCCCTCCCCTGACAGGCCCCAGTCCGTTTTGCTCCCCTCCTTGTGTCCATGGATTCTCATTGTTCGGTTCCCACTTACAAGTGAGAATTTGTGGTGTTTGGTTTTCTGTTCCTGCATTAGTTTGCTGAGAATAATGACTTCCAGCTTCATCCGTGTCCCTGCAAAGACATGATCTCATTCCTTGCTACAGCTGCACAGTATTTCATGGAGTATATGTACCACATTTTCTCTATCCAGTCAATCACTGATAGGCATTTGGGTTGATTTCACATCTTTGCTATTGTGAATAGTGCTGCAATGAACATATATGTGCAGGTACCTTTATAATAGAATGATTTATATCTTTTTGGATATATATACCCAGTGATGGGATTGCTGGGACAAATGACATTTCTGGTTCTAGATCCCTGAGGAATCACCATACTGTCTCCCAATGTTTGAACTAATTTACATTCCCACCAACAGTGTAAAAGCATTCCTATTTTTCTGCAACCTTGCCAGCATGTGCTATTTCCTGACTTTTTAATAATCACCTTTCTGACTGGTATGAGATAGTATCTCATTGTGGTTTTGATTTGCATTTCTCTAATGATCAATGATGTTGAGCTTTTGTTCATGTTTGTTGGCTGCATGTATGTCTTCTTCTGAAAACTGTCTGTTCATATACTTTGCCCACTTTTTAATGGGACTGTTTATTTCTTTCTTGTAAATTCCTTTAAATTTCTTGAAGATTCTGAATATTAGAGCTCTTTCAGATGGGTAGATTGTAAAAACTTTCTCCCATTATGCAGATGGTCTTCTTGATCTGATGATAGTTTATTTTGATGCGCAGAAGCTCTTTAGTTTAATTAGATCCCATTTGTCAATTTTTCCTTTTATTGAAATTGCTTTGGTGATTTTATCATAAAATCTTTGCCCTTGCTTATGTCTCGGACTCATAAAAATATAGGAGAAGGTCACCAGAATGATCTTAATTCTACTCTCAGACTCATAAGAATTTAGGATTCAGTCACCAGAAAGATACTTCATCTAAAAAAGTACCATCCAGTGTAGTAGCCAAAGAGATATATGTCTAATTATATTTAAATTTATAATTAAATAAAATTTAAAATCCATTTACTAGACTACAATAGTCACATTTCAAGTGTTCAACAGCTACACATGGCTAATGGCTACCATATTAAACAGAACAGGTATCCCATTGCTGCAGAAAGTTCTATGAAACAGCACTGATGTAAAATTTCAAAACACTGTTGCTCTGTTAGTTAATAAATATTGTTAGATTGTGTGGTCTTCCTTTAAGAAGTAGGAATTAGGGCTGCAATGTTTTATCTTTTTCTTTTTCTTTTGAGATGGAGTCTAGCTCTGTCACCTAGGCTGGAGTACAGACGCACAATCTTGTCTCACTGCAACCTCTGCCTCCTAGTTTCGAGTGATTCTCCTGTTTCAGCGTCCCAAGTAGCCGGGATTACAGGCACCTGCCACCAGACCAGGCTAATTTTTGTATTTTTAATAGAGATGGGGTTTCACCACGTTGGCCAGGCTGCTCTCGAACTCCTGACCTCAGATGATCCATCCACCTCAGCCTCCCAAAGTTCTGGAGTTACAGAAGTGAGTCACCGTGCCCAGCCAGGGCTGCAATTTTCAAGGCCATATTAGCTGTTTTCATGTGCTTCTTGATGAAAGAATGATAGAAAAGCAGCTCGTAGAGTGGTGACTGGATAGCGTTGGTTCAGAATGTGAATGCAATGATTCATTATTTAGAAAAAATTCAAAGTATGAGTGGTTAGGGTCCAGGTGAATGGAGAGAATAGTAAAGTATGACAAGCCTTATATAAGGACATAACGATATTAGGAGGAGAGATCAGATATCAGTGCTTTCTCAGAAAAAACATATCACTTATTATCCATGACCAGTGTGTACTTTATTCTATTTCTATTTGAAATTAGAGTAATCTGAATTAACAACAGTCTGTAGTACTAAATGATTGTGTGATCTTAGGCAAATCACTGAATATCTTCTGTACACAGACCACTTATAAGCAATACAAAGATGATGGTTTAGGTACATGGCTCCTACCCACTATGAATTAAAAATCTTAGTTGTAAAATGCTCCATTATTTAATAAGAAATAAGAATAAATTTTATGTACTTATACCAAACAGTAAAAATAATATAACATTTGTTTTCAAAGTCTGGGCCATATCAACTAGACCTAAATTCTAACAAAGAAATGTAAATGTAAGAGTGATGGTTTAGAGAGAGGCTGCATGGTTGTGAATGCTTGCTTTACAACTTTCTATATGAAGTTGAGCATGTTACATAATCTCTTTGTTCTTCGCTTCTAAATTATTCACAATAAAGACAGTAATTTTTCTCTTAGAGCTATGAGGATTAAGTGGTCAAAAGAATGCATGACTTACAGTGAATATTCAATATATGTATAACATAGTAAATATCCAATATGTATTCAATATTCAAAATGTATTTTCTATGTAAATGTGAATGAGCTTGTCATTTAGAATTTTCCTATTTCTTCCTATTAACCAAAAATGGTTTTCCTGCATAATTTCGGCATGTGTACCTCATCAAAATCTGTATTTTATTAATCATAATAATGTATATTATATATATATATATATATATATATATATATACAGGAAAATTGATTTGTTTAGATTCCCTTGGTAGTCAAAATAATAGTTTCAGTGATAAATCAGACTTCTTGATGTTGACATGTAAATGAATTGACAGGCCCCTTAAATTGTTAACCCTAAAACAACCCTGTAATTTTTGTCATCTTTTTAATGTTGTTTCCTTGATTTATATAAAATTATGGAAAGAGGATATGTTCATTGAAGCATTTTCTCTCCAATTATGTGATATTCAAAGTCTTTAAGTTTTACACATTCATTTTCAATATGCAATTTTGCATCAAACAAGTGTATCCAAACTCTAGTATATTATGTAATTCGAAAATATATATATTACTTTTCCTGGCTGATCCTCATAGTTGAAAACTTTCCAGATTTTTGCAAATCCAAGTCACCATAGGGAGTTAAGTGGTGACTCATTGTCAGCCAATGTTTTCCTTAAACCAATAATCTTATCACATGGGAACACTCAAAGAGTATGAATTAATGATAAAAGAGACAGAAATAGCTTATAGAAATTATTAGAAAGTGTATTTAGTGAAAATATTAGTATTAATAATGATATTTAACTTTTAAGTCAGATTCTATAACCCTTTTTATTACATATACAAAGCAGATTCACTGTGCACAGGTGTCACACTCACAGGGGAGGACTCTGAACACCTTACCAACACCAAACACCAGGGTCAATCCACTTGCAGGAATTCAGTCAGGAAAAATACTAATAAAACAACTTAAGCAATTTTATTACTAACACAAAGGTGAAAGGGCCAATGGCAGCCTAGGATTCATGGTGAGCCAGTACCCCAAGGCTCAGAAAAGCTGCAGAGGGTGGAGTCTCACCTGGGCATGGCCCATGTCAAAATGGCCTGCTGATGGACCTTGGAACGCCCTCCACTCTGGATTTTATACCCCAGGGGCAATGTTAATTGTGGGGCTAAAATGTTGTAGGACCACCTATTCTAGGAGGTACAGGAACAGAGAGTCTGGATGTTCTAGACAGTTCCTTCTTATCTCAGGATATTGCATTCTCATTTGTTCAACACATTCTACATTTATACTTTAGAACTACAAGCATGAGGCAGGGGAAAGGTGGGGAGTGCTGAAGCTGGGTCAGTGAAGTCTACCTGCAGACTGTCCTGCAACATAGACCATTTTTGTGGCAGGGGTTGGGAAGTGGGTGGAGGTGGTGGTGGTGTGTGTGGGGGGGTGATTTTTACATTAACACCAAGAATCGGTAGAGAACCAGTATAGACAAAACCAGTCTGTTCCTATCCTCCAAGGTTTACTGTATGGAAGGTCTGTAATGGTTAATACTAGGTGTCAACTTGATTGAAGGATGCCTAAATAGCTGGTAATGTATTGTTTCTGGGAGTGTCTGTGAGGGTGTTGCTAGAGGAGACCGACATTTGAGTTAGTGGACTGGGAGAGGAAGACACCCACCCTCGATGTGGTTGGGCACCATCCAATCTGCTGCCAGCACAGCTAGAATGAAGGAGGAGGAGGAAGGTGGAATTAGCTGGCTTGCTGGATCATCTGGCCTCTGTCTTTCTCCTATGCTGGATGTTTCCTTTTTCTCTTCCTGCCCTTGGACATCAGACTCCTGGTTCTTTGGCCTTTGGACCCTTGGACTTACACCGGTGGCTTGCTGGGGTCTCTCGGGTCTTTGGCCACAGACTGAAGGCTGCACTGCACAGACTGAAGGCTCACTGTGTGAGCCACACAATCACAAATTAGGGAGTTTATTCTCCCTAGTAAACCCCCTTTTATATGTACCTATATTCTATTAGTTCTGTTCCTCCTGAGAACCTTAATACAAGGTTCAAAGTTAACATCCATAATACCCACTTCAACAGTTACCTATTAAATAGGATGTGAGGAGAAACCAATTGGTGGTAAAATCAATTATTGTTTTACTCCTCTTTCACCTTTGTAGATATCTTCCTATTCAACAAATATAGCAGGTGATAAATTTAACAAAGTAATTGCAGAAGGTGCCTGAATTTTGCCAGTATCAAAACTGTTATTTTTCAAGGTAGAAGACTAGCAGGTGAGATAATCTGAGTTCATAAGAGTTTAAATCATTTATAAGAGTTTCATTATTCTCCACACTTTTCCGGCAGTTTTAGGAGGTTGATTTGCAAAGGTCCATATTACTCAGTAGGCTTACTCTTTGGTTTGGACTTTTAAAATCCCAAAACATTATTAACTGAGGACTATTTTCATGGATTTCACTATCTGTGAGATCATATTTATTTTTAGTTCATTTGTAGGGAAAGGTTAGTACTACTAAAGAGAAAAGGTAGAATCTCCAAATCAGTAGAAAGCATTATTTATTTTCTTCAAATAACTAATTTCCAAAGAGAATTATTCTCAACTCTCATGATATATGTAGCTAAACTGTTAGGTTTATTGCTTGTTGTAATAAAAGAGAACACAGTAATAGAGAAGTATGGGATGTCTAAGTAAGACAATGTTAGAAGAAAATACGTTATAGGATGAGTTTGTTACGTGATTTGAGTAAAAGCTCAAGTGTGGTTTTGGGTAATTCTACAATAGTATCTTAAATCTAGCCACAGGGATGAAGAATTCATGAAAGATAAAATGTAATTAATAAAGAGGCAGCCATCATCCATATTAGCTTAGTTTCAGGGATATTAATATTTTCTGTGACTTGCACAGTGACCTTGTTTTTGTTTTGCAATCAGACAAGAATATGAAGTGTTCTGCTATTTTTTGTTTAGCTTTATTTTGGTCAAGTCATCACCTCATCTGATCAATGAAACAGCATAGCCTTGCTGTGAATGACAGCTCCTTAACACCCAAAGCCTAATTGTGTCAGTCCAGTTCCTGGATTTCAGAGACTGTTTTTATCTTTCTCAATTCCTCCCACTCTCATTCTCTCTCCCTTGCCCCTCCAGTCTTTTAGGTCACCTGCACAGGAAGTTAGGCAATATGACATTTATCTACATATTCACCATTGTCAAAATTTTCCTGATCAGGAGTTTTTTCAGAGTACACTTTCTGTAGTTGAACTAGAATTGATCTTCCCTGCTCCTTTTGTTCTCAGGTGAGTTGTTGAATTCTCTGATGTGACAATGGCTGCACAAGTGGCACTTAAGATTCTGGACATTTGGGTTGGTTCCAGGTCTTTGCTATTGTAAACAGTGCTGCAATTAACAGTCGTGTGCATGTGTCCTTATAGTAGAACGATTTGTTATCCTTTGGATATATACCCAGTAATGGGATTGCTGGGTCAAATGGAATTTCTATTTCTAGGTCCTTGAGGAATCGCCACACTGTCTTCCACAATGGTTGAACTAATTTATACTCCCACCAACAGTGCAAAAGTGTTCCTATTTCCCCACATCCTCTCCAGCACCTGTTGTCTCTAGATTTTTTAATGATCGTCATTCTAACTGGCATGAGATGGTATTTCAATGTAGTTTTGGTTTGCATTTCTCTGATGACCAGTGATGATGAGCATTTTTTCATATGTTTGTTGGCCTCATGTATGTCTTCTTTTGTAAAGTATCTGTTCATATCCTTTGCCCACTTTTGAATGGGCTTGTTAGTTTGTTTTTTTTTTTTTTTCTAATGTCCATCGACGATAGACTGGATAGGGAAAATGTGGCACATATACACCAGGGAATATTATGCAGCCATCAAAAACGATGAGTTTGTGTCCTCTGTAGGGACATGGATGAACCTGGAAACCATCATTCTCGGCAAACTGACAGAAGAACAGAAGATCAAACACTGCAAGTTCTCACTCATAGGCGGGTGTTGAACAATGAGAACACATGGACACAGGGAGGGGAGCACTACACACTGGGGTCAGTTGGGGGAAAATAGGGGGGACGGGGGGGGGGGGGGAGCTGGGGAGAGATAGCAAGGGGAGAAATGCCAGATGTAGGTGATGGGGAGGAAGGCAGCAAATCACACTGCCACGTGTGTACCTATGCAACAATTTTGCATGTTCTTTACATGTACCCCAAAACCTAAAATGCAATAAAATAAATGGGAAAAAAAATAAATGTCAAAAAAAAAAGAAAAGATTCTGGACATAATACACTGGCTAACGGTAACATGCAGTTTCCAGAAGCAAAGAAAAGATTACTAGTTTTGTAACAAGCATTGAAGCCAGAAACCAAGATAATAAAGCCCCAACAATGAACACATGGCCTGTAATTAAACAGGATCTGTTTTAAAAAGTAAAGTTTGCTTTTTGTATGTTTCATTTTACCTAGTCATGGGTTCTTCTATATATTCTGTAGGATGTGTATATACTAGGAACTGTTTGCTATGGCAGAAACCAGACCTTGGGATAAGACTATTTTTGTTTTACAAAAATTTAATAATAAAATAAAATAAGTGTGGAGAAAAAGAGCTAGCTTTAATTTATTTAGTTATCATTTGTACATGGAGAACAAATGTATTATTTTAGTTACACCTGATAATTAAGAAAAATAATTATACTAATACCATAATTTCATTAAAATGAATATAAATAAGAGAACTAATGAGTTTACTGTGTTTATTAACACTGCCATCATAATCTATTCAGATGGAAATGTTAATATAAAATATATCATGGTTTTATTTTTTTATACTGATGAGTTAATATTTTAATACTATATTTAAAAGCTTGTAATAATTATAAATTATGTATTTTTGTATCTGATACCGCCTAAACATACATGTAAAGTTATAATAATAAAGGCTTAATGTTAAATTTTTATCTGAGTAATGAGTAAAGAATAATGTTCTCATTGAGGCCTTTTTTTGGTAAAATTAACAAGCTGTGTAATGATCAGATTAGATCTTTCTTTTGTCACCAATTATTCTGTTAACTCATTGTTTTTTAGTACAATTCCACAAAATTTAAAAAAATATCTCTTGCATTAACATGTTAAGTTCCTCATAACATTTTTTATTGCTATTTTCACCACGTTACCAATAATTATCTTTAAATAGTTATGAGTTAAATTTTGTCTAACAGCTGTACTTGATTTTGTCTTTCCCAAATTCTTAACAATAAACTCTGTTCATATCTTTCATGCTTAAACTATATTTGAGTTTCCCAACAGAGATTTACTTTACCATAATAAAAAGGATAGAAATGTTTATCTAAAAATTCTAAAAATAAAATATCTAAAAATAAAATGCAAAACTGTTATGTAAATATTTGCCTAGCAAGGCTGAAGTAAAGAACACCTGAAAAATCAAGAGTTTATCTTTCCAGATTAATGGTTAGCCTAGTGAAACATCCATGATTCGATGATTTGCGTAGTTTTCATGAGTACTCAAAATTATGTCTAAGTACAAAGTCTATTACTTTACCTGTCTACTTAAAATTACTTCCCAGAAATCTCAATTAGGGTGTAACATAAGAGTGGTATTCGGAAGTTCTTCCATGGCTATAAAGAAATAACTGAGACTGGGTAGTTTATAAAGAAAACAGATGTAATTGACTCATAGGTCTGCAGGCTTTCCAGAAGGTCGACCTTCTCATGAAGGGGCTAGCCCAAGCCTCTCATGAGAGATTCCATCCCATGAAACAAACAGCTCCCACAAGGCCCTCCAATATTGGGGAGTACATTTCAACGTGAGATTTGGGTGAAGACAAATATCCAAACTATCTCAGGAGCAAAGGTAAAAATCAAGGAGACAACTCCTATGTCTTTAAAAAAAAATCTTTGATATGAATAACATGACTCTAGCACATCTTTTCAGTTAAATAAATGGCCCAGGTGGAGGAATCCAACCTGCCATCCCATGAAAACTTGACAAGCTCAAAGCACTTGTAATTGAGACAGAAAAAAAAGAGATCCTCAAATGAATTATGGGTGTGGCTATTTCCAGATGCTGCTGAGTGGAATAAAATAAGCACCAACATGTTTTAAAGAATTCTATTATTAATGCCTTTGAGTTAAAAGAGATGCTGACTCTGAGATGTAAAATAACCCTAGAGACCTCAAACTTCTTTGGCAGGAAACAAGCAAAAGCAGCAGCTCAATTACCAAGGAAGATATATTCCCCAACTCCCATTGCAAATCTAGTCCAAAAGATAATGGAAAATAAAGGATTTCATGTGTGGAGTCAAAAATTATGAAGAATAAAGGACTAGCTACACAAAATCAGGGGACAGGAACAAGCTTCAATCAAAAATTAAATTCTAACTGAATAGAGTGACATTGCAACATTAGTCCCTCTACCTGGATTTTGACATTTCCATGACCAGGGGTTGCCTATCTGCACACTGTTATCCATCTATTTCTTTTCTATCATACTTTAAGTTATGGGATACATGTGCAGAACATGCAGGCTTGTTACATAGGTATACACATGCCATGGTGGTTTGCTGCACCCATCAACCCATCATCTACATTAGGTATTTCTTCTAATGCTATCCCTATCCTAGCCTCCCACCCCGCAAAAGGCCCTGGTGTGTGATGTTTCCCTTCCTGTGACCATGTTTTCTCATTGTTCAATTTCTACTAATGAGCGAGAACATGCAGTGTTTGGTTTTCTGTTCTTGCATTGGTTTGCTGAGAATTATGGTTTCCAGCTTCATCCATGTCCCTGCAAATGACATGAGCTCATCTTTTTTTATGGCTGCATAGTACTCCATGGTGTCTATGTGCCACATTTTCTTTATCCAGTCTATCATCAATAGGCATTTGGGTTGGTTCCAAGTCTTTGCTATTCTAAACAGTACCACAATAATCATATGTGTGCATGTGTCTTTATAGTAGAATGAATCATAATCTTTTGGTGTATACCCAGTAAAGGGATTGCTGGGTCAAACAGTATTTCTGGTTCTAGACTGAGGAATTGCCATAGTGTCTTCCACAACAGTTGAACTAATTTGGATTCCCACCAACAGTGTAAAAGCGTTCCTATTTCTCCACATCTTCTCTAGTATCTGTTGTTTCCTGATATTTTAATGATTGCCATTCTAATTGTTGTGAAATGACATCTCAGTGTTTCTGTTTTGCATTTCTCTAATGACCAGTGATGATGAGCTTTTTTCCATAAGTTTCTTGGCCACATAAATGTCTTCTTTTGAGAAGTGTCTGCTCATATCCTTCACCCACGTTTTAATGGGGTTGTTTTGTTCTTGTAAATTTGTTAAACTTCTTTGTAGACTCTGGATATCAATTAGCCCTTTGTCAGATGAATAGATTGCAAAATGTTCTCCTATTCTGTAAGTTGCCTGTTTACTAATGATACTTTCCTTTGCTGTGCAGAAGCTCTTTAGTTTAATTAGATGCCATTTGTCTATTTTGGCTTTTGTTACTCATTTCTTACTATGAAAATGCATTATAGTCATATTGTCTCACTCTTCCACTATAGGATGTTTTGTGAGTTTGAGAGGTTGTGAGGCAATTCATTTGTTTTTTATTTAGTTCTTAGTTTTCTGGACCAAGAGACACTGGATCCAGAAATGAATTAGATCCTGACTTGATTTAAGCCACAACCTTTAAGCTTGGTGCTATGATTGAATAAGACCTTATGGAGATGCATCAAAAAGAGGTAAGTATATTTTATATACAAGAATGAGAAAATTATTTGAGACCAGTAGACTTCAGTGGATGGTAATATTTCATAATTTTCATTTCTTTCCTGTCCTTGCCATGCTACTTTGACTCCACTGACTTTGTGCTGGGACATGATCTGTTTAGGCCAATAGAATTAACATAAGTGATAATGTGAGAGTTCCAAGCAGAAGCTTTAAGAGACAATGCATATTTGTGCTACTCTTTTTGCTCCTTTTCTGTGGCTACAAATGCTTTTAGTTTGTATATGTATTGGTTCATATCATCCTGAATATAAAAATAACATTACTGGAGCAATGACATATTATCATAATTTACTGCAATAATTAAAGCAGTTCACTAGACCCCAATTCTTCTCCCTTCTGGGGTGATATATGAATGCCAGATGGTTAAACCAGCATGTATCCTGTGGGTTTCTTGCACCACAGGGGTGATATTATGCAATAATGAATCTGGCAGTTTATACAGTAATGGAAAAGCAGTCCCCTCTCCTCTTCTGACAGAAGAAGAGAAATCTTTGCTCTCTAGTCATTTACTATGTTTTGGGATATAAACCATTGATCCCATGGCCTTGAGTTTCATACCCCCTCCACTGAAATCTAAACTTATACTTCAAGGGAAAAATCTTCCTCATTATCTATTCTATCATTTTTTAAATGTCAAGTCCTGTCTTTTACTGCAGATTCCATTCTTTTGCTCTGAAAAAAAACTAATTCTTTTTATTATTATTATTTTTTATTTCTAGACTTACTCTTGCAGCCTGGGTTTGGGAAAAAAGTAGACATGTAAAGTCAGAACTAAGGCTAACAGAGTTCATTGAATCCAGTGGATGTGAAGTTGTCCACAAACTTTATGTTACAGAAATAATGATTTGTTGTTTTAAAGCCATGAGACATTAGGCTGCTTTATCTGCACCATAAGACAATTGAAGCTGAAATTTTACATTTTCAAACTTTTTCCTTAGTCTAAGAAAACAAAATTCTGGATGAGTTTTATCAAAGAAAACCAAAGCAAGACATGGTAGAAACTGTATACAGACAGAAAGTATTAATAGATTGTATTTGGTACCATTGCAGTAGGGGGAAAGAGACCTCAGGATAGAACTGGGCTCAATTCTGAATACGACGAAGAAAAGTGGGGCTGTATGTGGTGATTCATGCCTGTAATTCCAGCACTGGCTGTGCTGGTATACACCTGTAGTCCCAGCAACTCAGGAGCCTGAGGCAGGAGGAGAGTTTGAACCAGGAGGTCAAGCTTCAGTGAGCCATAATCATTCTACTTCATTCCAGCTTGGGTGACAAAGGAAGATCCTTTCTCAAAAAAAGAAAAGAAAAGTGAAACTCTATAGCCAAAAGAACGATCTGGAAATCAACGGACAGAAAAAATTATTTAGAGAGTAGGTAACTCACCTAATAGGATTCTCATTGAAGTCAGTCAGCCTTATCAGATATAAATGGGAGGATGGCCGGCATTGGTAGGAAAGCTGGCCAAATATTGAGGATAATCAGATATCAAGAGTAGAGAATTGTGGCTAAACCAGCTTAACAGGATTCTTGCTGAAGTTGTGTTAATATTCTGCAACTTTGTGATGTCTTTTGGAAATGGAAGTACAGAAGTCAAACACTAGTTGAGAAGAGGATTTAAAGAACCCAGATAAAATTTGCTCAAGGAGAGTCTCTGTCAGTGGTGAGATATTTTGGTAAGTATAGAATAATCTTTGTCCCCTAGTATTACTGTCAAATAGTCTATTGCCTGGAGCAGAATGCATCAAAAGTTATATCAAAATATTTAATTGGGCTGAGTAAATAAACATTTGACTATGAATCCAAAATTATGCTGTAATTACATCTTAGATAAAATGGACATCAAAGAAACAGTTTCCTTAATTACTCCTAATTTTAAACATATCTTTTTAATTTCTAAATATTTTAATATACTTGCCTAAGACCTTAAAACACTACCTGCTTTACAGGAAGTCAAAAATAACTGACATGAAACTGAGAGAAGGGACTTCTCTGTATGTCTTATGCTTGACAGTCACCTCCCATGTGACACATCCATTTCATTTTTCATACAGAAATGATCTGTTGTCTCTTGAGAGAATATTCCTGTGAATGATCAGTTAGGAAGAGGACAGCTTGAAGTCTGCTGCTAGTCTTTGAGTATAAGTGGGTGGATGATGGAAATTCTTAAAGTAAAAGAAAAAAAGAATATGACTTAGAAAAGACTGTTCTGAGGAAATAACAGGAGATGGAATTTCAGTAATCCCCCACCAAACTATAACAAGAAGTGCTATAATTAAGACACGCACGCACGCATGTGCGCGCACACACACACACACGCACACAAAACACTTAAAACCATCATGCTTTCACAATCTTAAATTGTAAGTTCAGGTTTTAATTTACTAACATTTTAATGAGAATAATTTATGTATCTATTCTAAACATTAATTCTATATCTAGGAAAATAGAGATACTTGCTATTTTAAGGCTTTTCTTGGAATTACATGAGAATATCCAACTGAAAATTATTGTAAAATGTACCCAATATTAATTTACTTAAATTTTTCTCCACTTATCTGCTTTAACATTTTCTACATTACCATAAATTGTGCCATATTACCAAAAGTTGCATGCTTTTATATAAGCTAAACAATTGTAACATAGATCACATACAATGAAGAGATTTGTAGGCCTATTTTTTAGCCTTCTTACATATTTTTTGAGCAATTTACTCAGATTCTCCAAACATTAGTTTCCTAAACAGTTTCAGCTATTAAACAATTGATTTAGGAGGTAAGAAATTACTTAGGCAGATATTGTGGGTATGGGAGTCCTTGGTAAGGTTTTCCTTTTAAATGAAAGGGCACCTCAAAATTATTTTTTAACCAACAGCAGCCTGTAAAATCGAGCTGCAGCAATAGACAAGCAAGCTGGAAGCTTTCAGGGGCGAATACCAGCAGGATAAAGCTACCTGAGAGTAGACAAGTTCAAAATGGCAGCTCCATTTTTCTTCCCTTTGCCAGTCCCCTGTATACAGTAAGGAGCAGACAAGGTGGCACTTGTCAAGTGGAAAGCCTGGTTGCAGCATAAGATTAGGGTGGTATGGCTACCCTTCCCCACCTTACGGAAATGTCATACTTGGACAACATAAGGTTAATTTTCTCTCTAGGAGAAAAGCTGTTGACTTAAAAAAGTAGTAATGTTGGAACATATTTGCACTAAATATGATACATAGGTTACATAATAGAAAGTTTACCTGTTTAAAGTGTACAATTCAACCAAATCTATTATGACAAAAACTATTTAAAAATTTTAAAAGAAAGTTTATAGCAATAAATGCTTATATCAAGAAAAAAGGACGACCTCAAATAAATAATCTAACATTGCACCTCAAGTAACTGGAAAAACAAGAACAAACTAAGCCCAAAGTTAATAAAATGAAGGAAATAATTTAGATTACAGAAGAAATAAGTGAAATGGAGACTACAAAAATCACAAAAGATTAATGAAACAAGGAAATTCAATAAAATCCAAAAGAAAGTAGAAATCCAACACAAAGAAACCAAACAAATTATTGAAGATTTTAAAGCCAACACAGCTGTAATAAGAAAGAAGAAGAAAGAATTCCAGAACTCAAAAACTCACATAACAAATTAAAAAAGACAAACAAAAACAAAAAAAAAAGAACAAAAAAATAATGAACAAATCCTTCAAGATATGGCATTTTATAAAGCAACCAAATTTATGGCTTACTGACATTTCTGAGAGAAAAAGAGAGTAAGTAAGCAACCTGGAAAACACACCAACATATGTTTTTCTTTTTGACTTTATAGTAATAGCCATTCTGAATGGTGTGAGATGATATATCATTGTGGTTTCAATTTGCACTTCTCTAATCATCAGTGATGTTGAGCTTATTTTCATATAATTGTTGGCTGCATGTCTGCTTTATTTTGAAAAATGTCTGTTCTTATCCTTTGCCCACTTTTTACTGGGTTTTTCTTGTAAATTTTTGAAGTTCCTTATAAATGCTGGATATTATACCTTTGTCAAATGCATAGGTTGCAAAACTTTTGTCCTATTCTGTAGGTTGTCTATCGCTGTGCAGAAGCACTTTAATTAGATCCCATTTGTCGATTTTTGCTTTTGTTGCAATTGCTTTTGGTGTCTTTGTTATGAAATCTTTGTCTGTTCCTATATCCAGAATGGTATCACCTAGCTTGTCTTTCAGGGTTTTATATTTATGGTTTATTTAAGTCTTTAATCCATCTTGAGTTGATTATGTATATGGTATAAGGATCCAGTTTTAATCTTCTGCATATGGCTATCCATTTTTCACAGCTACATTTATTGAACAGGAGATCCTATTCCCATATTACTTGTTATTGTCAGGTTTGTGAAAGATTACACGATTTTAGGCGTGTGACCTTATTTCTAAGTTCTCTGTTCTGATCCACAGAGCTATTGTCTGTTTTTATACCAGCAACCTGCTGTTCTGATTAATATGCTATGTAGAATAGTTTGAAGTTGGGTAGCATGATATCTTCAGCTTTGTTCTTTCTGCTTAGGATTGCCTTGACTATTTGGGCTGTTTTTTGAAATGCAAAGTAAACCACACTTAAGCACACCATAGTCAATCCACTGTAAACAAAGATCAAGAGAATATATAGAAACTAGCTGAAGAAAGGCTAATGGCATGCAAAAGTACAATGCCATAAATACTTACACTGCCGACTCCTGTTGAGACACATTAAGTTTACCCTGCCCCCATGGTTCTCTTGTGAAAGATACTTTGTTTGTTATTAGTGGTATACAGGTAACAGCTGCCTACCTGGTATATTCCTGACTTATGTGTATATGTAAAACACCTGTGTATTAATAGGAATCACCTGTCAAAGAGCAAATAAATATGTACATGAATCTCTGCCCAGGGCCTTCAGTCCTAGAGAGCTATCAGCCCCACAGGCTCTCAGGCTGTTGGTTCCCGAGGCTGGACCCACTCTGTTGGCTATCTGGGTGTCTGCATCTCTCAGTATCTTCAGCTTGCCTGGGTGGGGGTCTCCCAACCAAGCTGGTATCTCAGTAAGTGGGTCTCAAATGTGGGGACTGGAACCCAGGATGAAGAGTTGCCTGAGCAACAAAGAAAAGAGATGCTAAGCTGAAGGTAGGCTGAGTACCTTTAGAAAGAATGCCTGGGGCAAATTGAATAACATGTAAGGTATCCTGGGAATGTTTGAAAAAATCTTCAAGGTGAGTTATGGGGAGACCAGAGGACCCAAGGGAGAATACCAGGTGAGTTAGGGAGAACCCACGGTTAGGCACAGAACGTTTGAAAAAATCTTCCAGAGGCAGCTGGGGGAGCTCGGTCACATTGGGGTAACAGGTGACAAAGATAAAGCAAACACAGGGCTTATTTGGTGTGACCTGTTTGGGCTTTGATATGTTTTGCCCTGGAGCTGTTTCAGACCAACAAAGTAGAAGATGACTCAGGAGAAGATTCAGGAGAGGAGAAGGAGTATGATGAAGTATGTGAAGAAACTATAGAGCAAAAAGATGAAAAATCATGAGGAAAGGGTGTGCCCATCAACCCCACCCTCAGTATCTTGTTGAGGGATGACCAGGTCCTCCCAATATTTCTACCTCTGCTTCTGTTGGTTTTTATATTCCTAGAACTATGGTAACCACTTCAGGTGTTTGTATTCCTAGAATTGCAGTAACTGGTTTCACCCAGACCAGAATTCAACAAATGAGAAAAGTGGGAGATTTGGAGGCATGGCAATTTCTAGTTGTTGTACACCCTCAAGATCAGCAAGGGCAAGTATGGGTTGCTTTTGAACCCCTTCCCTTCAAACTGTTGAAGGAGTTTAAATAGGCCATCAGCCAAAATAGTCCTGAGTCTCCATTTGTGCTAGGATTATTAAAGAATGTAGTTATTTCTTACTGGCTTACTCCAACATAGACAATTTTGGGAAATGGGTTGGGGGCCTTCCTCAGGCCCTAATCCACACTGGGGCCTATCCAGTAGGAACTATTCCCTCATCCCTATGCAGCTCTTGCTCCTTGCCACAGCTGCAGATTTGTGTAGCTCTCAAAGAGTATGCATTTTACCAGGAGAGCCACTGCAAAAATATCTACAGGAGTCTGTGGCCCTTTACCCCCCTGGAACTGTGGGTTGACTTCTAGGAAGATCTAGTTTTACTGCCCAAGGAGTCGGAATTCATACAGGAGTTACTGACACGGACTTTAAAGGGGAAATCCAAATTGCAGTGCCTTCTTCCGTTCCCTGGAGTGCTGAGCCTGGGGAACACATAGCACAGCTTTTAGTTACACCATATGAAAAAATAGAAAAAACTGGAACTAAAAGAACAAGAGGACTTGGAAGTGCAGAGACAAGACATAGCAGTGTATTGGGTAAATCAAATTACTGGTAAATATCCTATGTGTGAGATTATGATTAAAGAGAAGAAAAGTAAAGGATTGGTAGATAATAGAGCAGATGTTTCTATTGTTTTGTTTCAACATTGGCCACTTTCTTGGCCTATGTAAAATGCTCAGTTCAATGTGCTTTGGAGTAGAGCAGACCTCTGAAATGTATCAAAGTAGTCACATTCTAACCTATGAGGGACCTGAGGGACAGCTTGGTACATTCATCCTACTGTGATGCAAGTCCCCATTAACCTGTGGGAAAGAGTCTTGTTGCAGCAATGGGGAGCTCAGGTTTTAATACCTGAACAGTCATGTAGCCCCATCCAGGCTATCAAATGATGCAGGACAAGGGTTATGTGCCTGGGATGGGACTGGGAGAAAATTTGTAGAACCCAGAGATACCCTTAGAAATTAAAGGACAAAGTTCTCCCGAAGACTTAGGATATATATTTTGATGGCAGCCATTGTTAGGCCTCCAGAGCCGATTGCTTTGAAATGGATGACAAACAAACCTATATGGAAAGAGCAGTAGCCACTAACAAAAGAAAAACTGGAGGCTTTGGAAAATTAGTTACTGAACAACACCTGAATAAACAATCCAAGGAAGACACTGTAAGGCAATTAATCTGGTTGCGAGATCCACTCACAAAGAATTGGAAAAACAACGTAATAACCTGGGCTAGAGGATTTGCCTGTATTTCTGCAGGTCAAAATCAACAGCCCATGTGAATACCATCCACTCATTTAAAGCCATACTATGAGCCAGATATCGAAGAAGAGGCTCGTAGGGGATTCCCCAGTCACAGAGATGGTGTGACTACCATAGAGGGGAGTACTGTTGCAGTAAGTGGAACACGCCACACATCACCACCAACTTGGGGTCAAAGTAAGAAGTTTCACAAACAGTGGAGCAAAACCTGAAGAAAGCAGGACAGCCTGTTACGGCAATCATGATGATGTGTTATCATGATTAAAGTGAGTATTTCTTGAGTTGGGATAGAAAAGAAAGTTCACACACTGGCATATGTTCTTGTCTTCCCTTAATAATCTCTGGCCTTAGCATTTTCTGTAATAATTTAGGAAGTAAAGCAACAATGTTTTGGCCATCAAAACCTGAATGCAAATAAAGAATGGTCCCCTAAGTTAGTAACATTGATCTGGAGAGATTGTGTTGTGATAGGGGCTAAGGTGCTGTGCAACAATTCCTATGGAATTATTAATTATTGGTCACCTAAGGGGATACTTAGCAACGACTGTAATGGTCAGTCCTCTTGTAGTAACATGGAATTCAGATGGCAGATAGAGAACTACTTAGAACAATTACTTAGAATTTATACATACTGAGATCAACAACTCTATTGTCTGGAGAGATGGGCGATTAGTAGGACCGTGACCAAAAGCAGTATGGCCAATGTTAAGAACTGAATAAAAAGAACTTTGAAAAATATCTGTGGTCCTAAAACCAATAAAAGTCTGGGAAGGAAAATACAGAGAATCAGGCCCTAGTTCTTATTCATGATAAGTGTACAGGAAATAAAACTACTTTAGATTCAGAGCTGTGTTAAACCCCTCATATTTTTTGGTGGTAGGAGAGATAAAGATTAACTTTAGTAACTCTAAAAAATATAATGAGACTGAACATAATTGGGAGAGAATAAAACAGCACCTGGAAAGGGCTTTAGACAGCAAGCAAGGAGGGCCCCAGAGGGCCCTCGATGCCCCTTTTCAGCAGGAAGTAGTTACAGAAGAATGACCTCTGCCCTATTTTCCAAAAGATTTCTGGGTCCAAACTCCTGAAGGAAGAAATCTAAGAGTAGGTAGTCAGATTCCAAGGTGCTTGAGGAAGCTGCTAATAGATTGGCAGCCCTAAAATTTGGATGAAAACACTTGGAGGACCTATGGCTGCTGTTATGATTATGTTTTTAATCTGTTTTGTTTCTCTTTGCGTAGTTTGCAAGTACAGATCCAGAAGCCTCTGAGAAATAGCTCACCAAGATAGAGCTATACTTGCTTACCTAGCTTTGTGAAACAAAGAAGGGGAAGATGTTGAGAAACATTAAGTTTACCCTGACCCCATGATTCTCCTGTGAAAGATACTTTTAGTTTGTAATTAGTGGTAGGCAGGTAACAGCTGTCTACCTGGTATATTCCTGAGTTATGTGTATATGTAGAACACCTGTGTATTAATAAGAATCACCTGTCAAAGAGCAAATAAATACCTGGATGAATCTCTGCTTGGAGCCTTCAGTCCTGGAGAGCTGTCAGCCCCACAGGCTCTCAGACTGTTGGTCACCAGGACAGACACACTATGTTGTGCTATCTGAGTGTCTGCCTCTCTCAACACCTTTAGCCCACCTGGGTGGGGATCTCCCAACCAAGCTGGCTCTCAGTAGACTCCTATTCAGGAAAGTGGAGGATATAACGAAGTGGAACATTTTAAATGCTGAAAGCGGGGGTAGGAGGGAGCCGGCAGTGGAGGTGGGGCAGGGACCATGTCATTCTAGATGAGCAAAAGCTTCAAGAATAAATATGAAATTAAAAATCATTTTCAAAATTAGCACAAAGAATTCACTGATGTCAGACCTTCACTGGGAGAAATACTGGAAGACACCCTCTTCTTTGAATAAAATGAAAAGAAAATAAATATTTTAAGGTCATAATCATAAAGTATTTTTAAATTCATTTGGATCTTAGTGGGTGATAATTCACTCAATTGCTATTTAGTTTTAACATTGAACTTATAACTATGCATCTATGTAGCTGAAATGTAAGCTTATGTAAAATAAACTATTTTTAATTTACCTGTCTCCCAGTATGTTGCATATTTTCTATTTTCTGCTCTATGGAATATAATAAATGCCTGTTAGAATTTTGACAAATTTCAGTCTTTACTAAGGGTTTAACAAAAATTGTGGTGTCATAATAATCATATGAAATCCATATTTTTCCCTGTATAAATGAAAACTTAGACAAAGTAACAGGCCTAAGGTTACTCCCCATAAAGTGCCTAAGTGTTTGAGTCTGAATTTGTTCAGTAATTTTTCCACTCTATCTCTGATATATATCCTAATAGCATTTCTAGATTAAAAACAACTGAACAGTTAAACCATTATTATTCACAACAAATTTAGGTATTTAACCAATTTTATGCATGGTGCCTCATGCCTGTAATCCCAGCACTTTGGGAGGACATAGCAGGCAGATCACCTGAGGTCCGGAGTCCAAGACCAGCCTAGCCAACATGGAGAAACCCCGTCCCTAACTAAAAATACAAAAATTAGCAGGGCATGATGGCAGATGCCTGTAATCCCAGCTACTCAGGAGGCTGAAGCAGGAGAATTGCTTAAACCTGGGAGGCTGAGATTGCAGTGAGCCAAGATGCACTCTGGCCTGGGCAACAAGAGCAAGACTCCATCTCACAAATAAACAAACATTTCAATAATTAATGACTTTACATAATAAATATTTTCACTGAAGTAACTACCTGTTAGTAAATTATGCAGCAGATAAGAAATTTTGACCATTTCAAATGTATTCTGCTTTCCAAAATTACATGAAAACAGCCCTCAGCATTTGTACCCTCATGTTTCTTTATGTGATTCTCATTAAATATGTAAAACATCCTAAATGCAATTATGCTACTTTTAATATTGTTTTCTTCAAATATTAATTTAGATACATTATTAATAAGAAAGGAAATATTTGCTTTACATATTTATAGTCTCATTTTAATATTAAATCTCTTTAAAGAGTTTCTTGGTAACATGTATAGTTCTCTATGTGACTAGTACAGTGTGACTTTATATTTGGCCTATTTGAGAACATTGGAGTTATATTTATCCTTTCACAGCGAAATCTTGTTCAAAGACTTGGGAAATAGGAAATAGGAAAACTTAAAAAACGTGTCAGCCAGACGTAGTGATGCACACATATAGTCCTAGCTACCTAGGAGGCTGAGGTGGGAAGATCACTTGAGCCTAGGAGATGATGGTTGCAGTGAGCCGAGATTGTGGCACTGCATGCCAGCCTGAACAACAGAGTAAGACCCTGTCCTGGAAAAAATTAATAAATTTTTTAAAAATAGAAATAAGATGTCAACCAAATGTTTTCATGTAGATCATGGACTACAGCCTTCTTTATCATCCATTAACAGCCTATTGTACTGACTAAAAAGCATTTCTTAATAAGAGCCCTCAAATTCTCTAGTCCTGTTTTTAGTCTGCTAATTGCTACCTGAAAGCCGGTTTTCTCATGTCCCTGAAAATTCTTCAACATCCATTTGCATGACCCAGAATAAAGTCATGATCATGTAAGAAGCCTAAATCCAGATATTTTTGTAAAAGAAACCAGAATAGTTTTATTTTCAGTGAAATGTGACTGACAGTTGATAGCTGTTTTGTCTAATCTTATTTAACCTGAATTAAGATGCCAATTTGTCTTCTTCCAGTGATTATATTCACTCATCAAGGAAGCAGCAATGCACTGATTGTAGCCTCAAGAAATAAATGACTTTGGTCACGTTTGGATTTCCTTGCTTGTCAAAATGGAAAAAAATAGACAGATAGCAATGTATTAAAGACGAGCCCACAGGCAAAAGATTAGTCTGATCTGTATGTCCCTTCTCTCTGATATCCTTTTAAGGCATTTGTAAAATGTTTTTAAAGAGGACAAGAAAACAGTAGAAATTTTGGCAGACCAAGAGACAACCACAGAAACTCAGTACATCAAATTATTTATACCAGTTGGCTTATTTTAGATAACATTAACTTTCTTAAAACATGGATGGACTACCCTAATGGTTATATTTCCACTTGGATGCCATTATAGATGGGGACAAAGTGCAAATAAATAAAATAGTGTCTTTCCTCTGGACCCCCAAAAGGTGTATACTTAGTATTCTGCCAAAACCGAGGGAGAAAAGAGTTTTATATTTATACAAGGTAACGATAGCTAAAGATCATTTGTGACACTGTGCATTTCAGGAAGAAATTGACAGCATGTAGCTACTATAAATATGTGCTTTAAAAATAAACTGTATACAAGCTGCCTGATAACAACCTTATATTTGAGATTGTAGCCTGCATGTCCTTGTGTAAATAAACAGACATGTCTTTAACAGATACACAATCTCTATATAGCAGGCATTTTACAAATTTAAGCCAGAGAAAGTATGTTTGTTAAACATCATGAATGAAACATATTTTGATAGAGTTCTAGGACATCTGGCAGTTTAAAATGATAACTCTTTTTTCTTAATTCACAGTTTATTTCAACAGTTATATTAATAAAGTCAAAGGTTTGATCAGAGATGTGTGGGCTGCATCTTCATCAAACCCATAGTTTCTACTTCCCAATGGATTTAGTGTCATTTTAATAAAAAAGTGCCACAAAACAAATGCAGTAATAAATTGGAATATAATTTTTAGCCTTTTCTATCAAGATGATCCTGAAAAATCCAGACACTAAGAAAATAGAAATAATAAAGGCGTGGAATTAAATAATCTACCCAATAATAAATAATCTACCTAGTTAGTATATAGCTTATGATATGGCTGACAAAGAGAACTTTCCTAGAAACAAAAAACGTAATGAGTGAATAGTATTTTTAATACTAGTTTTTTCATAGACTATAAACAAGAAAAGGCAAAAGTAAAGATAATTTTACATTCCAATATATTTAATATGTTACATCCAACAATATACACAGATTCCAACTTAATAAATTATCTGTGTGGTAATAAAGCCAGAATAATGAATCAACTGCTTCCACAGAGACTCAATCTTAGGCATGCCAGAATTCTTATTTAATCAGGCATCACTTAATATTTGGGTAACAAAATTCAATGAGTTCCTCTCAGTAGCCTTTTAAAAAGTTTCTTTTCTGAGGGTCTCTAAAAAGAATATTTGTGAGAATAGATTTTTTTATAGGTTTTGGAAAAAAAAAAGTCTCCTACTCACATTAAAGAGGTGTTAAATGTTTTTTTACAGATGGCTTGTCAGTCAAGAATAGCAAAAATCTTTCCAGGGGTGTTAGATAACGATGATGCAAAGGAACATAAGATCGCCTCGGGTTCTGTTTATGACATGAAGCATCAAATCAGAGAAAAGGTTATTGATTATTTACACTGTCCAAGTTTTACAACTTTCTCGTAACCCTCCCCTGCCACACACACTCACCAGCGTTTCTCAGGCTCAGCACTATTGGTATTCAGCCCTGTGCAGGATAATTTGTTGTGTGGGGTTGCAGGCAGTGTGCATTGCAAGATTTCAAGCAGTATCTAGTGACTAACTCCTTAGTCTCTACCCACCAGGAATCAGCAGCATGTCTCCTTTCCTATTGTGGCAACCAAAAATGAATGCAGATATTGCCAAACATTTCCTGGGAGGCACAATTTCTTCTGATTGAGAACCACTGATACAAACCAACTCTACACATGCATTTACGTATATGAGTGCACACACATTTATATATACAAGTGTACACATACATGCACACTGTTACTTATTTCCACAACCGCTAAACATCCACACACATCCACATCTTGACATCCAACCACACACACACACATGCATATACACCGACACACCCTGATCCACACCTCCACATATACCCACACCAATTCACACACACACAACCCCATACACAAACACACACCCATAGATCCATAATACACATTAAACTGTTATGTATTGTTACATAAATCATTAAGAAATACTAACCCTCACCTTGAATAATTTGTTGCCATAAAGAAAGATTTTATCTTTATTTTCTCTTGTGATTTAGGGGTACAGTTCTTTAAATTGTAAGTGCAGATCTGAATAAATATTTGTTGAATAATTAACAACTGTTTTGTTTTATCTTTACATAACCTAGAGTTTATTTATATCTTTCCTAATCTTTGATTCCTGAAGGCCCGGAGAGGGCCGTTTAGAGTTTATTTCCACAGTGCGGTTGAATATATGTTGTTTTAAAAATAAATACTGTACTGGGATGTTAATTGAACCAATAAATATGACGTTAATATATCATAAGACATTAGGATCAATATAAGTTTAAACAGGGATGAATGATACATGTTGTCCTTGTTCAAATACATTGAGTATATAATTCAGCATTTATGTTACTGTGATTAGAAAAATTGCAAAATCTTCTGCTAAGAAAATTGAAATTGAATTGCTAGTATGACAGAACTTTAAATTAGGTTATACTTGCTTTCATTTAAGTTGCAAAAATTACTGAACATGTTTTTTACTCTAAGGAAACATATTTTTATGATGTCCTATGGAGATTTGTCCACTTGGTGATTCAGAAAATAAAATCAGGCAGAAATTACGTCCTCAATTTTTTTAATTTTTGAGACAGGGCCTTGCTCTGTCACCCAGGCTGGAGTATACAGGCAAGATCACATCTCACTTTAATCTCTATGACTAAGGTTCAAACGATTCTTCCACCTCAGCATCCCACGTAGCTGGAGAATACAGGTGTGTACCGCCACACCCAGCTAATTTTTTTTTTCTTTTTTTTGTAAAGACAGGGTCTTGCTATCTCTGGTCTCAAAGGCTGGTCTTAAAACCTGGCCTCAGGCGACCTTCTTACCTCAGCCTCCCAAAGTGCTGAAATAACAAGCACGACCCACCCTGCCCACCATGCTAGCCCCTGACATTTTTAAAATTAGTTTTTATGTTGAAATTTGTGTTAATTTGTTCAGTTAAAAATCCCATCAGTGTGAATCTCCAAGCAATGACTCATTATTTTCTTGTTCAAAGCATTATACAAGCTTAGGTCTATGTCCTCAGAGAGCATGCAATTGATAACAACATCAAAGCATATGTGAGCTGGGTGTGGTGGTTCATGCCTGTAATCCCAGCACTTTGTGGAGCTGAATAAGAGGATCACTTGAGCCAAGAGTTTGTGGCTAGTCTGGGAAACCCTGTGACACTCCTTTTCTACAAAAGCTTTTGAAAGTAGCTTGATGTGGTGGCGTCTACCTGTGGTCTCTGCTGCTTGAGAAGCTGAGGCAGGAAGATAGCGTGAGCCCAGGAAGTGAGCTGTGATCTTCCTATTGCACTCCAGTCTGGGCAGCAGAACAAGATTCTGCCTCAGGGGAAAAAAAAAAAAAAAAAGTGATGGTATAGTTTAAGACATAAATTTATTCCTCTTATATAATTAAGTATCCTTTAACCAAAATATTCCATGTCCTCCTCCCTGAAAACCACTCCAGCTTCTGATAACCACCATTATTATACTGTCTACTTCCATTTCATCAAATTCTTTTAGATACTACATATGAGTGTGATTATGCAGTATTTGTCTTTTCGGGTGTGCATTATTTCAGCTAACAATGTCCTCTAGATTCATTCATGTTGTCGTAAATGTCAGAATTTCCTCCTTTTTCTGAGTGAATAGTATTCAGTTGTATATATGTGTGCCATATTTTCCTTATTCATTCTTTCATTGATGAACATTTAGGTTGGTTCTATATCTTGACTACTGTGAATAGACCGACAATAAACAGGAAAGTGAAGATATCTCTGACATACTGATTTTGTTTTCTTAGGATATATATGAGACATAAAACTATGCTAAGTATAAATAACATTGTCATAAAAATAACAATTTTTAGGCTCCTAAATTGTGTAATTAGATTGTGTTTTGGCATACTGCCATATGTCAATATGACATATATTCATGGATGAAGGAAATATAAGCTTAACTATTAGAAATGTATGAAAAGAATAAACTCAACAAAATAAAAGTTTCAGAATTAATAGTAATGTATACCCCAGAATGAAGCACATACTTAATCATTTAATGTTTAAAAGTAGTGAATGTTTATATATAAACAAAGTTTAATTGATTTGTCCATAAGTTTCACCCAAGTCACCATACATAGTAGAACTACCATATGATCTTGTGGGATTACAGGATCACATGGTAGTTCTACTTTTAATTTATTGAGGTACCTGCCATAATGTTTTTCATAATGAATGTGCAAATTTATATTCCCACCAACAGTGTAAAACAGTTCCCTTTTCTCCACATTCTCACCAACACATTTTATTTTTTGTCTTTTTGATGATACCCACTCTGACTGGGGTGAGGTGATATCCCACTGCATTTTTGATTTTCATTTCCCAGGTGATTAATGAGTTGAATATATTTTCATATACCTGTTGGCCATTTACATATCTTCTTCTGAGAAATGTCTTTCCATACTAAACAAAGTGATCAGATTCAATGTAATTCCTATTAAAATATCAACAATGTTCTTCATATAAATAGAAAAAAAAAGAGTTCTAAAATCCATATGTAATAACCAAAGACCCCAGATAGTCAATTCAATCTTGGGCAAAAAACACAGTTGGAAGCATCTCACTAACTGACTTAAAAATATACTACAAAGACACTTTAACAAGGTAGTACACCAATAAAATAAAAACTGACACAAAAACAATGGAATAGAATAGAGAGCCTGGCTATAAATCTATGCGTTTATAGCTAACTAATTTCCAACAAAGGCAACAAGAACATACATTAAGGAAAGGACAACTTTCAGTAAATGGTGAAGACAATACTGGATATTCACATTTAGAAGAGTGAAATTAGGCCCTTATCTCTCACCAAATAAAAAATCAACTCAAAACTGATTAAAGACTTAAATGTAAGACCTGAAACTGTGAAACTACTGTGGAAAACAGGAAAAACACTTCATGATATTGGTCTGGATAGGATTACTTGGATAAGATCTCGAAAGCACCCACTAGCAATAAAGACAAAAAAACACCAACAAATGAGGTTACATCAAACTGAAAAGCTTCTGCAGAACAAAAGAAACAATCAACATGATGAGAAGACAATCTACAGATGAGAGGAAATATTTGCAAACTATATATCTGACAAAGAGTTTATGTACAAAATATAAAAATACCCCAAAAAAATAAATAGCAAAAAACAAGTAACTATTTTAAAATGGGCAAAGACCTGGCGCTGTGGCTCATGCCTATAATCCCAGCACTTTGGGAGGCTAAGGTAGATGGGTCACCTGAGGTCAGGAGTTCAAGACCAGCCTGGCTAACATGGTGAAACCCTGTCTCTACTAAAAACACAAAAATTAGCAGGGCGTGGCAGCAGGTGCCTGTAATCCCAGCTACTTGGGAGGCTGAGGCAGGAGAATCACTTGAACCTGGGAAGCAGAGGTTGCAGTGAGCCAAGGTCCCACCATTGCACTCTAGCTTGGGCAATAAGAGTGAAACTTCATCTCAGAAAAAAAAAAAGGGGGGGGGGGCAGAACATTTTATTTTTATTTTATTTTTTTCTGTGTGTTTACTGTTGGCTATAGATAGAGAATTTTAAAAACATTCTGTATTCAATTTTAAAAATGAATTTGTTTTCACTAAAGAAAATATATTGATAGATCTACGTGAAATACATATAAAATCCTCTTAGACTCATAATTGGCATCAAATAATAGTATAAGGAAGTTAATTAAACTATGGAAGAATTTATGAAAAAATCGAATAATTCTCTTTCATTTAAAGATTGAAGGGCAAAAGTAGGCATCCCTCACTTTAATTGAACAGGAATTCCTTTTCACATCACACAATATCTTTAAGACTACTGCTAGGTACTCTCTCTAGTCCACATTTTTATCTGTGACAGGTCTATATCCAGATCTATTAGCATAGATTTACACTACCCTGTCAGTTTGAAACACTGCACTTCGACTTCCATGGTCATCACCTTTTAAAACACAATGAGTTTCCCGTTTTATTAGCCTCACTTCTTTCTTGGGTCATATGAACCTACTGAACTCTGGACAGTTGTTGAAGACATATGAGGAAAGTATGACATTTTTGAGCTTGTGAGAAACTTGAGGTTGTCTTAAATTCTGAATTCTTGGAGAAAAAAATTTCTGGTACATGGAAGATATGGAACTGTTGGTTTAGAATGTATATTTGAATGTCTGCATATATGTTATTTACTGTTCACATATATTTATATGCACAGATGTACATTCTTTTCATTCATTTCTTAACTTTTTGGATGTGCCAAAGTGTTCAAGTGCTTTTCATTTTTAAAAATAAAGCAGTCATTTTAGCTTTATAGATTCTCCAAATATTCTATAGTTTTTTGTAGATGCATTTCTCAGTAAATTTCCAGATGCATTCTTATTAATAACTACTTAAATTTAAGGTAATATATTTTAATAATTTTGAAAGGTAAATAAAAATTTACAAAAATTTTTAAACCTTATATGGTCTTTTGTAAATACTTGATTATGCTTAGGCAGTTAATTTTAGGTAAGAATCTTAGACCACATAATGAAATCACTTCTTCAGAAGAACAGCTTCCACAATTAAGATTAGAGTTTTTCAGGTCTTAAATGTTGTAAGGGATTTGGGTATCTTTTTCATGCAAAATAAATTATGTACAGAAACACTTAATAAAAGACAGTTTTGAATCTTGACCTTTCTTGATTTCAAATACATAGTATCAATACAATAAAAATGTGGAGTGTGTGTGTGCATGCGTGCGTGCATCTATGTTTAATGGAATAATATTAAGTAAAAATGTGGCCACTAATTGCTGGTCTAATACTAGTTTTTGGCAACACTCAGTACTAACTCATGATGCTAAATGATACAACTAGCAGTTGTTGAAAATATCTGGTGTTGCTGTGTTGCATATTGCTAGGAACACAGCTCTTAGAGACAGACGACCTATATTCAAATTTTGACTGAGCCAGTTATTTGACTGTGTGAGTTTCTGCATGCTTCTTAACTTTCCAGAATCTCAGTTTCTGTGTCTATAAAAATGGTAATAACAGACCTTAACTCAAAACATTGTTGTAAATATTAACTGAATTATAAGTAATACATGTAGAATAATGACTGGTAGTTGGTAAGAAAACTAAATCTTTATTAAAGTTATTATTATGAAAAATAATGTTACTCATTATGATACAGCAGTCACCAGTATAGCTTGAATGTTGTTTGCCTGTATCATTTGAATACACAGCCTAAATGCTAAATGTTTAATTAACTATGTCTTAGATAGCTGTCAGAAATAAAACATGTCCTTTTGTTATATTTCAATCCTCTTGTAAAATAACTATTTACTTCTATGAAAATCTTTAAAAACCTTTTCCATGAGAAAAATGTTTTTCTTTCTAAAGAAACTAAAAGGAAACATCTAATAACATGATATGAAAACTGAGAAGTATTTCAACATAAATTATGCTTGAGATTTTCAAGTATTTTTAAAGTTTGTTGTTGAGAACCAACTCAAAATACAAGAAATTAATTTTAAATATATTTTCATTGTATATAGGGTCATGTTGCTGAAATTTTTTGGAAAACTAGAAAGAACATCTATGATAAGTCAAATTAAGTGGAAATGTTTTTGTAGATTGTTTCCGTTAAGTAGAATGATTAACAAAAGTTTAGGCCATGGCCATTTGCTACTCTTAAATTTTTACACATTCATGTTGCTTATCTACTGAAAATCTCCTGGATAAAAATTTCAAATTTTTTTTTAGCTACTCCATCAACAATTCTCAATAAAAACCAGTTAATTTTAGATTTATCATATTCAGTTAACAGATTGAGAATCTTATCTGTAGATAAGAAGTTAGTTCAAAATTACAAAACAGGGTTAGTGAAAGTGGAATATAAAATTTCAAAAACAACAAAAAGAAAATATACTATTCATTGAATCCAAAGGAAACATCATAGACTTTCATGTCTGAAGATATCTTCTCATCCATTTATCATTAATTAATTACAAATAAATAAATCCCAAACACACTGCATATCAAACAATCCCTAAGACGATCCACAATGCATCATCTTTCTTTTTGAGGGTGAGTGGAACCTAAGACTTGCTTCTAAGGGATAGTATATGGCTAAGTTGATGGCATGTCACTTGTATAAATGTATTTTATTGTACAGAACTCCACCTTAGCAGATTGCAATAAAAGATCATCTTGCTGGCTTTAAAGAAGCCAAGAGCAATGTTGTGAGCTGCCTAAGGAGTGGGCCATGTGACAGAGAATTGTAGGTTCTGCCATAAGAAGCCAAGATTCTTACTTATTAAACCACAAGGAGTTGAATTCTGCTAATTGCCTGAATAAACTTGGAATTGAAATATTCCTGGGTTGAAAATTCCAGGTGAGACCAATGCCCTGCCTGTGCCTAGTGCAGCCTGTTGAGATTCTGATTAGAGGACACAGGTAGGCCATGCCTGGACTCCTGAATAAGCAACACAGTTAATACATGTAGTTAAAGCTATTAATTTTGTATAACGTGTTATGCAGCAATTTAAAAAAATGAACATATTTGGATACAAATAACTTAGTCATTTTCATAAGAGAAACAACTCCAAAGTCACATTTTTAATCATTCCACCCTAGTAACACCTCTTGTATTCTATTCTTGAATTCTAGATAATTCCTTCTGGCACGTCACAACCTATAGTTCTTCAGTTCCATAACAACTACAAATCACTGTTTCTATTTTGTCATCATTCCTCAACATTTTCAGATTCCCCCTTTCTTCTTTGCTTATTGGGTTCCATGGCTAATCTTAATAAATCATGCTTCTTCCTCAATTTTCTGAAGCCTTTCTCAGTTTATCAAACTGACATTAAAACCTCAATTCTGGCATATAACAAAACATCTTATTATATATCATTGCTATACACAATTTTTATTTTTCGATTATATCTTAAGAAAGCCAGAGGAAATTTTAACACAAAGTGAAGACTATGAAAAAAAAAAAAAAGTCCAATCCTAAGTCAACTTATTGTGAATAAAATAATCTTATATTTTCCAGCTTTTAAAAATCAGCTCCATCCATACAGAACAGATCAAAAAAATCTGGAGTCATTTTTCACTCTGCACTTATTCTTACACTTCACATCCAATCCATCAGCAAACCCTGTGAGTTTTGAAATGAATCCAGAGTCAGTAAAAATTGCTGTAGATATCCGCAGCTAAAGGTCTCAAATCTGAGTAAATATCTGCTACAATATGGCTTTCCTCATGACATTTACCTGGTGAGTGGACACCAAGCCAACTCCTTTCTCATCCCTCAGAACTCAAGTCAGGGCTCTCTGCTGTGGAAGGTTTGGAGGTTAAGCAATATGAGTTAGGATTGAGATAAACCACCAGGATATTACTTTGATATC
This sequence comes from Cebus imitator, assembly GCF_001604975.1. Lineage (NCBI taxonomy): Eukaryota > Metazoa > Chordata > Mammalia > Primates > Cebidae > Cebus > Cebus imitator. The sequence goes on from NW_016107344.1 coordinate 5,896,491, forward strand.
ACTCACTCTTCTTAGGATGGGAGTATAAAGAAAAGTTGTCTTGACAAAGGGACAGCCGTTCCCCCACTGCCCCCGAGAGGCAACAGAGTTGTGACTAATGAGGAGCTATGCGCAGAAGTGGTTAAAAACAGGAGTCAGCAGAACTGAGGGCAAAATGAGCCCTTAGGCCAGAGCACTGACAGACACCATCAGATGCACAGCACAGAAGGAAGCGCTGTTCTGAAAGCAAGAAGCCAAAGGATAAAAAGCCTTCCAGATCATTTCTCACAGGTAAGGATCCCATCTTCCTGCTTGCTCCACAGTCATACCTGCTAAGAAGTGATAAACTTCATATTCCTGAAGGGACACACACATACACACAAACACACAGGCACACTCTCCACTTGTATGGTTTAAGAATCTAATGTGCAAAATCAGAAATTGAAGTTTTTAGTTGTAAAATTTGCGTTCTTTGAGTTTCTCTCTTTCAGTTGGTGTTTCTTATATTTTCATTGACTATTAGTATTTTTTTCCTTGAATATACTGATTATAGCTACTAATCTGTTAATTCCAACATCTGGGTTATCACAAATTCAGTCTCCGTTGGTTGTCTTTTCTCTTGAGAATATTTTCTCTTTGGGTGATAATTATGCAATAAACAGAGAAGTGATTTCTGTCCTCACTCATGCGGTCCAACAGAAACAATATAGAATCTAAGAAGGTTAAAGGAAAATTGAAATCCCGATTAAGAAATCAAAGGCAGCAGTAGTAATAAGAGATACGCTACTCCATGCAACAGCCCCCATATGGCCAGTGAAAAAGCTGACAAGAGCCAGAGACTTACACTCAAATATCATCAACTAAATTCAGTTTTGGCTCATGCAGTTTCAGCTATTCCAGACAATGTGACAACAACTTTATCCGGTGCAGAGATTCATGGCATATAACATGCTGTCCTGGATATTTCCAGCACTTTTTAAAAAATTTCACTGGCACTTGAGAACCAAGACTAATTCACATTCATTTTATAAGGCCTTCGATGTGTATCTGCAGTGCACCCCTAAGGATACTTACACTTCTCTCCCTTTGCTACTACTGGAGGTTTAATACATGGCACAAAAGTCTGTACTCTCTGAGCTCCAAAGCTTTTAACACGTAGGGGAGGTCCAGTTGGTTGGTAAGTGAGAAGCCTCACTCACAGCTCTGACTGCAGTATAATCACATCTCCACTAAAAGCAGTGCTTGATAAACTCTGACAAAATTCAGGGCCCTGTTCATGAAACATTTTTTGGGGGGAAATATGTCATAATTCTTCTGTTGTGACATTGACCTTCCACTGATAAAAACAAAAGGTTTAGCATCATATAGAATTATGTATTAGAAATGGTATACGCTTAATTTGGGCATTTTAATTGCTCCTTTATATCATATACCTGGATATCAGCCTTTTTCTGGAATCATTAAACACTGTTGGTGGGAATGTAAATTAGTTAAAACGCTGTGGAAAGCAGTTTGAATATTTCTCAAAGAACTTGAAAGAGCACTACCATTAGACCCAGCAATCCCATGACTGGGCTTATATCCAAAATATATAAATTATTCTACCAAAAAAACATACACTCGTGTGTTCATCGAAGCAATATTTACAATAGCAAAGACATGGAATTGACCTAGGTACCTATCAATTGTGGATTTGGATAAAGAAAATATGGTACATAAATACCGTGGAATACTACACAGCCATATGAAAGAACAAAATCTTGTCTTTGCAGCAACAAGGATGTAGCTGCAAGTCAGTATCCTAAGTGAATTAATGGTGCAACAGAAAACCAAATATCACATATTCTCACTTGTAAGTGGGAGCTCAACATTGGGCATACATAGGCATAAAGATGACAACAATAGATACTGAGCGTACCAGAGGGTAGAGGGGCATAAGTGTTAAAAGACTACTGGGTACTGTGCTCATTACCAGCATAAGCCAGTCATGTTCCAAAGCTCAGCATCATGCTATATTGTCATGTAATAAGCCTGCATATGTACCCCCTGAATCTAAAATAAAAGTTGACATTACACACAAGAAAATACATAAAGCAGTATCTTAAAAAGTGTGTAAAAATAAGGTTTGTGCGACATTTGAAATAGTAGCAAATAAATACATTTAGAAGTGTGTGTTCTTTGAAAAGTAAAGCAGCCTTTTTTGTGTGTGCCCAGGCTGTGGTGGAAGCTTAACTTCAGACTATGGCTCACTGTAACTTTGGAGCCCCACAGCCTGAGGGGTTGAGTCCTTTTTTATCTATACCAATTGCTGTTTGGAGCCTCCAGAAAAAGTGAGCAACCTACTCCAGAGGTATCCTTTGAGTTTTTGGACACACTGGTTTCCTGACACAGCTACCAGACAAACCCCTGTGTAAAACAGTTACTGGCCGGCTACCATTCTCTCATTAAAACTGATAGTTTGACCTATAAAGACCTTGTGACTTTCTGGCTGATATTCCTATTTGGAGATGGGTCAACTCTGACTAAAGGTTAGCAAGGTGGGAAAAGCCCAACAAATTTCACTTGTCATCCAGCTATCCCATGTGGGGCATATATCCAAAAGAAAAAATAAATTAGCATAGTGAAGACATATCTGCTCTCCCGTGTTTATCACAGCACAATTTACAATAGCTAAGGTATAAAACCAACCAAAGTATCCATCAATGAATAAAGAAAATGTGGTATATATACACAACGGATTATTTAGCCCTAAAAATGAAATCTTGTCATTTGCAGCAACATGAATAGAAGTGGAGGACATCAAATTAAGTGAAATAAGCCAGGCACAGAAAGATAATGATTGCATGTTCTCATTCATACCTAGGAGCTAAAAAAAAAAAAAAAAAAAAAATACATATGATCTCATAGAGGTAGACAGAAGAATGACAGTTACCAGAGGCTGGGGAAGTTGGGAAATGGAAGATGAAGAGAGGTTGGTTAATGGGTACACACATACAGCTAGCTAGAAGAAAGTTCTAGTGTTTGATAGCACAGTAGAATTAATATGAATATGGTGATTTCAATATAGGAAGAGAGAAGATTTGAAACGTTCCCAACACAAAGAAGTGATAAATGTTTGAGGTGATATCCTAAATATCCTCTTTAATCCATATTGTATGCATGTATAAAAAAAAAATCACATGTACCCCATTAATATGTACAACTATTATGTATCAATAAAAATGAATTTAAAAAAAGGCAACTTCAATTGTCAAATAAAAATTTTAATGTACATATGACCTGGTCCTAATACTATCTCAATTTTGCATGATAGAGTATGGGTATCCCTTCAGAAAGTACTTTATGTTCCTTCCATTCCACTGTCTGAAGCAAAGCCATTGGTTCTAGGTCAACCCTGACTGACACAACTTATCCCCAAAATCTGGCCATGTTTCACGGCTGGTTTGGCTAAATTAAAACCTGATGGTGGCTGTCATGATTCAACTGTTGTTCAACCTTAGTGCCAACTATGTAAAAAATAAAACTGGAAATGTTTATTCTGGTTACTAGTCAAAACCAAAGGTCATTTTCATATCTCTGGGCAATATTGCCATTGATAATCTGTGTTATATTTTTACTCATTTTTGAACTATTGCCAATAGCCTAGCTGGCTTGTTTGCCACTGGAAAGACCACAGACTGACTTATTAAATATATCCTGTTTGGGACCATAAACTGTTCAGAGCTTTGAGGTTACTGAATGGACAGTCTGTATCACTCACATAGATGCCCACACTAAAGGCCCATCCACTGAAGGCACTCACTGGAATTAAGCTGCCTATCATATCTGCACTCCCAGGATTAACACTGTTGACATCTGGAGTCATAATTGTACTGTCTGTCTCATCACTCTTGACGTTTTTATCAGTCTATGCTATTTTGTTTGTTTCCTATTGCTGTGTGACATATTACACCCCCCCACACACACACACAAACTATACTCATTACTCATTTATTGGCCCAAAGTTCTATAGGTCATAAGTCTGATTTGACATGGCTGGCTTCTCTCTCAGGGCATTTCAAGGACAAAATTGAGGTATTTGACAGGCTGGGATTTTGTGTAGACAGCCTGGGAGAAAATCTACTTCTAGTCATCTTATTCTTTATACAAGCCTTCTTTGTGGTTATAGAATTGTAGTTTCCATTTCCCTGCTTTCTGTCAGATTAAGGTTGCTTTCAGCTACTGGCAGCCACCCACATTCCTTGACTCATGGATACTCCTATCTTCAAGCCAACAACAGTAGGTAGAATCCTTAAGCTGCAAAGCTCTCATTTCCCCTTCTGCCACCAGCTAGAGAAAACCGCTTTAAAAGGGGTGAGGTGGCTAGGTGAGGCTAACCTGGATAATATCCCTATTTTAAGTTAACTTTGCCACATAACATAACCATGAGGTGAATTCTACATAAGGAAAGAGTGTGGAAAATCTTGAGTGTTATCTTAGAATTCTGTCTACTATCGCTGTGATTAGTCCAGTCCAATCAGCCTATTCATGCCATATCATTATGGCCCCTGAATCTAATCTATGATATGTATTCATCTTTCCAGATCAGCTGTACTCTTACAATGAGGCTTTTTTGCTGAAAATCCTAAGCAGCATTGAATCATTATTCAAAGTGTTTGATGGATATTCCATGCTTCCTCCCATACTTAGGCTTCAGGTGATTTGGCCTATTAAAATGACCTTTCAAAAAAAATCAACCAAATTAACAGAAATAGAAGGTAGAACAATGATGGCCAGGTGCTGAGGGGGGAGGAATTATGGAGAATTATTGTTTGGTGGGTACAGGGTTTCATTCTGAGATAATAAGTTCTAAACATGTTTAGTTCAAATAGTCACACAACAGTGTGAATGTATATAATGTCAATTAATTTTATACAAAAAAATGGTGGAAACAGTAATTTTTGTTATGTATATTTTATTACAGTAAGAGAAAAATCAACTCAAAAACATTTCTCAATCTGTTTTTTTCACCTCCTCTTGGACTAAACATGTACTTTCCTAAGTCCATTTGGTTAACAGATTTGGCCCTTCCTACAGAGAGATCATCGCCTCTTGGCCACCCCTTGGGTAATAATCAATATGTAAAGAATGGTAGGTTATATGGGGTAGCATAGATAATGATCCTTTGGTGGACTACTGAAATCGAAATATATTTTTGAATTTTATGATTAAATATAGGAAAGTATGTATATGTTTATGTGAATATGTCCTGTTACATTCTACTTAAAAATTAAAAGTTGATTCGCTTTCTTATGATCCCAAAAATAAACATAAAAATTCACAAGACTGCAATATTATCAATTAGAAAATATTTGGAGAAATTGCTTCTTAAAATATTGTAGAAATTTTAAGAAGCATGGTTTAATCACAAGCAAACAATGAGCCTTATATGAAAATACAAATGCATCAAAGCAGGTGATAATCATGAGTAAAATTATAAATATTTTCTAAATATACATTTGGAGACAATATATAGGACTCAATAAAGTTCAAATGCAAGAAGTCCAGTAACCGAGACTGTTAGAAATTGCATTTCCAATGATTATATAGGAGAGGAGAGAATCTGTATTCTTAAGAAACTTAGCTTTATGTATATCTTTATTTTCACTAAAGCTTCTTCTAAAAGAAGCTATTCTGGAGGTGATTTATGTAATATATATTTAATGCATATTTAAAATACTGCATAAACTGAGTTTATCACCATTAAAGAATTTACATTCTGATAACCTGAATATGTATAATTCTCTAACTATAAACTGAAGTTTTTTCATAATTAAAATATTTTGCAAAAATCTCTACATGAATTGCATTTAAATTGAATGTATTACCAAATGTGCTACATGAATAACATTTAGCCTCTTTTTAACATAGTTGACTATAAAATTTTGATTTAGCCTTTGGAAAACATCCGAATATAATCACATAAAGAGAAATTTTAGCAACTTACTACATATTTTCAATAAATCAAGAGCCTCTAAAATATTATTCAAATCTTATAGGAATGATTCACTTATGATTCTGACTCAGTCCCTAATGAAGCAATAGCCATTGCCTTTGGTAGTAAACAACATACATCTCTGAGATATTAATGCAATAATATTCATAGAGAGGACAGACAAAATGAACACATAGGAACTTCCTGACAAATAGCAACATTTTAGTGGTAAAATTAAATGGTAAAAATAACTTCCTCAGAAATGATGACATTCTTTATTCAAATAATCCTGAAGGAACAGAAAGAAGCAACTGTTATTGCCATGGGGAAGCTGAGACTTAAAAAATCTGACAAACTCAACAAAGGCTACAGAGGTATACAGTTTTGTAACCTAAAGTAAAACTCCTTCATATTACAGTGTTATTTCCAACATACCATGTGGGTATATACCGTAATATTTTTAGTGACTTTCAGGTCAAACTGAAAATGATTCATGGTTAGAAGCATACTTGGAGAAATAAAGTTAAACAACAGCCTAACCTCAGTTCAAGGTATTTTGGAGACTGATAACTAGCCATTGGCAAATGATGATGTTTTCTCATCATCACTCTTATCTCCTTATGTCACTGCTGTCTCACACAATCGTCAGGGCAACTTTTTCCCCCACAGAAATCAAAAATGAGAAAAAAATCTATTTAAACATTATGACAAGAAAGATACTGTCTAAACTAAAAAAAAAAAAAAAAGATTGTTTAATCTCCATGGCATTTGAAATTGAAGGAGAATTTTTTATTTAATTCTAAAGGAAAATATAAGAGTACTCAACAAAGAAATGCAGTACATTAGGATCGGATGATTTTTTCAGAAGACAAATGATTGATATGACAATTAATTAAAACAATATAATGGACAGATTTAAAAGCTTGTCTTCCAGTTCCAAAATGAAATTATTACTTTGCTTGAACATCTGCAACTGTCCACACAAAAAGTTATTAACTCTAAAAACAAATTGTATTTCTGACATTCTGTACTCTTCTCCTTTTTCAGTCAAGAAGACTGTCTTCCAAGTTAGATCACAACCACATTAAATCTCTCTATCCTTACACTGTATGCCATGCAGAATGATGCTCCTTCCCTAAAAATGTTCACACCATAATTCTTGAAATCCATGAATACATTTTCTTCATGGCAAATGGAAAACTAATACACAATGTAATTAAACATTTCAAAATATATATTAATTTAAAACAGTAATATATAATTAGTATATGTTTATAAAAATTATATTTCCAGAAAAATAGTATAAAGAGTGGCATTATCTTACGTTTTTACACATCATTTAATATCTGGATATAAGACAGCTGGATTTTCTTATCCGCTTAAATTCATCCTATTGTGATACACAGTTTTGGTGGGCATACATGAAGAAAATTCACCTTCCATGCACATTTAGTTGGAATTGGCAGTGCATATGAACAGTATACTAAAAAAGCATCAGATGCAAGATAGAATTAAAAGCACAAGTTATATATTGGAGATCTCCTTGAAAGACGTACTAGAAAGGGAATGAGATTAGTCAGAGAGAGCTTTCAGACTCTTCCTGGTCCGACACGGAATAAGGAAAAAGGAAGGACAAAGTATCTGGAAGGAAAAGCCCGAGACATCGCTGTAACTTTTAGAAAATTCTAGCTAAACTGATGAGGGGCATCAGAAGCAGACACGATTTGAGGAGTCCCACCTAAAACAGAAGTGGCCCAGCACCAGTGCCCATGCTTGATAGTCCTTGGCTGGGAGCATCTGACAGGGAGCATGGCCTAAGCCTGATTGCTGCAGGGGTCTCAGTGGGACTGCATCTGAATGCTCCTTAGCTAAGTACATTCCTTACTGCAGGGTTTTTGTTTTGCTCTGTTTGTGTTTTCCTGAAGATGGATTGGAGTGCTGCACCTCTGTGGCTAACCCATTATCCTTTTTTGGACAATTGTGAATATTTATCTATGATGCTATGCCAAAATTCAACATATGGTCATTTTTTTAAGTTTGGTTATGATTTGTTATCTGAAACCCTATTAAAAATATTTTTTACTGTGCTATATTAAAATCTGTGGGTCTACATGCATTTTGAATGGAACTTTTCCTTACCCATCATTTTGTGGTAAAAAAGATTAGTTTTAGGGAAAACAGTTCACTGAATTATACAGATCATACAAGAGCTTGACACATTTTATTATAAAATATGTATTTTAAGGATCACAACTGTTAATATCACCATCAATCTCATTAGGGAAATCTTTACATATTGATAAATCACAATGGTGAGCATAAATAAGCTTTCCAGCATTCTACTAATAGAAAAAGACAGGGAAGTAATACTTTCTGAACATACAGACTAACCATGAAGATTTGAAATAAAAATGCTCTTCATTGACAACAAATGCTGTCATTTATTTTCTTTCTTGACATTAAGGGTTCACTTTATTCCTCTTCAAAAAACTATCAATTCCCACACACAAATAATCATAGCTGTCAAATGCTTTTTCTAGTAAAACTAGTGTTTCGTAGAAAAGAAAAATAGTTGGTTCAGATTGCAACTCAAATAACAGCACACATGCTTTTCTTGAGACAACCATGGTACTGGCCTGTATGTGGTAGAATTGCATTATACATATAATTGTGGCATACGAAATATTAAAAAGATAGCAGTTTAACAAAGTTAATGATTTTTATTCCTGCTTTATCAAGAACAGCGTTATGAGAGAGGGTTTTTTTTTTTTTTCTTGTTTTTAACCTTAGACATACAGACGTGAGTAACATAATTATGAATGTGGGCCAGGCGCACTGGCTCATGACTGTAACCCCAGCAATTTTGAAGGCCGAGGCGGGTAGATCACGAGGTCAGGCGTTCAAGACTGGCCTGGCCAAAATGGTGAAACCCCATCTCTACTAAAAACTACAAAAATTAGCCGGGTGCGGAGGCAGGCACCTGTAATCCCAGCTACTCAGGAGGCAGAGGCAGGAGAACCACTTGAACCCTGGTGGCAGAGGTTGCAGTGAGCCAAGATCATGCCACTACACTCCAGCCTGGGCAACGGAGTGAGACTCTGCCTCAAAGTAATAATTATTATGAACGTGATTTGGTACCATATTTTTTATTCATGGTAAGGTAACATTGTTTTATCCATTGCTTTTGTTCTGTGAGCAAAAATGTTAATGTTAACACAATGATACAAGGAAATAACTTCTTGGTAGCTTTTTTTTTTTTTTTTTAAAGTAAAACTGGCAGACACCTGAAAAATTCTTAGCAATCTCTAGAGGTTGGTGGACCATACTCTGAAAATAGATGGCCAAAGATGTATATTTATCAAATCCAAGGCTAAAACTCATGGTTTCTAATAAATACCTAGATCTTGCTTCCACCCTATAATCCTCCTCATATACTTTGATTTCTATTATCACTTAACCTTTTTCAGACACCCTTCTTCCTTATCTAACCATTTACTAATCACTTTTGCCAGGATATGGAATATGGTATTTTTGTGAATATGCTTCCTTGGATTGCACATATTTTCTATTAATCTTCATCTTCCTTTACCTTTTGCAGTAGATTCAATACTTCTTATCACTCTCAACTGTTCTGAAACTGAGGACCATGAAACAATTAGTATCTCCATTTCTGGTCATTTCTCGGTATTCGGATTTTGACAGAATGTATCTATATGATATAAATTACCACATTTACCTTGGTAGACAGTAAAAGAAATAAGCAGCAAATCAACTAAGTTCTAAGACATCAAAATATAAACTGCTATGGAAGTACACATGAGCAGCTTTTCACTCAGAACAGTAACAGAGGTCATGAGTGACACCTAAGGGCTGAGAGAATGCTCCCTTATGTGGAGGTTTCCTGTCTGCTGGGAGGGATTATAGCATTAACAAGTGTGCAAGAATCTGCTTATATTGCAAGAGAAACAATTTTTTTTCTCACCAGTGTCTACGTTTTTTGAGACAATGTTTATTGTGTCAGCTATGCTAATAAGCTATCCAAAAGCCAATTGTTCTCTCTTCAAGCCTAATAAAATTTCCACTTTTTAAGGGACAGCAATGTTTAGCTGCAGGGAATAAATGATGGTTAATTAAAGCCAATTATGCTCATCCCATTCTCCATATCCAGATATTTATTTTAACAGACTTTCTTGCTCTTATCCAATGAGACAAAAGGATGTTTTCTCTTTTGGTGGAGCTTCTGGGGTAAAAAAATAAAGCCTGAACAAACACACAGTGGCACAGTAAGTACTTGCTTGAATTGTTCATGACTTTCCTTTCAGCCTTGAATGACAACACAGATCCTGTTGATTTGATTGACATCCTGCTGGCATTAGATGGTATGGCAACACTTTCAGAATAGCCAAACAGGAGGAAAAACTGTCGGACCTTGATGGATCCTTGAGGATGTTATTGAGTTGTTTCATCAGCGATATTAATTTCATTTTTAAAATTAAGCTAGATAAAAGGAATATTGTTTACGTATCTCTTAATTTCCTTCTTGTTGGGTGATGGATAGTCACAGCCAAAAGCATTTGCAATCTTTTGATACGGTTCTCTAGAACTGAAATCTTCTCTCCTAAATTTTACCACTTGCATAACTTCCAGTTGATGGGTAGTGGCTTGGTTTTACATGACAGTTTCTTTCATTGGCCTTTTGATTCACACTGCTCTTTTATTTTAAATATTTCATCTCATTTTTCTCCTGTAATTGGTTTCTGACCACACTGAATCTCTTAGTGATATGGTTGATTTTACAAGTCTTTTATGTATTTTCTTACCTCCACTCCTACTAAATATGTAACCTAAAAATCTTAAAGTTTCTGAATTTCAGGAGCTTCACATTAAAAATTCTTGATCTCTGTCTCTGCACCTCTCCTCTCAGAAATCTGCCTATTCCTAGGGTAAGGGAAAAGTAAGAACTCCCACATCATATGAAAACCACAGACAACCACTGGGCTATCTTAGGCTAGGTAGAAAATCCTTAATGATGTAGTTTTGCTCTCGTATTCTGAACAGAAACTACATGAAATGTGACGCTTTTACTAAAAGCTCGCAGATTTATGTAGACTAGGCAAGCAGCCCAGTGGCCCAAGTATTTTCTCATTCACTAGTTAGGTACATGATTCTAACCTATTACCTATTCTTCCAAATATATGAATCAACCATTATTAGATATACACAGAACATAGATCAGAGAAGTATAATACTATCTCACCTGATCTCTATAATGTTACATCTTCCGTCAGAATCGGAAAGGGAAGTCCATGACAATTTTCTCTCCTGTATTTTAGAGTTCCCTTAATGCCAAACCCAACTTTACTTCTATTTTGTGAGTTATGTTAAAATTCTCTACTTTCTGAGTTGGCCAATTTTCTCTCTTGATGGTAGAGTATTTGCAATTGTAAACTTTTTTTTTTTTCTCTTTAGGTAAAGTCTGACTTTAATATCCATTGTATTCTGTAGGCTCAGAAATTTTATTTTTCATATCTAAAAGTTAAAATTCTTCTTCCAATTTATTTAATTACAATCTGGGCCTCCCTAGGACAAATAATTCTCTGTTTTATATAACACACAGGCTACATAAAAATAAACCAAAACAAATAAGCACAATCATTTACTACAAATAATGGAACCCCAGGGTTCTATTCTTTGGACCACACATACCAATTTCATGCCAGAGTACAATGGAAGACTGGAAATGCTTGCCTTGGTCTTTAGCTGTTTATTCTTACTAAATGAATAGAGGCTTTCTACTTTTACTTTCAGATAGGAGTTTCCACGTTATCCCTTAATGTATTCTGATCATTTCTGCCTCAGGTTTTCAAAAGTACCCAACTTCTGATTTCTCATTACTACTTATGTTCTTCATCTATGTTAACTTTTCTTTTCCCATTCAAATTGTAATATAGATTTTATTTTTCCTTATAGTTTACCCATTTAGTGAGGTAGGGGTATGGAGTGTTTTTTTCAGAATATTCTGTTGATAATTATTTAAAATATATTTATTTCAAGTTCTGTTCTGTCTCATTATTCCTTTTACTTTTAGAAATGAATACCAAGGCTCTTAAATTTAAATATCAAAATAGTGGTAAGGAGTTAAAAAACAGTGAATTTAAATTTGTTCAATGGTTATATTATCAAAGAGATAAAACATAGCCCATGTGTATTTTTGATTCAAAAGGGAAATTGTTCAATCCCTCAAGAAGTGTTTACATACAGTTTGAAGGGAAGTTCACTATGTGTAGTACCAATTTTCTTTTTAAAACACATTTTCATGCCATTATTTTACAGTAAAATCTACTGGGCTTTAGAAATATAACTCAACTATTTATGCTGCACACTCAGTTTCTAGAATTTCATCAAAAAATAAGAGTGGCTGAAACTTTTATTGATTTTTTATTGGCTTTTGACTCTGTGGGCAGAAACTAGTTACCACCTAATCCATACTAATTTAATAAAAAACGCTAGCTAATAATGCGTGTCTCAGCCTGAATTTCAACACTACTTAGAGTTTCTGGGATGATAAAACCACTGCTCTTCAGCTCTGATCCTGAAAAACTGCATGGGCATCTTCACAGGGAAAGAGAGACATGCCAGGTTCCCTCCATTCTATTTCACTTCTGTCCATATTATTTGAAATCACTTTAATTTCATAAGTATGTAATTTCTGACAGTAATGAATTTTAAATTATTGAAAAATAAAATGAATAGCTAACTGCAGTACTGAAGAAGGGATTACAGCAGTGTATTCCGCAATAATATAAAACTATCCTTAAAAATATACTCCAAAATTTGATTCAAATATAATCTCCTGAAATAACAAGATGTTTCAGTGCGTGCTTTAGTTACTATAGTATTCATTTTCAATAAGAACAGCTTAGAATCAGAATTAACTGAGAAATTCTTTTGAACTTCACATTTAAAAAGTACATTATTAAGAGTCTTCTCTAGTGAAGGTATTATAGAACACTAATAATAAATACCATAAAAAAGTCCAAACTAAAATTGGCTCTCAGATATCACACAGATTTAGGTGAGTATAATTCACGTTTTGATTTTTGTTGATGTAAACTATGACATTTTCTTGGAAAAAAAAAAAAAACTTCACATTTATATTGAGATTTTACTTCTAGAGTTCATATATGTGGTGATAATGAGGCTATAACCTCGACAGGGCTCCTCCTTAGATGACTTAAATCTCAGGAATAACATTCATATGCATTCACATACATACAATTTTGCATTATAATTTTTCTAAAGCACAAGTGTCTATAATTACTGAATAACAAAGAATTTGAGGACTGTAAACTCTTATTAGAGATTCAGTCTTAAACTGTATGCTAACCAGTTGTTGTCTAAAATCTCCTAAGTTATATGTAAGATGGTTTAGATATATAACCTATCCAGAAGAGAGCTATGTTCTTCAACTACACACACACACACACACACACACACCCCCACACACACACACCCACCCCTTCATATCTTAACTGAAATCCTCTCATATTATAAGTATTCAGTTGGATTTAAACATTGTTACTTCAATATTTATCAAAAGATACTTTAGGAAGTTCCTAAGAAGTTCCTAATGTTTTTATTTAATTTTTTTTTTTGAGATGGAGTTTTGCTGTTGTTGCTCAGGCTGGAGTGCAATGGCACGATCTCAGCTCACTGCAACCTCTGCATCCCAGTATCAAGTGATTCTCCTGCCTCAGCCTCTTGAGTAGCTGGGAATACAGGCATATGCCACCATGCCAGGCTAATTTTGTATTTTTAGTAGAGAAGGGGTTTCTCCATGTTGGTCAGGCTGGTCTTGAACTCCCAACCTCAGGTGATCTGCCCACCTTGGCCTCCCAAAGTGCTGGGATTACAGGCTTGAGCCACCTCACCCGGCCAGTTACGTGTTTTTAGGAGAAATGTTCTTGGCATTTTTTAAATACTATTTTCCTAATCGCAACATCAAAAATCCTATAAATAAGCAAAGAAAGTGTCAACAAATATAAATAGAAACATAAAATAATCTTTGGTAATTTCAAATTGATATGTGTTCCGAGAATTATATAATAATGCCAAACAGTTCATAGTTAGTAAATATATACAAGAGCATACATTTATAGGCTTTATAATACTTTATGTGTATGTATGTGAATTCCAAGTTGTAGGTATGTGAATGCTTTATAAAACTCAGTAAAAAATCTTACATGAGGAAATTAAATTTTAAATAGCCATAAGATAAATCTGTACTCTTTGTACTTTTATTACTAGAAAGGCCCGAGTTATATTTAAGCTGAATGGTGGCAATCATTGACACTTTATTTGCGTATTGAGTAACAAATACATTACTCTCATTTTGTGATGTGTGTTGTTCTGAAGTCTTTATATATATTAATTTGTTAATCTCACCACAAACTATGGGGCTATAGAAATGGGGAAATTGCTGCTTAATTTGCTCAAAGTCATTTAGCTATCCAGTTTTAGAGGTGAGCTTCAAACCCAAATCATTGGATGAATCCTTACCCTTAAATCATTAGAGTGCCTTTGTTGTTTGTGTGTGTTTTTTTTTTTTTTTTTTTTTTTTTTTTTTTTTTTTTTTTTTTTTTTTTTTTACTTTTTCATCACATATTATTTTACTTGTGTTTTTCCATGTCAAATCTTAATTTCCTATAGGCTTGTCTTTGCAGTCTATTTTACAACTGAATTGGATTGTAAATATGTTCAATTTAGATGGACAGTCAATGGAAACAGAAAAATACATAGATGGATAAAGTTAAATATGTAAATATTCACCATACAATGTGTTGTTTTCAAACCACACAATACTCTAAATATTTCTAGTTCACATGTATGTTTTACATCAACTTAAAAAACAGAAACTTTTCATTGTTTGCCTTAGTCATGGTTCTCTATACAGACAGTACTAATAGGACAGACGTACATATGAAAGGGGTTTTATTAAGGAGATTTGACTCACACCATCACAAGGCAAAGTCTCACAATAGGCCCTCTGCAAGGAAGCCAGTAGTATATCAGTCCGAGTCCCAAAATCTCAAAAGTAGGGAAGCCAACAGTATAGCCTTCAGTCTGTGGCCAAAAGCCTGAGAGCCCCAGGAAAATGACAGGTATAAGTCCAAGAGTCCAAAAGCTCAAGAACCTGGAGTCTGATGTTTAAGGAGAGAAAGCGCCCAGCATGAAAATAAGATGAAGGACGGGAAATTCAGCCAGTCTAGTCTTTCCACATTCTTTGTCTGCTTTATAAAATCCTAGCCAAGTTGGCAGCTGATTAAACGTTTCCTACCCAGATTGAGGGTGTGTATGCTTCTCCCAGTCCACTGACTCAAATGTTAATCTCCTTTGGCACCACCTTCATAGACACACTCAGGAACAATACTTTGCAAGGTTCAATCAAGTTGACATTCAATATTAACCATCACATCATTAGGGGGCAAATGTTTTTATAATTGTGCTCTTTGCAGTACAGAGATGGCTCAGTAGGCTCATCTACTAACCGGGCAACTGAAAAATTTGACCATATATATTCAATGCCGCTTTGTTAACAATCATTTAATTTAGTAAGCTAAAGATTGTAATTCTTAAGTAACCCATTCTGCTAACTAGCATAGCTCTTGCCACAACATTCATAAGGTATTAGACAGTTGATGTGAAATTTGGTAATGCATAAATGATATCCAAATTTGTCACTTTTTCATGTCACTACATTGATTACAGATGTGAAACAGTGGGAGTTTGAGGAGGACAAAGGAAGAACTTTTCTCTCCCAAAGGACTTTAAAAAGTTGAAAAACAATACACCCCAACATTGAAATCTGTTTAAAATGCAGTCATTTATAAAATTAGAAGACGTATGCTGGCAGATGTTAGGAGAGTTGAAAGTAGTAGGTAATTACAAATAGAGACATTTTCTCTTTAAAAGTTGGCCATCCCTTTGCCTCGGCAGGAATTTAGATTGCAGGCCCTGGGATAGGTTTAATTCTCCACTTAACCCTAGATAATTTAAATAAAGACAGCTCATTAACCATTATTCATATACATCCACACAACCCAAATTTCCTAACTATAAAATTTATCTAACTTCAAACAATATTGACCATCCTGAGAAAATGTCTTTGATAATTAATGGCATAGATATATAAGAACTTGGACTTTTAACAGTACTCCATTGTTTATATATAATTGATGCTGTAAAAACAAACATGTCGACCTTTAATTCTTATACTGTAAAGTGAGAAAACATAGTCCAGGGTATACGACTATAGAGAAATAGAAAAGGAGAACCGACTGTCCTCTGAATTCAATTCTTCATAACCTTATTGTTCTACCATGAAATGCACCATTTAAGTCTCTCAAAGTTGATATTTAGAGAAGTAACTTTCAAAGGTCACATCAAAATCACTAACCTCCATACTTAACCATTACCCTTCTGACTCAAAATGTCCAAGAAGTCCAAAATAACATGTCTAAAAGAGGAAAAATAAAAATATACATATCTTGCAATGAATATGATTAATTGCTAAACAATTTCCTTCATTTAAAAGTTCATTATAGATAGGTCATGTACAGATCTGTTTGAGTTCCAGATCTGTATATAAAAATGTATGAATGATTATAATTGAGTAATAAACTAATGATTGTAAGCACTTTTCTGTGCTGTGGTCTGAATGTTTGTGTCTTTCCAAAATTCTTATGTTGATATCCCAATCCCCAACATTAGTATTAGGAGATGGGGCTTTTGGAACGTGGTTAGATCATGAAGATGAAACCCTCATGAAAGAGATTAGTTGTCTCATAAAAGCGATTTGAGATAGACTTCTTTTTGTTTTCCTGTGGACCTTTTACTCATGATAGCTCATTTAAATTGTGACAGCTACAATGCCACATGAAAAATGTGGTCAATCATACTCTGCTTCACTAAGATGAATAATTCATAGGAATAAAAATTGTGGCACTAAAATTGTTTTTATATTATTATTAACCATTGGCCATGTTGTAAGTTGACTCAAACAGCTGTTTATATGGATATATGGATACATGGCTACTAGTCCTGATTTTCATTTCCTTAGAATGGACTACTCCCTTATAAGTGCTTATACAATGTCCTTTACCTATTTTATTTAGAGGATTTTTGCATTTTATTTCTCTATCTTCTACATGTTATATCTTCCCATTGTAGGCAATAAAATCTCCTAGAGACCATGAATAAATAATCCAATAAGTGGTCTGGCCTATGGTAGTTGAATATAGTTGCCTACTAACTGAATAAACGTGTAGATACACAAATGTATTACTATATATTTTATGGTACACTGACACAAAGTAGTTAGAAATAAATGTAAAGTTAAAGGCAGATTGTTGGGCAATGAGAATGATTTTTTCAAAAAACAGTTGTTATATTCAAACTAATCATTGTCATTTCACGTTTAATGAAAGGATGAAATATCTTCATTTTGAGACAACAAAAGGACGGTGAGTTTTTTGAGGACACACTTCAAGACAGGTATTCTTTCAGACAATTACACATGTTAAGCTTACTTGAATGAGTTAAATGCAATGAAATAGTGATTAGCAAATATAGCAGTATGGGTATATGTAAGTTATAGATGAGACTAGACATTAAGAAAGAAATAAAATGGTTTGTTGATAGTTTATGCCAACTGATAATGGTTTTAGAATATAAATTGAGTATATAAAATACCACTTTGGCTTTTCCTTATTTTTCCCATATATTATAAAGTAAGTATCTCCATGTTATGTATTTTGAAGCTCTAATGTCATATATACTGATTTTCAAAAGATGTTATTTTTCACATTTTCCACTTTTCAATGAAATTGGCTATAAAATGATTGAACAGGGAGATAAGTGTGAACTACAATTATTCAAATGAGAAAAAATCAATGTATACTAACTAGGAAAATTTGTGTTGGTTACTAAAAGCATATGTTTTGTGTGGGAGGTTTACTGTATATTTTGCCTTTATTTAGGGTGAATGTTGTCTTAAGATGCTAAAAGGATGAAAAGTATCTGTGTATTTTTGTTTCTCTTTGCACAAGTTTTGAAATCTAACAATAGATTATGAAACACTCTCCCTGTCTCCTCATTGACCTATAAAGTACTGGTGTGCCAGTCAAAAGTGGGCTTTGCAGAATCAACGTGATGGACAGCCCTGCATAAAATGCACATCACATAGAAAATTAGAAAACACAGGATGGGTTCTGTTCAGTTAGAGATGAACTAAGAGGACTAAAGAAGATATTGATAATATATTTGCTTGGATCCTACCTGTTCGTTAGGGTTTAAACTACCACTACTATTGAATTACAGTACTATATATATTAAAAGCCATACAGATATTAAATATAGATATTAAAGTGGTTGCTGAATACCTTGGATTCTAATCCTCTAAAAGAAAACTAAGTCTAACATATTGTCCAAATGTTCTACATCTGAAAGCTATATTTTCTTTAAAAAAGACCCATTGATTTCACTCATTTAAACTCATTTTAGGATTATAATAATCCTAAATATCTAGTGACATTTTAGGGACCAGGACTAAAATAATTTTTATATACTAAATATATATACCATTTAATTTGCTCATTTTAAAATTTTTAATGCTTCTTGCTAATTAGAGAACAAAATCTAAACTGTATCACAGCATGCAAGACTGTACTCTTTCCATGCAGTGGTGATGCCCTTTTGAGAACACAGTATCTTACATATATTTTAATTGCAGTATTTAGCAGATGCATGAAATTATTTTTTAATATCAGTCTTTACACTAATCCACAAGATATTCAGGGGCTGACAATGTCATCTATTTCAGTTATGGACTCAGCACAATTCCACATACATTTCTCACTTGCAAATCAATATTTGATTAGTAAAAATTAATTTACAAATATATGTATGTGTATATTTGACAAAATATAATTTTAAATTAATTGCACTGGTCCTTTAAACAACCCTATGAACTACTATTTTATAGCTTCAAAAAGTAAGCCATAGAAAGATTGAGAAAATTACAGAACTTTCTTAAACACTCAGAATGATTAGGTAAATGAGACAAAATTATTTTATATGCATTCTTAGGTATAAGTGACAAAATTTATGTTTACCAAGAATCCCCAAATTAAAAAAAAATCCAAAGTATTGGTCAGAGAGAACAAAGTAAATGATTTAGGTCACCTAATCTATCTTCAATCAATAATGGTTTATTATTAATTAAACTATTTCAGCAACACTTAATGAGAAAAAGTCATGTTTTCTAATAAATCCGGTGACCAGCAAAAGGCAGTAAAAGATCAGTGCCCAGACAGACAGGCAATCTCTGTCAACATATTTGGAAGGGCATAGCAAATAGGAATATTCTGCAGATGTTTGTAATATAGCAATGGGAACTTGAAAGCAGGTAATATGCTGTGATTCCAGTAAAAGGGGCAACGTTGGGAAGGTCTGCCAGTGGGGAATGGAGGCTGAGGCTTGGGAGTCAAATTCCATTCCACAATTCTAAGTCTAGTTAAAACAGGTGTATTAGGGTTTCCTAGAGGAACAGAACTAATAGGATATACATATATGTAGCAGTTTATTAAGTAATAGCTTACTTGATCACAAGGCCCCACAGTAAGCTGTCTGATAGCTTGAGCAGCAAGAAGAGCCAGTTTGAGTCTCAAACCTGAAGAACTTGGAGTCCGATGTTTGAGGGCAGGAAGCATCCAGCTCAGAAGAAAGATGCAGGCTGGGAGGCTAGGCCAGTCTCATCTTTTCACATTTTTCTGCCTGTTTTTATTCTTTTATTTTTAGTTTTTGAGACAGAGTTTTGCTCTTGTTGTCCAAGCTAGAGTGCAATGGCACAATCTTGGCTCACTGCAACCTCTACCTCCCAGGTTAAAGAGATTCTCCTGCCTCAACCTCCCAAGTAGCTGGGATTACAGGCATGGGCCACCACACCTGTCTAATTACGTATTTTTAGTAGAGACGGGGTTTCAACATGTTGGCCAGGCTGTTCTTGAACTCCTGACGTCAGGTGATCCACCATCCTCTGCCTCCCAAAGTGCTGGGATTACAGGTGTGACCCCCCATGCCCGACCTCTGCCTGCTGGCTGCTGATTAGATTGTGCCCACCCGATTAAGGATGGATCTGCCTTTCCCAGCCCACTGACTTAAATGTTAATCTCCTTTGGCAACATCCTCACAAACACACCCAGGATCAATACTTTGTATCCTTCAATCCAATCAAATCGACACTCAGTATTAACCATCACAGCAGGAAAGAGATCTCTCTCTAGAAGAAACTGGTGAACTGTCTGGGCTGATAAAGCAGATAACCAAACCTGGCAAATAGAGCAAAGGGATTTGCATTAATGGAGCTATACAGCTACAATCTGGTTCCAGATTCTGTGTGAATGTTTAGCCTGTGAGATTTCAAGGATTCCAGTTCTGGCAACTAGAGTGCAGAACATGGGGGAGATGGGATCAGGAAAGGCAGTTGGTGATACTCAAACTTTATTTCCCAATATATTTATAATCTTTTTTCACTTTCCTCTGAGTCTCTGCCAAGTCCTTAATTTGTGTTAATTTTCAGGATGAAATACACTTAAAATCACACTGCTTCTCTAGAACTTATGCTATTGCCCCTGCTCAAGAAATGTTATTTTCTGAACTACCATGTTAATTACTGAAGAATATGTTAAGTTCATTTTGTTACTTCTTTCATGAGAACTTACTCAAGCTTTAAAAGTGCTTTGCAAGTTTCTTTTATCCAAATGTAAGCATTTTTCTTGAAATACAGACCATAATGCTTACATCCGTATCCCCTTGATAAGGTAAAATTAAACTCAGTTTTTATCTATATCATCACCTATTTCAGAGTAGAATAATTTGCATGAAGTTTGTTTCACTGTTTTGAACTTACATAAAGGAGTATACGAAGTCCTGAGCTCAAGGTTGTTTAAAATAACTAATTTCATGATATTCATGTGTACTTCCCATTTTGTGATACCGCTGATTCAATAGCTCATATACCTTAAAATTTATTCGTGGATATCTTCAGCTATACAGTTTATTGAAGCGGGCATGATACATTATGTTATTTCCATTTTAAGTGTTGCTCTATGAAATGAATATGGTACGTAATTATGGAAATGACACTGGTAATTAGTTCAGAGTAGTAGCACAACCCACATAACTTAATTTTAATACATGGTTTAATTCAAAGAGTGTTTCCAATAATACTTCAACATTTATTTCCTTATATTAAGTGGACTAAATGTACTTTATAATCATTAAATTATCATTATGACTAATTTGCTGGTCCTGAAAACAGGTAAACAGAGTCAAGAAATCTACCTTAACTACCTTTACAGTCAACACTTTCTTAAATGTTGTACCTTTCAATTATTCAAAGCCTACTTTTATATAATTGGCTTTATTAAGTAATACATTTTTATTTGATGATTAACACCAATCAGATAAAATTGAATGTGAGTAAATAATGTCAAAATATTATAATCTAATAATTTATTGCTCTACTCTGGGGACAAATATCTTTTTTAACAAGACTTGAATATGCTTTTGCTCTTTCTTATTTTGTTTTTAAATTCTGTCATAGCAAAATGTATTTGCTAATTAGAAGCAGCAAATCTTGATTAGTTTTATTTAATATTTCTTTGTGAAGGACACTATTTTGTGTTAATCATTATTATAGAATTAAGGGATACTATAACAGAAGGTTCTTCATTTTGTATTTAAAATTGTCATTGTTTTACTTATACTACATGACATACATAATCCATGTAGTAAAGTGTTCAAGTATAGTTCTCACAAATTTTAAGTAGATTGCTCATCAAAAAATTTTACAACAAAAACTTAATATTAACATTACATTTCATATTGAATTCAACACAATAGTTTTTTCAAATTATGTTTTTTAAAATCTACTGCATCCCCTAATACGGTTTTACAGGGGATAGCCATATGCAGAAAGCCATCCCCTGATAAGGTTTTATGGGAGACACAGTAGATTCCAAAAACATAATTTGCAAAAACTATTGTGTTGAATTCAGTATGAAAATTAATATTTTTTTGATCTAAAATAATTTTTATGAGCAATCTACTTAAAAGTTGTGAGACCTATACTTGAAGACTGTTTACTCCATGGACTATGAAAAAGTCCAGGACCAGACAGGTTTACAGCAAAGTTCTACCACAGGTACAAACGCACTGGTACCACTCCTTCTAAATCTACTCCAAACAATACAAAAAGAGGGAATCCTCCCTAACTCATTTATGAGACTGACATCATCCTGATACCAAAATCCCGGCAGAAACACAACTAAAAAAGAAAATCTCAGGCCAATATCTATGATGAACATTGATGCAAAAATCCTCAATAAAATACTGACAAACTGAATCCAACAGCACATCAAAAAGTGTATCCATCACAATCAAGTAGGCTTCATCCCTGGGATGCAAAACTGGTTCAACATACACAAATCCATAAACATAATCCACCACAAAAACAGAACCAAAGACAAAAAACACATGATTATCTCAATAGATGCAGAGAAGACCACAGACAAAATTCAACAGCCCTTTATGCTAAAAACTCTCAATAAACTAGGTATTGATGGAACATATCTCAAAGTAATGAGAGCTATTTATGACCATTAGAATGTGGTAGATGTAACTTTAAGGAAGTTCCTAATATAGGCCCCCGAAAGCTTATGTATTAGTCTGTTTTCATGCTGCTGATAAAGACATACCAGAGACTGGGCAATTTTCAAAAGAAAGAGGCTTAATGGACTTACAGTTCCACATGGCCGTGGAGGCCTCACAATCATGGCAGAAGACAAGAGGAGCAAATAACACCTTATATGGATGGCAGTAGGCAAAGAGAGCTTGTGCAGGGGAACACCCCTTTTTAAAGCCATCAGATCTAGTGAGACTCATTCACTGTCACAAAAACAGCATGGGAAAGGCTCGTCCCCATGATTCAATCACCTCTCACCGGGTCCCTCCCACAACACATGGGAATTCAAGATGGAGATTTTGGCTCAGACACAGCCAAACCATGTCAGCTTGCAAATTTCTTTCTCTTGATACTTTTGGAACAAATTTACCATGGTACTGTCACAGGCTCCTTATAATGTTGCTTTTCCAGCCAACCTCTGTGGCCACTGATACCTTTGCCCATTTTACTTTGGCCTGCTGAACTCATTCTACCCACATGGCCTGGCAGGTTGAGCTCAGTTCATGCTACTCATCTGTATCCCATGCCTGCCAAGGGTGAGCCAGGCATGGAGTGGTAAGGGTTGTGTGAGAGCAAGCATGGGGTCTGGCCACTGAGCACGTGGTGGTGGGGTATGCAGCTCCAGGTGCTAGCACAGGTGCCAGCTCCATGCAGGGCTATGGCTCGATCAGATGTAATGCAAGTGGCTTCTGCAGCAGGCACCTCTGTATGGATGAGGGGAACACAGTGGTACCCAGAAGCTTAGAGATGCCAGGAACTGAAGAGCCCCAAGGAGAGTGTCACAGCCCTGGCTTATGGAACCCCTAGGTCTGGGCTTCCCAAAGGGCTGCAGCTCTTCTCTCCTTTTCATCAGTCGCAACATAGTGAATAAGGGGGTGTGTTTCAGTGCTATTTGTGTTACAGCTCTTGCAGTCCTGTAATTTGGTGGTTTCCAAGTTCTTGTCATGTGTCCAGGAAAAATGAGTTACATGGACAACTGGAAGGTGAGCAGGATGAAGAGGAGCTTTATTGAGCCACAGAAGAGCTCTCTGAAGACCTCAAGTGGGTAGCTGTTTTCTGCAGGCAGGTCGCCCTATTGAGTGTCCAGCTCTCAGCAGAGAGGAAACCCACAGTGGCTAGCTCTTTCCACAGGCAGGTTGTCCCAAAGAGTATCTGAGCCTGACTGAGTCTGGGGCTTTTATGTGCTCAGAAGCCAGGCAGTGTGTGCTGACTGGTCCATGGGTGGCCACAGGCAAGCCTGGAAAAAGTATAATTCCATTGGCCAAATGGTCATAAATGAAGTTCTCATTCTGGGCTGCAGATTCCCCAGGAACTGGCGGCCTGGTTCCCAGGTTCCAGGTTGTCCCTGGCCTGATGGTGGAGTTTCACTGGGGACCCACCTCTTCCTGCCCAGAAACCTGTCTGCCATTAACATGCCATCCGTGACACCCAGGCTGTCTGCACTCAGCAATACCAGAGGTCTGTGCTGAGACACCCTTAGCACCCCCTCCCCACAAGATCCCCCTACCACACCTGTCAGTACCCAAAGTCTGGAGGGGCCGAGGTGGCAGGGGGCTGATGTGTCAATGCTGCCCTGAGCATGTACACTCATCTAGGTTGCAGCAGTGCCCAGGCTTAGCCCCGGCTTTGCTCTACTCTGGAGTGGTGCTGGAAGCAGGGTAAGGCCAGGGAGTAGGAAAGGCACTTTCAAGCCTGTGGGGGCAGGAGGCTTCCTGGGACCCTGAGAGCACAGGGATGCCCATGTCTGGAGCCTGCTTGAGTGGCTACAGTTGTGCCTGGGAGCACAGGGCTCTGGCCTGCCAACTTGGTGTGGGTGTGGCTCTCACCCCTGTTCTTGGTTCCCTCCAGCTTTACAAAGCACACAGAACCATGCCTCCCCTGCTGCAGCAGGTGTCCTCGCAGCGGCTGCTCCAGACGGGCCATCACCACCTTAAGTAGGAGTTTGAATTGGTCCGCTGGGTAATTGCCATACTTGGGAGTGGGGCCATCTGAAATAAGTCACTTGTAGCCAGTCTGTCAACTATGTGCAGACACATGAGCAAGCCAGGTCAGATCGGCTGAGCTTAGTCTAGACCAGAGTAACACAGTAACAGCAGAAATATGATCTAAATAAATGGCCATGTTTTTAAGCTACTAAGATTTGAGATGGTCAATGTCTCAGCAATAGGCAATTCTTACAAAATTTGTTACCAGGAAGAATGCTGCTGGACACACACACATACACACACACACACACACACACACACACACATCACCTAAAACATGTGACATCTTTGGGAGAAGGTGACAGGCATCCCATTTTCCAGACTGCTATCACAATTACCTATCTCACTGCTTTTCCAGCCCTCAAAACCATTGGCTTGCTGTTTTCTCAGTCTTTGCTGGTAGTTCCCTCTACGCTTTTCCTGCCTCTGCCTGTCCATGTTACACAGTTAAATAGAAATGGCCAAACTGTCACATGTGGTAACTTGGAAAAGAGTAAATGTATTCAATGGATGTTTGTATCTGACTAAGGAGATCACAGGACCAAATACTGCGAGTGGCAGTTTGGCTTTATTAACTGTGAATGATAAATAGCTGTGAGAGAGCTGAGATAAAGAAGCAATCCTCCAATGCAAGCCAAATTTAAAGACAATATAGAAGAGATAGCACTTGTTAGTTTGGAAAAATAAAGCTGTCTATCATCACTACTCTTCTCAGCTAATAATATATTCTTAAAGCAATATGAGGCCTGGAGCCAAAGCTCAAATTAAGAGTATGGCTGCCAGACCCCCAAGAATGCTGAAAGATTTCAGGCAGTGCCCAGTAGATGAGGCTGTAGGCCTTCAACCACCACCACAAACACTAGATAAAAGCAGCGCATATAATATTATGGAAATTGTTTTTTGACCATTTGACAAGCCACTCGGAAGTAAAATCAATCTGTCTAGGAAACAGATGTGGATGTGGCTGTTGTCACGTGAGACGATGAAATTTCTAGATATCAGAAATTTCTACGTATCAGAAATCCCACAAAGATGTTTGAAAGTTGTATCAGCCAAAAGCCATCAACCTCAGCTAAGTGGAATTGTGAGTATTCATATTGCTAAAAGGTTTCTGGGCTTCTAATTTTATGTAGGCTAAGAAAAAAACTGCTGAAAATACACACCATTTCTTATGGAAAATAAAATATATTTTAGAGGACAGAAACAAGATCTGAGATAATCCAGGATGTGTTAAGACAGAATAATGTAATAGGAACTCTCAGGAAGAAGAACCAGGCCCTAACGAAAGCACATTTCCTTTTTCAGAGAACTAAAAATATCTGTACTGCAGCAGGATCAGTGACTGCTACATGCTATTGTTCTTTTATTTTTGAGGTGGATAGGATTAATGTGCATATGGTCTATGGTAGCTCTATAGTGATATGTAGAAATGCCTGGAACTCTAGATATCACTATAAAGCATGCATTTTAAAAAGCAGATTAAGAAGTTGAAGTCCATTAAAATTAGGAAAGTAAATGCTGGCATTTACTTTCCTAATTTTAATGGACTTCAACCAACTTCTTAAACCGCTTTTTTAAAATGCATGCTCAACTTTTGTACCACCTGATTTATGTCTAAGATTTTGTTATCTTGATGAGCATCATTCATAGCTTTTCCAGCCTTATTAATGTCTTTTCAGATATCATGTTAACCTTTTGAGAAAAGGAAAAACCAATACATTACAGTGAATATCTTCTCCCCAGATAAATCAGGTTAATGTAATGGGCATAGTATTTTAGGTTTTCTTTGGGCAAATCAAATAAGGACAGACTGATACACCACTCATCTCTTCTTTTTTTTGTCCTGATTTTAAGAACATAATTGTTTGTTTAAAGAATATAACAGAAAGCACTTAAATTCATTTTTTATGAACTTTCTAAATGGCTTATTTTAATTAATAATAGTAAGTCCTATTCTAAGCATAAGTCATTTTACCAACTTCTCTGCAATTGTAGAACTAGTTTTAAATGTTAAGTATCACAATAAAGATTCCTTTGTAGTACCAGTTGAACATCTTTCTTTTTACTTTCCTGGGCTAATTCTCTGCCCCACCTTCTATCCCACCACCCCACCTTTTTTCTTCAGAGAAATGAAACTTGACACTATCCATTTCCCCTGAATACTGCAATCCCTTGAATTTCTATACTGGGGCCTGGTATTACCCACACTCTTAGTTCTTCCTTATTCTTTCTTAGGTTCTCTCTTAATAGACAAGTTAACATGTTACCCTTAAAAAAAAAAACAAACAATGAAATTTGTATTTTATACCTGAATTTTACTTCACATAGCCTTTGGCTCTCTTGCTCTTCTGCCTAGTGCTGTATAAGTATAGAGCCTTCCTCTCCTCCAGAGGACATAGCAAGACGCAATCTTGGAAATAGAAAATGCCCCTCACCAGATACCTGAACCTACCAGCACCTTGATCTTGAATCTCCCATCCTCAAAATCCATGATAAAATAAATTTCTATTGTCTATATATTAGCCAGCCTCAGATATTTTGTTATGGTAGTACAAATGGATTAAGACACATTGGCATATTAAGATATTTTGTTATTGTAGTATGAATGGATTTCTTTCTGAAAAAATAGCCGTACACTTAGGTGCCATGTATTTTTGTAATTATTTACTTTGAAAATTTAAAGTTATGCTATTCAGATATTAACAGGTACTTTTCCATTTGAAAATGCTGATTTTATTTACTTGGTATTCAATTAAGACTCAAAGGAGAGAATATGGTTCGGATATCTAAATTTAGTTGAAGATATCTTTCCTTTTTTATCCTTTAAGTTCAAAATGTTATGGTACTGAGTTCCCTGATAAAGAACAACCATGTATGCCCTATAGAATAATAAGACTCAGAAACCTGACTTTAATACATACAGGTAGGCTTTTCACTATATACTTCAATATGATTAATTAGAATGCAAATTATGATTGAACCACCATAGAACTGAATGGCTGCACATAAATGAGTTTTAATTCATAAGCACACGTATCATTCATGCATAAAATTCTAGCTAAAATTCATATAAAATATTTTACAAATGTTCTGTAAGTTTGACCTGTAGTTAGGCATATATAATGCATAAGGTCCCAAAACTGATCAATCATACATCTTCTAAGGCAATACTTTAGAGTTCCGTAAAAGATACACAACTTGTGAGTATAAGCTGAAATGCAAGTTCTAGCAGGATTGTTTACACATACAAATGCATGTATTCTTATTTAGAGATGTTTTATATCTAGATATAAATGTTCAAATTAAATCAAAACAAAAGGTATCTACCTTTAAAAATCTTTTCATAATGTATAAAACAGAGTTAAGTAGACCTAAAAATTCTATTCCACTTTTCCAAGGGACTAAGTAGAACATTTATCCAATGTGATACAACGTTGTCTGAAAAACATAAATAACACCATTTGAAATTTGCCACAATTCACAACATGCAGGGTTGAATGTTTGACAATATTTATCTGATTATGGAAGTTACCTTAGTTGTATACAGTAGTAGAAACAGATTTTAATAAGTTTTTTAAGTAGGAATAAGCTAACAATGGAATTAATGGTACAGGATAGCTCCACATTATACATTCAGATGTAGTGAATGCAAGGTTCAAAGACAAATACTAGGAATATATTTTAGAAAATTGCATATAGAAGCTTAGAATTTATAGAATGAGCTTATACGTATCTAGCACAAAAATGACAAACTTGGATATATTTCTAAAAAAATAAACATTTGTATACAAATTTAACTTTTGATATCAGAAAAGTGGCATTTGAGAAAAATGATATTGTGATTTTTCTCTGTGTGCCTTTAACAACATTGAAATGAGTTTGCTTCAGGACATAAATAATCATTCTACTAAATATATTACCAGGTTTTATCTATAATAGTAGATACAGTGGTAGAATAAAGACTTCGTTATTTTTGACTTATTAGTATGCATTTTTCTACTTTCAGAATTTGAACAAAAATAGAAGAAAAAAACCTGGTATGATGGGTCTTTTCTCATTTTGAAAAAGCCTGACAGCTTCTTTAGGAAGGGCCTACTTCTACATGTCTGTCACATTCAGGGACTAATTGGGTTCCTACTCTATTCACTTGGCATTTGTGAAGAACTCTCAGGATGTCTTGATATGCAAAATAATTCTTATATTCAAAATTCAGGACTCCAAAGCCCTAAAAATATATATTCTAAACTGGTCACCCATTAAATAATGGAGGGCTAGCAATTGTGTTTATAGCAGTTATCACACAGCCTAAGAATCAGCTTTTACTTCGTAAGGCCACACTAACATAGCTAATTGAAAACTCTACATCTATATTTATAATATATGTAAAATAGGCATCTTATCAGAGTATGTAAAAAACTTGAACACTTACCACCTGCCCAACTCCCCCCCACCAATCTTAATCAACAACTTCTTTCCTGGATTCTTCTCTGTAAGTCAGTCCAGATTTTCCTTGAGCCAAACACTTACAGCCATACTTGGATCTCCTCATTTCATATCCATTTCACAAAATAATCCTGTTGATGTTTCTTTGAAATTTATTCAAAATTACAGAGTACATCACCACCACCAGTTTCTTCCATGATCATCTTCTCTTTACCTTTGAGTTAGTTTCGTAACTGATTCATTTGCCTCTAGTTTGCCCTTCGATCTGTTCTCTACTAATAATCTTACTAAAATATATGTCACATCTTGTCACTGTTCTTCTCTAAACCTAATAATTTTGAATCTTAGTCAAATTCCAAAGTCTTTAAGGAATTTCATGAGCGAGAACCTGCTACATGTCGAATCTCATTTCCTAATACCCTCACTGGCTCACTGCCTTTCAGACACTCTTGCCCCTTTATAGTTCCATAGTTTCAACAGGCATACTCCATTCAGGGCATTTGCAATTGCCCCTCCCTCACCTAGCATGTTTTCTTTCTAGATATTCACGTGGCTCAACCGCACACTTCCTTCAGAACCTGTTCAAATGTCACATTACAGAAGTTTGTATTGACTGATATAAAAGAGCAACATAGTGACAGTTCAAATCATTTGAAGTATTTTGTTTCATGTAATTCTTAATAGATCTTCATTCTTAGCATATAATTAAGAACCAGATCTTCCAATATGCTCTCTGTAGCACTTTTTAGAGAAACATATATTACATATATGTTTTTTTCCCCAATCATGATTACCTGTATCTGCTTTTTTGTCCATAATTATGTACTCGGAATGTTGCAAAAGAAAATATTTAATAACAGAACTACATAGTACATGGATTCATTTCCCAAGAATGTATTTAAAATTTTAGACATAATTTCTTGATCATAAAATTCAAGAAAACAAAGTCATATCCTCTCTAGTGTCCTCCTTACTTATTCAATGTATTTCTGCTTTAATATCTATTGGAGATGACTCAAGTAGTGAGTGAATCCAGGCCATAAAAATGGTCCTGAAGGAAATGAAATAGATATTATTAGGAAATATGAAACAGAAAACCATTTTAGTATTAAAACCAATAGAACATAATATAAAGAGAGAAGGAACCTTATATTACACAGTCACTGGCAATATAAAATATGACTTCAGAAAATTGTAGAGTAATAAAATGTCTTCAAGTATATGTAACAGGCAATAAATAAGTTGTAGTGGCAAAGTTTTTTGATTTGGCATAACACAGAAGAAAAATATGTATGTTTAATAATATGTATGTTTAATAATTTATTCAAGGTTACTAAAACTTAAACCAAGGTAAGAAAAATAATCTTTGTGAAAGCAGAAAGAAGTTAGTAATTAAAATTTAAAAAGTAAAAATAGTATTTGGTGATTGTATTAATGTAGAGCTAAATGAAGGACAATTATGACAATGCCTAAGTATTTTATTTCTTCCAAGATTAAAAAAATATTGTACAGAGAAGAGGAGGTAGTCTGCTTTCAACAAGTACATGACACCTGCAAAGCTTTTAACTAGACTGTGGCATTAAGAGTGAAAGCTAATGATACTTTCCACTCTCAAGTTCTGATAACTCTATAGAAAAACAAAATAGGTCAGGCAAAACTGCACACATTTATGAATATAACTGAATGACATAGGAGAATTTTAGGAAGCGCTATATATTCAGAGGGAGACCACCAAAGGCATGCTTGATACTTAGCAAAGCTGCTGGAATTAAGCTACACCTTTTAGAAGGATGGTGTTAAACTTACAAACATTGAGACAGTATTTGCAAGAAAAATGAGAAGTTGTAGGTAGAAAAACATAAAAGGACAATCACATGTTGATCACCTGTTTTGTTCCAAACAATTTGCAAGACTTACTTAATTTTCAAAAAAAACCCTGAGTATCATTATTTCCTTTCTATCAGTTGGAAAAGTACTATTAGGAGAGCTTCCAGATCAGACTGCTAGTAAACAATTGTCATAGCTTGAATCTCAGTCTAAGTAAAATAAAAAAAATCATGTTCTCACTACAACACTTACATGCCATGAACCTGTACTAGCACTGTGAAGTACAACAAATCAAAATAAAAACTCATGTATATGCTAGAATTTAACAAAGAAATTCATTTTTGAGTCCATGAAGTGTTTTTTTTGTTTGTTTGTTTTTCTCAGATATGATTCTAAGAAGTAAGTTGTAGTTGTTTAAACACGCTAGGGAAATTTTTAGGGCTATATTTGGAACTGATTACAGAAGAAAAATGGTAGAAACTGATTTAGGTCAGTGGTTCTCAAAATTTAGCTTGTATCACAATCACCTGAGGTCTAAAATTTTACATTTCTAGCTAGTGCCCAGGAGAGCTGACGCTGCTGGCCTAGGGATCTTACTTTGGGAGGTAACAGGACATCAGAATAGACATGCCACAGAAAGGGTCATCTGGTTCTACTGCTGTTTTGAGACTGGAAAAAAGGAGTAGGATTTTGTTGATATTACCTTATTATTAATTACAACAAACTTTTAATTAAATTCTTAAGTTGGTACTCTAATTTACTGTAAAGGATCTAAATTAATATATAAACACTGCTTTAAATTCTAGAAAACATTAATACAATAAATTTATTACCACCCAGAAGAAAATATACTATCTTTAAAACTAACGCTTGCTGTATAAAAATGCTTTTTATTCCCTCAGTAAAGTATAAATATAGCATGCATATTTTTAAAAATAATTCATTTTGATTTTGAATATACATTATTTCAATGAATTCAGTAATTCTAAATAAAACTCATTCATACAGTTACTGTGTCTGGGTTATATAGTAAAATTCATTTAGTAATTTTAAATACATATAGCCACAAATTTTATTTCCCTCTGTACTTTACTAGACAGATCTCTTACATTTACACAATATGACAACAACAACAAAAAGTTGGAGCAGATGGGAGAAAGCTTTCCTTCATATTCATTACATTTTATATTTTCTCACCTAAAGCATGAATTTGATTATAGAGTGCTTAACAAGCTAAATAGTTATCTCTAGCAAATTAAAGTAATTCATTTTACCTACTGAGCATAATATTATTATTTCTTCATAATTAAATCCTATAATTTTTAAACAGCAAACATAACATTTGCTGTTGCACATAATGTTGGGTAATAGTATCTAATGTAATCACATGATGGCAAAAACAATAGTTTAATTTTCAGAATGTTGAATACCTTAAATGTGCATATTTCTAAAGAAATGAATACATTTAAACTAGGCATATTATAATTTTATATTTACTTCAAAAGACAGTAATATCTTTGTAAGTATGGAGTTAACTAAATGAAAATGGATATTTTATTGTTTTGAACCACGTTAAGCCTGGGTTTAAATAATGCTATAAATAAAATATTTATTGTTAGATAGTTTGTACTGTTTCAAAACAGGATGGGATTTAAAGAAGTAAATACTGCTTTCTGATAAGATTTTCTAAATAAATGGTTTAATGCTTAGAAAGATATTAGGGTCAACAATTTCTAGCCGGAAAATGTAATTCTGAATGCCAAGTTCATGGTATTCAAGCTCTTCTGCTTTAAATGTCAGAGCTGTTTGCCTGTATCAAGCACTGGACTGATAAAGGCAGTCAAGGAAACAGAAAACAGAAATGAAATTAAACATGACATATAGAAGAGCAGAAGAGAGCACTGAAAATTCACATCCTTTATTGGAAAAGAAACAGTACTTGAATTAAATTTCTGAGAATAGATCAGGCTGATTAAAAATTTATATTCAAGTCATAAAATTAAAAAAATTTAATAAGGAAGCAGACTTTTGTACAGCCCAATTAATCTGAACATTTTTCTCAACGTGTAATCAAAAATTACAAACAATATTTTCCGAGGAAGGAAATATTGAACAACATCTTTACTGAGATTTGACTACAAATTTTCTTACTCGCCTTTTTCCTTTGTTGAACATAGGAAATATTGACACCTATTTTCCCCAACTTTTGTTAGATGAGTGCTCATGTAGCATATTGCTGACTGGCAAAATATTTCCCATTAGTCAAAAAAGATCAGACAATATTCCCATTATATGCCATCACTTCAAGTAGGATGGAAATCTAGAATGATATAGACTAAAACATCTCCATTCAAGTATTTTTTTCTGCATAAACTATGTATTAGGTGTTGGACCACACTGTTTATTTTTAATCTATATTTTATTTTGGTTGTTAGCAATGTGAGAGAACTGTGAGAACATGTGATAGAAAAACAAAATAAATGAAATAAAATGCACGAAAAATTGTGTAATATACTACAAGGACTCATGGGTAATGCAATCATAAAGAAATAAGAACACTGTTATTTACATTAGAAGAATGCAAAATCTCAACTACACTTTTTCATCTTACTATATCATTAATACACAGAAGTCATATTAATCTCATTTACATACAGTGTCCTTCACAGTTATTGCCAATATTGCATTTTAATTTTTAGAGCCAATTATGCTTCATTAAAAATTATAGAAGCTATTCTATAAAAACTATAAATGCATCAGCTATTCTATTTGAAGTTAAATGAAAGAAGGCCCAACTTGAATATATACTCAATGAAACAAGTTAACTATTGAAAATTCCCTTTTGAACCCCTTTGATTGTTTCTGGTAGAAGAGATTTGCATGTGTTTCATGAAATATATAGTTAGATAAAATGAATAAGGTCTAGTATTTGATAGACAACAGGGTTACAATAGTCAATGAGAATTTATTCTACATTTTAATTAAAATTATAATGGAAATGTTTGTGAAACAAAGAAATGCCAAATGATTGAGGTGATGGACATCCCATTTATCCTGATGTGATTATTATACATTGTATGCTTGTATCAGAATATCTCATGTACCCGATAAATATAAACACCTACTATGTACCCATAAAAATTAAAAAAGGTACTTGACAAAATGTATTCCAAGTGGATTTTATTATACATATTTTATATGAGTTGACAAAAACAAACTTATAAAGCTACATTTAAATTAAATATGTATTACATGACAATATTTTAAACTATAGATAATATATAACCAATTGAAAAAAATAACTCAATAAAGTATCATTGGGAGTGCTTTATATAACTAACATAGCTGGAGATTATAGTGTTAAGACTTTTATTTTTCTTTGGATTAATTGAAAACATGTATTACAGACTTATAAATGTCTGAATGTGTATATGTTTGGTTTTATCAGATTATTTCTGGAGGAATGTTAGGTAGAGTACATAGTAAGAGAAGGAATATTTTTGAAATATCTTTAAAACAAGTTATTTGAGGGATCCTAAAGACTCAAATGTGACCTAATGAACTCCAAAAACAGTCAGACATGTTTATGTTTACAGAAATTTATAATGAATTTTAATTTGATTCATCACCATATAAAAGACCAGAAAACGGCTGACACAACCCATGAGATTAAAATAACCAAGAAACAAGAGGAATAAATATTTTATTTCTCTTTTCACTTTGAATGGACATGATTGGTCCTGCATTATAACTAGAGAAAATTTTTTTAGATTGAATAGGAGTCCATGTTATATTAGGATCCAGCAAATTAGAGTAAGTCCTCTCAAAATATGATAAAATGTATTGTACTAGATTATTGCAAAGTTACTTTCCATGGTATTTTGGGTCATTAAAATTGTTAAAGAAATATGAAGATTATGGTTATTTAAATAAAATTAAATGTACAATTTTCTTTCTTATAAGTTAAAATGTCAAAGAAATCTTTAGGTATACATGTAGGCGGTGGACAAGGATGCCTTCTCTCACCACTTCTATTCAATATAGTATTGGAAGTTCTAGCCAGAATAATTAGACAAGAAAAAGAAATAAAGGACATTCAGTTACGGAAAGAAGAAGTCAAATTGTCCCTATTTGCAGATGACATGATCATATATTTAGAACACCCCAGCATCTCAGCCAAATCTCTTTAAGCTGATAAGCAACTTCAGCAAATTCTCAGGATACAAAATCAACATGCAGAAATCAGAAGCATTCCTATACGCCAACAACAGACAGAGAACCAAATCATGAGCGAACTTCCATTTATAATTGCTACAAAGAGAATAAAATACCTTGGAATACAACTAACAAAGGATGTAAAAGATCTCTTCAATGCGAACTACAAACCACTGCTCAACGAAATAGGAGTGGAAACAAAGAGATGGAAAGAGGACAAAAACAGATGGAAAAACTTTCCATGCTCATGGTTAGGAAGAATCCATATGGTGAAAATGGCCATACTGCCCAAAGTAATTTATAGATTCAATGCTATCCCCATCAAGCTACCATTGACCTTCTTCACAGAACTGGAAAAACCCACATTAAACTTCATATGGAACCAAGAGAGAGCTGGCATAGCCAAGACAATCCTAAGCAAAAAGAACAAAGCTGGAGGCATTATGCTACCTGACTTCAAACTATACTACAAGGCTACCGTAATCAAAAAAGCGTGGTACTGGGATCAAAACAAAGATATAGACCAGCAGAACAGAACGGAGGCCTTGGAAACAATGCCACACATCTACAACCATCTGATCTTTGACAAATCTGATAATAACAAGCAATGGGGAAAGGATTCCCTGTTTAACAAATGGTGTTGGGAAAACTGGCTAGCCATATGCCTGAAGCTATAACTGGACCCCTTCCTTACACTTTATATAAAAATTAACTCCAGATGGATTAAAGATTTAAACATAATGCCTAACACCATAAAAACCCTAGAAAAAAACCTAGGCAACACCATCCAAGACATAGGCACAGGCAAGGACTTCATGACTAAAACACCAAAAGCAAGGGCAACACAGCCTAAATAGACAAATGAGATCTAATTAAACTCCAGAGCTTCTGCACAGCAAAAGCAACAATCATTAGACTAAGCTGGCAACCAACAGAATGGGAAAATTTTTTGAAATCTACCCATCTGACAAAGGGCTAATATCCAGAATCAACAAACAACTAAAGCAGATTTATAAGAAAAAAACAAAACCATCCAAAATTGGGCAAAGGATATGAACAGACATTTTTCAAAAGAAGACATTTATGAGGCCAAAAAACTTATGAAAAAATGCTCATCATCATTGGTCATTAGAGAAATGCAAATCAAAACCACATTAATATACCATCTCACACAGATTAGAACGGCAATCATTAAAAAATCTGGAGACAACAGATGTTGGAGAGGATACGGAGAGAAAGGAATACTTGTATACTGTTGGTGTGGGTGTAAATTAGTTCAATCATTATGGAAGACAGTGTGGCGATCCCTCAAGGATCTAGAAATAGAAATTCCATTTGACCCAGGAATCCCATTACTGGGTATATACCCAAATGATTATAAATTGCTCTATTATAAAGACACATGCACACCTATGTTCATTGTGGCACTGTTTACAATAGCAAAAACCTGGAACCAACCCAAATGTCCATCAATGATAGACTGGACAAAGAAAATGTGGCACATATACACCACAGAATACTATGCAGCCATAAAAAATGATGAGTTCATGTCATTTGTAGAGACTTGGATGAATCTAGGTACCATCATTCTCAGCAAACTGACACAAGAACAGGAAACCAAACACTGCGTGTTTTCACTCATAGGGTGGTGATGAACAATGAGAAGACTTGGGCATAGGAAAGAGAACAACACTCACTGGGCTAGGTTTGGGGTTAAAGGGGAGGGGAGGGGAAGGACAGCACGGTGGCAGGGAGGATGGGGAGGGATGACACCAGGAGAAATGACTGATGTAGGTGACAGTCAGGGGAGGACGGGGGTCCCTGTGGGGGTATGAAGACAGCAAACCACCATGGCACGTATGTACCTATGCAACAATCCTGCAGGATGCTGGATGTACACATGTACACCAGAGCCCAAAGGACAATTTAAAAAATACTATGGTTTATTAATATTTTTAACCAAAATACATCAGTCAAATAAGCCTAAACTGGTATTTAATATTGCAATATCTTGCCATTGTTCTAGGAACAGAAAGAAATTCTGACATAATTAAAACAATTTCTAATTGTATTATATAAAAACTCCATAAAATATATAACTAATAGCAAAAAATAAAAAGAAATTAAAACATACTACCAGGAAAAAAAAATCACTTTTACCCCAAGAAAGAAAAGGAGAAAGGAAAAGGAAGGAAGACAAGACCAACAAAACCACATTAAAAAAAATGAAATGGTAATAACAAGTCCTTACCTATCAACACAAAAAACAATTGTAAAGAATGATACTGCACAAGATATGAATTTCGTGTCCCACGAAATACAAAGACATATGCTTGAGGGATGGAGAAGAAAAGCTGATGGTTGAGAGAAAACTTCCGTATAGAACCAAAGTTTATGTTAGCATTAAATTCCCTAAATTCTACTTGAAAATGCACTCATGATTACTGAAATGAACAAAAAAATTTTGATGAAATAAATGTTACGACATTTTGACTAAAATTCCTAACTATAGTAAGCAAATGAATTTTAACATATATACAGAAAATCAGTTAAAATGTCATACATTTAATTGAATCTTGAAAATATACATATTATAAAATTTATATTTACAAATTGATTTAATAGTAATCTTGTATAGCTATCTGTATGGTTTGGAACTTAAACATTTGTGGTCTTAATTTCCACTGATAATACTGTTTTTTTTTGTATATGTTTGTTTTTAAGATTCATGGGGCACATGTGCAGAGGTATACTGTTTAACACTGATTTGGGCTTCTATTGAACCCATCATGCAAATATTGAACATAGTCCCCACTACATAGTTTTTTAACCCTGGTACCCCTTCCAACCTTTCCCTTTTTAGAGTTCCCTGGGTCTTTTGTTTCCAACTTTCTGTTCATGTGTAATCACTGATTAGCTACCACTTATAAGTAAGAATATGTGGTATTTGATTTCTGAGTTATTTCACTGAGGATAATGTCCTCCAGCTACATCCATGTTGGTGCGAAGAGCATGACTTCATTCTGTATGGCTGTGTAATACTCTAAGGTGTGTATGTCCCAAATTTTCTTTATCTAATCCACCACGGATGAACACTTAGGTTGACACGACTTAGGTATTGCGAATAGTGCCACAGTAAGTTTACCAGCGTAGGTGTCTTTTTGATAAAACAGTTTCTTTTCCTTTGGATAGATACTCAATAGAGGGATTTTTAGTTCTTTGAGAAATCTAAGTACTGAATACAAAATAAATGCAAGTTTGACCAAAGTTTTTATTTTTATTTTTTATTTGAGGCAGGATCTCTTTGCCACCCAGACTGGAGTGCAGTAGCATGATCACGTCCTGCACTCTCGACCACCTGGTGTCAAGCAATCTTTCTACATCAGCCTTCCGAGTAGCTGAGACTACAGGCTTGCACCACCACAACAACTACTATTTCAATTTTGTGTAGAGACAGGGCCTCTTTATGCTGCCCAGGGTTTGTCTGGGACTCATGGGCTCCAACTATTGTCTCATGTTGATCTTTGGAAGTACTGGAATTACAGGCATGAGCCACTGTGCCAAACCTTTGACCTAATGTTTTAAAGCACAGGAATATAATGCTATTTGCATCATTTTCATTCAATAAGAACAAATACGATAAACAAGAGCGAAACCTTACACATTCCTCAAATACCTAAACCATTTAAAATATTTACATTTCACATTTTTTCTAACGTTTTTTCTTTGTATTATAGCTGAAAAGAATTATACTGAATAAAATCAGATTATTCTATAGTCACAAAAGGCATAGTTACAATTTTCTGATTTATAATTAGCAATTTACTTTTACAGCAATTAAATATTGAAGCTTTATCATGTATCCACTACTTTTATGTGGGCTGCTATATAAATAAGTTAAAGATGGTTCTAGTACATGGACCTTCTGTTGTTTACAGTGGGTTCAAAAGCCCACTGACACCAAACTCAAATGTCAACAATCCAATTGCTTTAAATATAGCCTCTAACAAAATTTTTAAGCCACTAGAGTCTGCCTGCTTCGCATACTCAACCAAACTACCCAACATCTGCTAGCCATAGATAAAATAACTCTTGGGGTTGTAATAGACCTTAAGCCTTTTATGTCATTTGGAATACTCTGACCCAAAGACTCCCCATCATAATAGGTGAGCTCTCACTCCAATCTCTCTACCTATGAGTTCTGCTGCCTGTGAGTTCTCGCCTTCTGGGTCATGGCCCCACAATGATGCCTCCTGAAGTTTTTGTGCTGTGAGAGACTTTCTTCTGCTCCATTTTGTTATCCTGTCAAAGTGCTGCCCAAATAAAGCTTGTCATGTGATACTGCTTCCTTGTGGCCATGTAGATCTGAGGAATCAGCCCCCTAGATCTCTCAAACATGACCGGTGCTTAAATATAAACCTAAAAATACAAGTCAATACATACATTCTGGAGCCTACATATAAAATACACAAGTTAATTTACATATGAATTATAAGCAAACAATTTGGATGAGAAAAAATACAAATATTTAGAATATATAAATTAACTACAGAGCAATGGTTTTGTCTTTCCCTTGGCTTTTTATTTGCAAATTTGTGGTTAAGGAAGAGGTGATACACAGGATAGAAAATTGTACAAACTAATTCAGGTGGATGTTTTTAATGCCAAATCAATGTAGCTCTATTTATTATAGCAACAAAGTACTTAACATACTTTAGGTGTTGAGTTATGTTTAATGTGGCTGAAATCCAATCATAATCCTAAAAGAAAATACAGTAGGCTAGGCATAGGATTAAGCACATAAACAAGTAGGAAATCGTTGGAAATAACGGCTTCAGTTCAACAAAAATACAATTAAATAACCCAAAATTTCTAGGACTAGGAAAGGGGAAATAATTCTCAAGGATACTCTTTTCTCTGGCTTTCTATATTGCAAATAATTTTTCATTTTGACAATATAGCTTGATGAAAACATTCCCTTCTGGGATAGTTAAGAGTGAGTGTCAACTTGATTGGATTGAAGGACGCAATATTGTTCCTGGGTGTGTCTGTGAGGGCATTGCCAAAGGAGATTAATAGTTGAGTCAGTGGGCTGGGGAAGTCACCCTTAATTGGGTGAGCACCATCTAACTAGCCACCAATGAATACAAAGCAGACAGAAAAACCTGAAGCAAAGAGATGGGCCTAGCATCCCAGCATACATCTTTCTCCCATGCTGGATCCTTCCTGCCCTTGAACATCAGACTCCCAAGTTCTTCAGTTTGGGGACTTAGACTGGCTCTCCTTGCTCTTCAGCTTGCAGACAGCCTATTGTGGGACATTGTGATTGTGTAAGTTAATACTTAATAAATTCCCCTTTATATGTATATATGGGTGTACACACACACACACCCCTCCTATTAGTTCTGTACCTCTAATAAAACCCTAATACACCATCTCTATAAAGATGGTAACTTTTTCATTCAACTCATTTTGTGTTTACTTTTTACTCAAATGAGAAATCAAGTGAATATTTTCTGGGCAACAAAATATAAAGAATGAAGAAACTATTCACCACAGTTACCACAAATTTAACAGGAATTTTGAGGTGAGAAAATAAAGCAATTCAAACTGAGAGATGTAAGCAGCATGAGGAACATGGTCAGATTCAGTAAAATATTGCTTAGCATTTTTAACAAATGTATTCATGCACAAAGTGTATGAACATTCCAAGGTTTATGTTTAAAACATTTGGCAGCAGTGACAAGATGTGTGTTCACTTCAGAGCTCTGTTGTCAGACTCTACAAGCTGCAAATATATCCCTCCTCACCTCACCAAGGTTTTAACTTATTTTCCTCAATGTAACAGTGAAAAAAAAAAATCCAAAATAAGAAATTTTATCTTGAATTCTCCAAGTCTATCTGATTCATTTCTCCCTTTCTTGCTTGCTTCCTTTCTTTTTCTCCTTTACCTTCTCTTTCACTTCCTTTTATCTGTCTATATATGCATTCCTTTGTTCATTCAGGAAATATCTATTGAGTATCTAGCACACAGGAGAGATTTCACAGTGGACTTTCATGCAAAACTACGTCTAGTCCTAAGACTTCTGTGGAGTATTAGGAGAAATTCAATTAACACATAACTTCAAAATACTTCTCACAACCAACACTGAGATTCATTGATGTACTTATTTACAGATATTTCTAAACTAATTTGAATTATTTAGCTAGCATTATGTAAGTGGCACATTTTTGTTATATGTTACATATATTTGTAATATGTCAGACTTAGTAAAAATAAAATATGGAATGAATAAATACAGAATAACTAAGAAATTTTTTCAAGTACATTTTCTTTAATTTTAGTGGTTATCTATGGAATCTGTATGAAATATGAGGATTTAACTGACTTACGTTGCCTCCACCTTTTCTCTTCCATTTTTAAAAAATGTGTAGTAATGCAGTATTATATTTTCTGCTATATGCCCTTAAATAATGTACTAGAAATTTATATATTTTCTACATTTTTCCTCACCCCCTAATCATAATTAGTTAACCTGTGTTTGGCTATAGGTTGATTCAAAGGGTTGAAAAACAATAAAGCTATAATTATGGATAAATAACACGTATGATTATTACATATATTTATACTTTTTAAAAGTATATTTATAATATTTTCTATTTTAATTTTTTAAAGAAAACACTTTTTGTTTTCATTACTGACACAAAAAATGTGTCACACACATCTTCATGCTCAAATGAATTACTTTATCCTCCATCTACTACTCAACAACAATTGTCTGGATCTGTTTGAAGGAGTGATACAAATGAAATCTGACTGAAATACTTTGAAAGGGAGTTGTAAGTAGTAAGTGGATGAGTCATCGTGGAAAATGGGTCAAGAAATAAAACCTCAATGCAGTTTCACAATGAATCAGAGTAGTATTTGACTCTCAAACCATTAATTATGAGAGAAAACTTTTTAACTTATAGTGGTTAAACACACTGCACAGCTTCAATGGAATTAAGATTTTACATTTTATCGTTCAGTCTTTCCAATAACAGATATATCGGCAGCATTTATTTTTTTCTAATAATAGCTCTTTAACAAAGTAAGAGAAAAATCAAACTTCAAGTGATCTCTCCAAATTTCCTTATAAAAAAAAACAGATTATAGCATAAAATTAGCATTTACATATACAGCATACTTACGTAAAATATAAAAAAAAATTGTAGTTTTATTAAGCACATAAGTAACAGTTAAATAAAAGTATTTCAGTCATAAGAGAAAGTAATTCAGCCAGGCTTGGTGGTGAATGCCTACACTTTCAGTTACTCAAGAGGCTGATGTGGGAAGATCACTTGAGCTCAGGAGTTTCAGTCCAGCGGGGGCAATACAGCAATACCCCATCTTTTCCAAAAAAGAAGAATACTACTATGTTTTATAGGCTTTGCTTCAAAAATTACACTAAAAGTCACTTTCACTTCTATTTGATTTGACAAGTTTCAGCCTTTCTACAAATTCAGTCATTTTAAAATAAAATCTCTCAGGTTCCTTTACCTCTGATTATATATATATATATATATATATATATATATATGTGTGTGTGTGTGTGTGTGTGTGTGTACACATATATATACACACACACACAATGTGTGTATCTATAGATATATAGATAGATACACACATATATCTCCTACAGATACCTTAAATTTCTTTATTTCTTCCCCTTGTTTTTCTATATTCACCTTCCCCATGACTGAGTATGACTATGTGCTGAGAACTTTGGTATTTAATAAAATAATAAATAGAGATGTATTCTCTATCAAACTTTCTTAGTCCATTTGAACTGTTATAATGAAATACCATAAACTGTGTAGCTTATAAAAAACAGATATTTCTTAATCACAGTTCTTAAGTCTGGGAAGTCCAAGATAAAGATGCCAACAACTTCAATGTACAGGAATGACTGAGTTACTATTTCATGGACAGCAGTCTTCACTGCATCTTCAGATGGGGGAAGAGGTGATGAGTCTCTCTTGGGCATCTTTTATTAAAGCACTAATTCAGTTTTTGAAGGTGTACCCCAGTGACCTGATCACCTCCCAAGGACATCACCTCCTAGGACCATCATCACCTAGGCAGTGAGGATTCTAATAAATTTTAGAGGGACATAAACATTCAGACCATAGCACCAACACACACAAATACACACAAACCTGGTGCTTTTCAAACTGTCACATATATAAGAATTTACTGGGAATTCTGCCGAAATGCAGATTCTGAATTTGGGTTCTGAGACTTAGAAGCTTCTATTCTAATGCTGCTGGTCCTAGAGTTACATAGCAGGTAGTAACATTCTAGTCCATGTGGAGTGGTACAATGTTTTAAAACAGAGTGCTCTTATGAAAAGCTAAAGAACCAAGAAAAGCAAAGCCAAAAGTTTTCAGTGATGCTAAAACCCCAATGACATGAAGGGAGTCTGAATGTGTGTGTTTGTGTGTGTGTGCATGTGTGTGTGTGTGTGTGTGTGTGTGTGTTCAGAGTCCAGGAAGGTAGTTGAGTGATATACATATGCATTGGGTTCTAGTGGCAGGCATTTTATTCCTGTATTCTCCTAAGCATGCAACTCCTAAGGATATGAATATTCTCCTATTTAAGCAGACTATTATTGTAATATATAAAAAAAAAACACACCCCAATATTGTATTATTTATATTGTATATTGGTTGCATGTCCACTCAGTATGTGTTCTGCTGTTATTGGCTAGAGGAGTACTATAAATGTCAATTAGATCAAGTTAGTTA